>NC_057732.1:20458087-20573087 GCF_004010195.1 Chiloscyllium plagiosum | reverse complement strand
ACCATGCTACCAAGCAGGAAGCACGGAATATCCAGAATGCCCTTCAAATCATCATAATCAACACCAGTAAAGATAATACTGGTTTCTTACCAGGGGTACGAGAAGAACAACTAGGAGATCCCAAACCAACTAAAATACAAGTGTAACTAACCTGGAGCCTTCACCAAATTTCAAGGGAAGGAAATCAAATCTACAACAAATGAAGGCAAAAGGTTCAACAACAAAACTATAACTTCGCGAACAGATGATGGACGGAAAGAGCACAGAAAATTCAGCAACAGCCATAATTTGCATGGATTCTTCAATACAGCAAAAATTATCTGCAGTCCAAGCAACCAGAATCCATCTCACGTAGAGTTAAAAACAGAATGACATAGATCAAAGACAAACAGGCAGTCAGCACTCATAGGGTGGAGCACTTTGTGGAATTCCTCAACTAAGACCCAGTCAACCTTAACTGAAGCCTGGTTCTCAACTTCAGTCTACTCAAATCATATCCTAAAACATATTATCCCCCACTATCTCATCATAACCCAGTTCATTGTGAGGTTGAAAAGTCTATCTGACAGCTAGAAATCAATAGGCCACTAGTGGAGACTAAGCACCAATACTCTTCTCCAACTTACTTACCACAACATTCATCCCACCTTCATGAACATCCCCTCTGAAGTGGGGATGCTCCACAGTACAAGTAGGAAATTATTCAAATTCAAGAACCTAGATCATCTCAACTTTGTTATCAAGCTGCTGTACACAGATCATGTGTGTGTTTACGCAGAGAGACTGTGCTCCAAACAATTGTCAATCACCAATCACTGAAGGAATGATCAAATATAAGTACATTTAATTTATTTGACGACTACAATAAATAAATGTACAGAATAACTCAATGAATGGATCTACTTTAGTGATTCAATAACCACCTTCACTCAGAAACAGCTACACTCATGCTACTGAATTCTGGTCACATGCTACTTCACGGTTCAAGTACACCTTCTGCTTATTCTCTTAATGTGACATCCCCCACAATCGATCCTCCCTCTGATTTCCGGTAGTTTAGTGTATTTTCCTGGGTTGGTCGTGACACTAAGTTGATATTTTCAGTAAATGTCATTACCTTCCTATCATGTTCAAATTATTTGTGTATAGCAGTAGAAGTTCCAACAATAACTTTCAGATAAAGAAAAACTGAAATTTACGTTTTCAATGCAATTTTGTAAATGTCAACACCATGATGTAAAAACATTTATATAGGACATGTTTTCAGTGCAGTGACACACAAAATAGGTCAGGTAGCTAGCCCATGACCTTGCCACTCATTCCCAAGCTGATCCACATTATACAGGGGACTGAGTACTGCCAAAACCAGCAGCCTGTCATATTTATAATATTTAAATAAATAATAATTTAACATGGTCAATTGACCCCAATATTATGCTACATCATAAAACAGTTGACATGCACAAGCAAGCAGGAGTGGAGTGGGCAGCTCAAGTATTAAGAAAAGTTTTTAAAAGGGGAGGAAGAAAAATGGATACTATCTTTAGAGATACTCTTTGTCCCTCCCTTTTCCTTCCTCCATCCTTGCACTTTCGGCCCATTACTTTACCCTGCCTTGCCCAAGAACTCAAACTCTCCTTGTCCAATTGGCCTGATTTACCTAGGTCCAAACTTCATCTACTGGGGCTTTCATCCTGGGGCTACTTGCGGTTTTGGCAGCACCCACTATTGTACTTTGGTACTGCTGGGGCTGCAAGACTGTCTTATAATCTGATTGAACAGTCCACCTTAACCATATAATGCTGCCCAGAGAATGTCACAATACTGCTAGACTGTGAAGGATACAATTTCTGGAAATAAAAAGCCGTAAAGAAAGCCATGCCAAATTGCTTTAAGTGTGTTCTAAAATTCAATTTATTCTTGTATGGCTATTTCCTGTTTGAATATTTCCAGACCACAAATCCGGATGCTATAAAATTTGCAGCTGTTATGCTGCCCACACAGTTTTCTGAAACAGTTTATTCGTTTAGATAAAGCTTATGGTACACACACACTGCGTTGTCACATCACATGGTCTTGTCATATGCCAAAAGGCAACAAGACTAACGTCATATAAAAGAGTTATGGTGAAAGGTCTGCTGTTCCATGTTCCAAATGTATCCTAGAAATTTGTGGGAAGCTAGGGAAGTGATTTCTGGGACCCTTGCTGTGATATTTGTATCATCGATCGCAACAGGTGAGGTGCTGAAAGACTGGAGAGTTGCTAATTTAGTGCCATTATTTAAGAAAGATGGTAAGGAAAAGCAAGGGAACTATAGACTGGTGAGCCTGACATCAGTAGTGGACAAGTTATTAGCAGGGATTCTGAGGGACAGGATTTACATGTATTTAGAAAGGCAAAGTACAAAGGGATCAGATGGGTCGAATGGCTGAGGAGTGGCAGGTGGAATTTAACTTAGATAAATGTGAGGTGTTGCCTTTTAGTAATGCAAATCAGTGCAGGATGTATACAATTAAAGGTAGAGTCCTGAGGAGTGTCGCTGATCAAAGAGACCTTGGGGTGCAGGTTCATAGTTACTTGAGGGTGGAGTCACAGGCAGACAGTGTACTGAAGGCAGCATTTGATATGCTTGCCTTTATTGGTCAGTGCATTGAGTATAGGAGTTGGGATATCATGTTGCGGTTGTCCAGAACATTGGTTAGGCCACTTTTGGAATACTGCATTCAACTTGAATGGGTTCAGAAAAGATTTACCTGGATGTTGCCAGGACTGGAGGATTTGAGCTGTAGGGAGAGGCTTAAAGGCTGGGGCTATTTTCCCTGGAGCATCGGAGGCTGAGGAATGACCTTATTGAGGTTTATAAAATCAGGAGGTGCATGTCTAGGTTGATTAGCCAAGGACCTTTCCCCAGGGTAGGGGAGTCCAAAACTAGAAGGCATAGGTTTAAGGTTAGAGGGTAACGATATAAAAGGGACCTAGGGCAAACATTTTCATGCAAAGGATGGTGCATGAAAAGAATAAGGTGCCAGAGAATGGGGTGGAGGCTGGTGCAATTACAACACTTAAAAGGCAACTGGATGGGTATATGAAGAGGAAGGGTTTAGAGGGATTATAGGTCAAATGCTGGTAAATGGGACTAGATTACGTTAGGATATCTGGTGGGCATGGATGAGTTGGACCGAAGGATCTGTTTCCACAATGTACATCTCTATGATTCTATTTTTCATACCCTAAAGGAAAAGGTTTAGTTAAAGGATACAAGAACATGAGTAATGAGAGGCGTAGTAAGCCAAATGGCTCCTCAAGCTGCTCTATTATTTAATAAAATGATGGCGGATTGTCAACCTCACCTTCACTTTTCCCACCTGATCCCCACATCCCTTGGTACCCAAAGAATTTTTGAAAATCTATCACTCACAACTTTGATGCACTCAACAAGTGAGTATCCTCAATTCTCTAGGGTAAAGAATTTCAAAGATTCACAACAATTCTTGGATTGGTCTGAGAGGGTTCTTGTAGTACAGTACCGTTCAGGTGGAGTGTGCTGCATATTCCTTGCACACTGTGCTTGCACATCTGGATTAGGGAAAGAGGGTATGGGATGGGCACTGAAACATTGAGAGAAGAACAGCAGTCTTCTGAGGAGAAGGATAAGGACAATGAGCAGGAGTAACCTCATCTTAGCAGGATTGAGTAATGTGCCAGCAGGGGCAACAAGCTAGGCAGGACTAGCTGGTAAATGGTTCCAAGAGATGTGAGTTGAGTGAATTGGCTGATAGATAAATAAAAAAAAATCTTTGAATATTTAAAAATTAGTTAGCTTCTTTGAGAATTGATTGTAATAAAATATGTTGCAAAACCCACAAAGTTAAGCTCAGCATTTGGGCTTTTTTTCTCACTTCGGCACAGAAAGCGGGATCTACTGTCGCTATTCAAAATAATGGAAGGGTTTAAGACAGAAAGGAGTCAATTCATCAATATGGATTCATAGACATGGACTGTCCACAAAATAGCATATTACAAGAATTGAGTTCAAATATTAGTAGAAAATTGAAAACTTTACCACAAGTGGATATTGAATTTGTCCGTAATGATTTAAAGAAGAAATTGGTCTGAACATTTAAAGAAAAATGTAAAGGATGCAGATAAAAGATAGGAAAATAGGATTAGAGTAGATAATAGCAGTTGAAGAGCTAGAGCTGGCACAAGTATACTAGATTTCTAAGATTCTTGCTGAATTCAATTAACTATTTTGGTGCTGATAGGAGTCCAACTCAGCAAGTGAAAACCAGTTTTAGAATGCGTAGCACAGAAGAGTCCATTCATATCACTGGACCTGTGACTTCTCTTTGAAGTGTGATCCAATTAGTTCAATCCTGCTCTTTCTCCTTAGCACTTTTTTACACCTCAAGTATTCATCCAATTTCTTTTTGAGAGTTATCATTGAATCCATTTGAACCATCATTTAACTGGCAGTGCAAGAAGTCTTCAGCCATGCAGTCCACACACAAGGAAAACTTCTGCTTGTCTTTGACCCAATTTGAATTTATGGTCAGCACAATCTGTTTGGGTGGTCCTGTAGCAGGCACAGTGAGGAGGCAATCCAAGAACTTAAGTGTAGCATAAAGTCATTTATAGAAGCAATATATTCATAACAAAATTTATACATGATCCTTTAGTGTCAAATAAATAAATTCACACATGATATGAATTGCTCCGGTGCAGCATATATGCAAAAAAAGGCTAGGCTTCAAAATTTATGTTGCCATTATAAATAAAATACCACTTCAGCATATTTTATATATCTCCAGAGAAAACATAAATTGTAAAACAAAAATGAATGAAACTATCGGTAGATGCCAGTAACATGACCAATCTGCTGGGAAAAAGAATAATATAGTTCTTCAGCTATTTTTATTCCATATCACAACTTACACTGTTTCTACTGGGAATAAAATTCAAATTTCAATCTGGGCACAAAAATGTTAGTAGTGGTTCAGCTACTTGTCATCTGTCTCGTCTCATATTAAATTTAATGGAATGGAAAATACAGCATGTATTTTTACCCCTGCAACTTATTCTTAATCCAGCCAGTTATCTATTCAGTTGAATAGTGCATCAAGTATTTGGTTTGGTAATTTTTAACTTCCAATAGACTTTTGTTAATCCTAAAAGTCTCTACAGTGATAACTGTTTTTAAGCCAGTCAGGCAGCATCTGAGGCGCAGGAGAGTTGATGTTTCGACCATAAGCTCTTCATCAGGAATATGGGGGTCCCCAAGCAGGCTGAGAGATAAATGGGACGGGGTGTGGCTGGGGGGGGGGGAGGGACGGGAAGGTATATAGGAATGCAATAGTTGGATGAAGGTGGGGAATGATGGCAACAGGTCGGAGTGGAGGAGGAGCAGATAGGTAGGAAGGAAGATTAACAGGTAGGACAGTTCAAGAGGGCGGTGCCGGGTTGCAGGATTGAATCTGAGGTAAGGTGGGGGGAGAGGAGACGAGGAAACTGGTGAAATCGACATTGATTCTGTGTGGTTACAGGGTCCCAAGGTGGAAGATGAGGTGTTCTTCCTCCAGTCATCCAATGGCTAGGATTTGGCAGTAGAAAAGGACCAGGACTTGCATGTCCTTGGCAGAATGGGAGGGGGAGTTGAAGTGATCAGCGACAGGGCAGTGGAGTTGTTCAGTGCATGTATCCCAGAGATGTTCTCTGAAACTTCTGCAAGCTGGCGTCCTGTCTCCCCAGGAGGACGAATTCCACTCCAGCACATACCAGATGGCCTCCTACTTAAAGGACCACAATTTCCCCTCCCATGTGGTCAACATGCCCTCTAGCGCATCTCTTCCACTTCCCGCACCGCCCTTGAAAGCCCACCCCTCTAAATGCAACATGCCCCCCCCTCCCCCAGTCCTCACCTTCCACCCCACCAACCTCTGGATACAATGCATCATTCTCCACACAGAATCAATGTCGATTTCAACAGTTTCCTTATCTCTTCTCTCCTCACCTCATCCCAGATCCAACCCTCTAACTCAGCTCCGCCCTCTTGAACTGTTCTATTATCTTACTCACCACCTATCCGCTCCACTCTCCACTCCGACCTATTACCATCACCCCCCCACCTCATCCACCTATCGCTATCCTAGCTACCTTCCTTACAGCCCCACCCTCCTCCCATTTACCTCTCAGCCCCCTTGGGATCCCCCACATTCATGATGAAGAGCTTATGCTCGAAAGGTTGACTCACCTGCTCCTCGGATGCTGCCTCATCGGCTGTGCTTTTCCAGCACCACACTTTTAGACTCTGATTTCAAGCATCTGCAGTTCTCATTTTCTCCATAACTGTTTTTAAGTAAAGCAAGACGCAACTTACACATGGTGAGCCTGAGACTCGATGGTGAGCCTGATTACTCCATTTGGTTCATATAGCTAGGGACAACAATTTTTTTAGATCAAAGATATTCTCATCTATTTATGCTGATGCTGGTGGATGAGCCATGACTATACATTGACGAGATCCAGCCTATTACAAACTTCTTCATGCCAGTTTTGAATACATACCATGTTAATTGAAAATGTGGTTCCTGCAATTCTTCCTCCATGATTTGGAGAAATAATCGATCTACTACGTCTGGACTCAGTGTAATACAAGTATATGCTATATTATGCTAGTCCACTCTCTTGATAAGACTGTGTCTGAAAGTTTTGCCAGTGTTTAAGCCAGAACTTCATTTTTTAATGGAACGAGTATTTAAGCTTTGTAGCTGGAACTCAGTATTTTACCGCCTAATCAAAATGTCCACACAGAATACCAGCAGCAAAACTTCTCACAGAATTTATACTTAAAGTGGTTTTTTTTTGGAGTCTGTTGAAATCTGTCTCTGTTATGTAGAGTTAACAATAACTTGCAACTATATGGTTCATTTAATGCTTCTAACTTTCAGTTAAACATAACAGTCATAAGCAGGTCAGATATATATTTGTTAATAGGTTTGTCTGGTGACATGTGGTGTCCTGCAGGGTTCAGTGTTAGGGCCGCAGCTGTTCACTTTATATATCAATGATCTGGATGAAGGAACTGGGGGCATTCTGGCGAAGTTCGCCAATGATACAAAGTTAGGCAGACAAACAGGTAGTTCTGAGGAGGTGGGGAGGCTGAGGAAAGATTTAGACAGTTTAGGAGAGTGGTCCAGGAAATTGCTGAGGAAATTCAACGTGAGCAAATGCAGGGCCTTGCACTTTGGAAAAAAGGAATACAGGCATGGACTATTTTCTAAACAGTGAGAAAATTCATAAAGCCAAAGTACAACAGGATCTGGGAGTGCTAGTCCAGGATTCTCTAAAGATTGAGTCCGTGATTAAGAAAGCAAATGTAATGTTGTGATTTATCTCAAAAGGTTTGAAAATCAATATAGCAATGGGCTTCTGAGACTTTATAAAGCTCTAGTTAGGCCCTATTTTGAGCCCCACACCTCAGGAAGGACATACTGGCACTGGAGCGTGTCAGCAGAGATTCACATGGATGATGCCTGGAATGGTGGGCCTAACATATGATGAATGGCTGAGGATCCTAAGATTGTATTCATTAGAGTTTAGAAGGTTGAGGGAAGATCTAATAGAAACTTATAAGATAATGCATGGCTTAGAAAGGGTGGACGTTGGGAAGTTATTTCCATTAGGCAGCGAGACTAGGACCCAGGTGCACAGCCTTAGAATTAGTGGGGATCAATTTAGAACGGAAATGAGGAGACATTTCTTCAGTCAGAGAGTGGTGGGCCTGTGGAATTCATTGCCATGGAACGCAGTGGAGGCTGGAACATTAAGTGTCTTCAAGGCAGAGAATAGTAAATTCTTGCTCTCACAAGGAATTAAGGGTTACGGGGAGAGTGCGGGTAAGTGGAGTTGAAATGCCCATCAGCCATGATTAAGTGGCGGAATGGATTGATGGGCCAAATGGCCTTCCACTCCTATGTCTTATTCTCTAAAGAGCTATTCGTGAAGAATACAGTTATTGCAAGCTTTCCCTGATTAAAATCACTAGTATTGCAATCACTAAGATAATTAGGCAGTAGATTGATATTAAAATGATTTCCTATTTAAATTCCATTTTTTTAAACATCAGCGTTGATCAAGGTGAAAGGGATCAGTGCAAGGAACAGAAACACTTCTGTTGTTTTATTTTACTATATTAACTTTTTAGTTCAGGTAGCATTAGCAAAACAAGACAAAGGATCATTCTTTCTGTCCTAAAATAAACTTTAGAAAATCATCTTTATTTCTAAACCACAGTAGTTTTTTTCTACCTGCATCTTACACCAAGTCAATGATTTTTCTAGGTGAGAGCTATTAAGTCAGTTCCAAATTGTGGATAGTTACATTTCACAATCACAACAGATTGGTTTTAAAGTATCTGAAGTTCACTTTCACATAGTATATTCAGAACAAAATTACAAAGAAAACATTCATCCCTCAGCCTGGGGTGAATATAAACCCACGCCCCAGTTGAAAATGGATAATCTTCTAATATGTAAAAGAAGATACCAGATCAGTGAATTTAACAGTCTTTGTTAAATACTTGTGCTACACAAAGTTTCAAGAATACAGATTACTTTTTTCTAGGAAATCTTTACTTTATCTCTTATCAACTAAATATATGGTTTCAAAGCCTGTAATAAAGTATTCACCTTGACCATCCCAGTAAATTTCCCAAATGAATGTTTCGGTAATCTACATTGGAAGTTACCTCTAGAATTATCAAGTATAACAAACTAATCTTTAACTGCTTCTAAGTTTAGTACTGTTATTTGTTCAGGTGATATCTTGAGTCAGTAGCAACAATGTCACCTTTAGAAGATTGCGAATCAACTAATTTTCAGAATCTATCAATGCAATGCTGAATGTGTACCATATCTTTAAGATGAAACATTTAAATTAGGGCATTACATTCCCGCTCTATTCAGATACGAAATCTGTCAGAAGACTAAAAGTAGAGCTCTAATGTACTGACCAACATTCTTCCCTCAACTAAAAGTTTTAAAATACTGTCGATAAACTATGTAATTGCACTTGGTCTTTGTGGGCAATTGTGTCTGCAAATGATTTGTTCCATTTGCCTATACAGCTGAACTTCAAAAATAATTATTTGGTTGGGAAGTACCTTGCTTTTTGGAGATGTAATATATATATATATATATATATATGTGTGTGTGAGTGTGTGTGTGAATTTCTTTTAAGATTAGGAAAAAGAAGTCTAGAAAATGAAAATGCAGATACGGTGTGTGTTTATGACAAGATAATTTGGTTGGTTTGATATTGTTTATTATTACAACCTTGGCTTTGAAGGCTAACCAGTTTAGATAGACAACATCTTTGCCTGCTATTTTACAAGATTGTGTGAACTAGAATCTGATAAACTCTGGACATATTGCAGAGAATAGCTCAGGTGAAAAGTATTTTAATTCTTGCATAAGCACAAATACAAGCAAGGAATTGCAATTAGCTGGCAGGAGCTTAAGTTGGTTATCAGGAAGAAAACTGGATTACAACAGATGAATCCAGCTAGATAACACAGAGACCAGAAGGCTAGAGAGGGCCACATATGGGTTGTTTAAGGTCCAATGGAAGCCTAAAGATTGGGAAAGAGTTTCATTTTTAGCCAGAATCTGCAATTTTTGCACAAATTGTGCTAATTTTTCAAAACAATGTTCGGGTTCAAGCTCCTGATCTCAAACTCATTTGCATAATCACCGTCTTAAAATAGTTCTTAACACTGCAGGCAGCATTTGAAAATATAATCTCCTTTACAGTGAAAACTATTACTTGCTATATTAAAAAAGTGGTCACCTAATATAGTTTCATTAGTAAAGTTGAAATTGATTTATCATGAAAAATTAGTATTTTAATAATACACCTGTTTGAGAAACTTGCTTTGAAATAATTAAACTGATGCCGTAGTTGTGAGTATGTTCACCAAGCTGGGAAATTGATTTGCAGACGTTTCGTCCCCTGTCTAGGTGACATCTTCAGTGCTTTGAAACCTCCTGTGAAACATCGCTGTACTGTGTCTTCTAGAATTTATTTGGTTCCGTTCCTGTTGCTTTCAATTGCCGGTTCCAGTTGTTCGTTGTAGTGGTTGGTATATCAGGTCTTGGTCAATGTGTTTATTGATGGATCCCATGGATGAGTGCCATGCTTCTAGAAATTCTCTGGCTGTTCTCTGTTTAGCTTGTCCTATTATAGTAGTGTTGTCCCAGTCAAATTTGTGGTCCTTGTGATCTGTGTGCATGACTACTAGGGACAGCTGGTCGCGGTGTTTAGTGGTTAGTTGGTGTTCATGAATGCGGATTGCTAGTTGTCTACCTGTTTGTCCTATATAGTCTTTGTCACCTAGACAGGGGATGGAACGTCTGCAAATCAACTTCTCAGCTCAGTCAACATACCCACAACTACCCAACTGGCAACCAAGCTACAAATCTTTACACAAACCTTGAATAATTAAAATGACTCTAAATCAAAAGCGAACCATTTGTTAGTTTCACTGGTGTAGTCAGTTTGTTAGTAAATTTGATATTTTTTAAATATTAAAAGTTGCCTGTCAGAGTCCTTGAGCCTGAAAATTCAAGTTTATCAATTGAAGCACATGCTTTTATACAGTAATGAAGGAATGCTGCCTAATTTTAATAGGTTTTAAAAGCCCACAAAAAGCACAATTAGCCACGGTGATAAATTCATTTTGGGGCATGACCAGTGTTGTGAACACAGCAGACTCCAGGACAGTGCCTTTTAACTAGTATGAAATTATTCTCACAAACTTCAGCTGTGCTGAACATGACTTGCACATGAAATTCCGCAATCTTCTGCACAATTTACTTTGAATTGCTCTGGAAAACTGATGGAATTCTAATCCATGGTAAGTGGAATGGACCAAATGAATTACATAGAGTTTAACTATAAGGTGAATAAAATGACCACAATGCTTATGCTTCATTTGCATTTGGAAGCATGGGAAAACAAAACCGAGAGTGTAACTCAACTGTAACAATCAGAAATTCCTATAGCATCAGAAGGTTGTGGCTTTCAGCACCACTTTAGGACCTGTGCATGTAGTGTATCAAAGGAGTGCTGCATTATTAAAGCATTCACCCTTTGGATGTCCTGTTAAACTAAGATTCTTTCTGTTTTTAAAGATCTGACAACTATTTTCAATGTCCTGGACAACATTACTTTTTTAATCATTGATTGTTAACTATTCATTCACCTAATTTCTGGTCAGTTGGCAAAATCTTGTGTAAGTTAGCAATCATTTTAATCTACGTAGCTGCACTTTAAATAATTCAAACATTATGAATTTTCCCATATAAACATTCCTTTTCCTTTCATTATATTTCCAAGTTGTATCAGGTTTAAGAAACAAAATTTTACATTTATCTAGCAGTTTTCATGTCAGAATATCCCAAAATGTTTTTTAAACCAAATGAGTGAATATCCCAAAATGGTTGTCACCAGACTAGGCAGCAGTGAGGCTCCACAAACAGCAACAAGATGCCTGTCCAGTAAATATACTTCGGTGATGTGGAAAATAATTGAATCATTGCCTGGTCACTCCTAACTCCCTACTTTAAAAGAAAAATATAAATGAATCATTTAGATCCATCTGAAAAGGGAGGCAATTTCTCAATTGGGCATTTGCTTTGGAGTTGATGACATCGGGGAGAGAGAGCAGTTGGTGCTACAGAGCACCTATACTCTGCTTTCAGCTGGGCCTGCCTACAGTGACATAGTGATTCACTTTAGCTCACTGATGGGAAAGAGAAAATCAGCATTTGTTTCTATTCTTGATTGCTTTGAAATCTCTGCTGCAAAGTGCCAACATTTATTCTTGAGGTTTTCACAAAGAATGAACATTTGGGCAAGGAAGTGGGAATACCCAGCTATCATAGGACTGCACCAATTCAAGATTCAATGTTTTCAGGAAAGGAAGCTGGAAGAAAATGTGCAATAAAATAAATAAATGGAAGTTTCCTTCAATCTGTACCATATGTAGACTCTCTTATCATTCTGGATGTAGGTTTTACAATGAACTGTAACAAACACTACATTGGACAAAAGGCAGAAAACTAGCCACAAAATGACATGACCCACTCTCACTAGTATCCTTACATACGGATGAGGAGGAACACCACTTTGACTGAGACAACACATCCATCCTAGGACAAAGTGAGGTCTGCAGATGCTGGAGATCAGAGCTGGAAATGTGTTGCTGGAAAAGCGCAGCAGGTCAGGCAGCATCTAGGGAACAGGAGAATCGACGTTTCGGGCATTAGCCCTTCTTCAGGAATGAGCCTGAAGAAGGGCTTATGCCCGAAACGTCGATTCTCCTGTTCCCTAGATGCTGCCTGACCTGCTGCGCTTTTCCAGCAACACATTTCCAGCAGCATCCTAGGACAAGCCAAACAAAGAAAATCACGAGAATTCCTATAAGCATGGCATTCCAACTGGAACTCTATCAACAAACACATTGACTTAGATCCCATTTACCACCCTCTGAGAAAAAAAAACAGGAAATGACATCACCATAGGAAATGATGTTACCACAGGAAATGACATCACCAACCCTAGGAAACTCAAACACATAAATAGAAAGTAGACTACACCACCAGTGCTTCATTCGGAGGCTCACTGAAGATATTACCTAGTATGGTGACGAAATGTGTGAAAACGAACCTTCCAGCTCAGCGAGCAAACCTACAACCAGAACCTCAACCTGAGCTACAATTCTTCTCAAAACTCACTTTCTTATCATTCAATTGTTTCAATAGTTAGAGGTTATGTACGTTACTTATACAGTGGACAAAATGGCAGATGAATGCACTATCATGTGTTATATTTTGAGTAAAATCTGGACATCATGCATGCAATACTTCTAACGTTGATGCATACCTGAAACTGCTCCACATTAATGCAACAAATGGTATAACTGCACATGTCCCATATTGGGAACAGGTTCAAAAATATTCATATTTAAGGCAAAGCATATTCTACTTCAGCATGTTTGCATTACTTAAAAAATGTACAATTTAAAAAAGCAGGCAATAAAGTAGGGCTTGACTTTGAATACTTGCTGGGATTTAATGAATGTTCAATACTATGGAAATAAAATGAATAATACAGAAAGCATGAATCTATCAATAGCATAAATATTTTAAATAAGTAAAGTGATCTATCTAAGTACCTCTTTTAACTAACTTAGAGAAGGAGTGTGAGGTGATTAAACTCATCAAAAACAATGACTTTATTTTGGACTTTTCCCTCTTGTGTAAGACGCACTGAGCAAATAGGTCAAAGATAGCATTTATTGTACAAATCAGATAACTGTATACATTATTATTGATTGTCAGCCAATGGTTTCTGTGGACATTGTTACATACTTTGCCTAATAACAGATAAGCAAATGATGTGTCACTGTCGCAAATGCTAGCTACTAGCACTTCTGAATGTTTGGCGATGTTGAAAATGCAACCTGGTACTTTGACTTATGGATGGGAATGATGTGTAATGACATGAAAAAGCTAAGATGACCAACCCACTGCTTTTTCTTAATAAATGATTTACCATTTTAACCTTGAGAACATTAAGTGAAGCTACTACATATGCATCATCATGATTGTTGCCTTAATATTTTGAACTCCCACTGGAAATACCTATATGTTCCTATTATAGCCAAACATAGTATGTTAAACACAAAAGGCAGCCCTATTCTGTCTACACTGAAGTGTTAGAGCAATTAAAAATTATACTACTTTATTCCCTTCTTATAGCTTTGCATACATGTTGATTCAAAGATTTATGAACTCTTGACTTAAAAGATAAAATCTCCATCTCAACTATGAATAGGAAGGGTTTGGAGGGATATGGGCCGGGTGCTGGCAGGTGGGACTAATAGCTTTGCATACATGTTGATTCAAAGATTTATGAACTCTTGACTTAAAAGATAAAATCTCCATCTCAACTATGGGTATATGAATAGGAAGGGTTTGGAGGGATATGGGCCGGGTGCTGGCAGGTGGGACTAAATTGGGTTGGGATAACTGGTTGGCATGGACGGGTTGGACCAAAGGGTCTGTTTCCATTCTGTACATCTCTATGACCCTATGACTCTATTCCTCACACAAAGCATTCCATGTCCAAACAATTCTGTGCAAATATATTTCTCTGAACCTCAATTCTCCTGTAATGACTAATTTAAATCAATGCCCTTTTCTCTGCTTCAATCCAGTTATTACTGGTATATCAAGTGCCTCCTTGCATCTCACCCCTAGTGATTCTACACTAGTTCTTTCTATGGATTAATGTCCTTTGAAATAATGTGTGCTCAAAAATGCAAAATGTGCACTAAATTGTACAGCAGAAATGTATCATTATTCCATGCTCCTGAACTCTGTTTACAAACTACTCAGTGCTTTCAACCTTTGTTGTGCCTTAATAAACATAGGGACTGTACATTTTAATTCCTAGGACCCCAGTTTATTAACATCCTTTAGTGCCTATCTATTCTTGTTTTCCTCCCAACTTATACTTCTCTGTATTAAACTGCATCTTGCATTTTGCAACAATCCCAGCAATGCAGCTCCATCCTCTTTAAAACTTAAAGGATGCATCAATGTTTACCAAATCCCTATTGTGCAATATATAAATTTTATTCTCATTGTTTCCATGCCAAAGTCTATGTTTCATATTTAATTATACAGAATAAAATCAGACCCAGCACTGATCACCAGATTTCATCATCAAACCTTTCTCTAATTAACCCTAACCACCATATCAATCATATTTCAAACCATTCTGCACAATGTTGTCATTCCACACATTTAAATTTAACAAATGCCTTCGAAGAATGTAGAATACATCATGGTAAGAACTCTGATGTTTTTATCCATTAAAGTGGTGGAAGTTTTATCTCTCTTCAGAAACTATATTAAACATAATGAATATAACCTACCCCTCATAATTCTTCAAGAACTATCCTGATTATTCGATAAGTGCTTTAGGATCTTTGGACTACTTGTGCCTACTTACACTGAGCAAATAGTACAGGCCATTCAGCCCAAACAATCTATTTTGATGTTAATGCGACACAAGTTTCCCCACATTTTATGTCATCTAATCTTATCAGTATATCTTAGCATTCCTTTCTCCCTCATGCTTATTTATCTCCCCTTGAAATAATCTGTGACGTTATCTCAACTACTCCTGGCTGTAGTATGTTCCACATTATTTTCACTCTCTAGGTAAATAAGCTTTTCCTAAATTCCCTATTGATTGAAATTTGTAACAACTTATATTTGTGGCCCCCAACCATAGTCTCCTACTCAAGTGAAAATGTTTTCCCAATAGTTTCCCCATCAAAGTCTTTATTTACCTTAAATATCTCTGTTAGATCACCTCTCAGCTTTGCTTTTCCAAAGAACAGATTCCCATCCTGTTCAGACATTCCTAATGATTTACATTCCAGTCTCAGTTCTGTTTCACACTTGTAAACTGTGTCTGTTCTGGCACCAAAACGATTTTATTCCTTTGATTATTTGCAGTCCAGAACCATGTACAGCAGCTAATTGCAATCCAAGCAAGGTTTGATACAATTATTAATATAATTTCCCACAATTCCAATTCTAACCCAATGGAACTGAAACCAGTGCTCAATTTGCATTTTTAAAAACACTTATTAACCTGCCTCAGTAGTTTTAGTATCTACAGTTGTTCCCCCACTCCATTCAGACACTTATTATCTAAACAGAATGTGGTCTCCAGTTTCTTCCTGCCAAAATGCATTAAAACGCTTACTTGCACTGAAATTTGTTTGCCATGTTATAGTGAAGCAC
This sequence comes from Chiloscyllium plagiosum, assembly GCF_004010195.1. Taxonomy (NCBI): domain Eukaryota; kingdom Metazoa; phylum Chordata; class Chondrichthyes; order Orectolobiformes; family Hemiscylliidae; genus Chiloscyllium; species Chiloscyllium plagiosum. Next base: position 20,557,205 of record NC_057732.1, on the reverse strand, counting down.
AGAATGCTGCAATACTTTGTTCAGCATCCTGCACCTTTTATAAAATATGGTAAGTAGAGTATGGGCTCACAATGTTTAATTCACCATTGACAAAAATGTCTTCAGGTACAATGAGGGTCAACAGCTCAGTCCAATATACTTTACTTGGTGTGGTAATGGATGTCAGATTCAAGTGTGAATTCTGTGAAATCAGACATTTATTTGAAATATTGAACATTTTGATTGCCACAATGCTGCCAAGATTCACTTGGCTTCTATCCACCTAAAATATTAGTTTTGAACTCCAACCAACTGAGCAAGCTCAAATATCATTTTGCAATTTAACCAAGCTCAATTAACCCTATCTTTACTTTTGGAAGAAGTTAAATATATATATATATACAGAAATCTACAACATAGAAATAGATGTGCATTAATATTCCACCAAATCTGTTATACTTTTACGTAGTAAATGAATTACCAGGGTTGTGTTCGGCATTAAGCAAATCAAACTGCTGAAACATTACTGTTGGTGTGATTAAAACCTTGATATTGTTATTTTTAAACAACACTTGCAGCCATGTCAAGACAAACTTCTGGGATTTGAACCAATGCTACTCTATGTTAATAAAATCATAGAATCCCTACAGTGTGGAATCAGGCCATTTGGTCCATCAAGTCCACACCGAAATTCTGAAGAGCATGCCACCCAGACTCACTACTCTACCCGTTGCTTATAAATCTGTATTTCCCACGACTAATCCATCTAACCTGCATATCCCCAGACATTATGAGAAATTTAGCATGGCTAATTCACCTAGGCTGCATATGTTCGGATTGTCGGATAAAACTGGAGCAGCTTGAGGAAACCCATGCAAACACAGAGAGAATGTGAAAACTCTATCCAGACAGTCATCCGAGGGTGGAATTGAATCCGAGTCCCTGGCACTATGAGGCAGCAGTGGTAACCACTGAGCCACCATACTGCCCAGTTGTGCACTAACTGTGCACAGCTTAAACAATTGCAATGCAATGGAACGGAAATTGTCTGGAATGAAGATGTTGCTGCCATATACAGAGGAACCTCAATTATCCGGCATTTGATTATCCAAATATCGGATTATCCGGCAAGATTGCAAAGTCCCAATGCTCGGCTAAACTATGTTATCTGGCATTCAATTATCCGGAATTCGATTAATCGAATGAAATAGTCCCTGCCCATGACCTTCGGATAATCGAGCTTCCTGTGTAATCACATTGCAGGGCTGAGTCAAACTCCCGAGTAAAAGCTCACTGAAATCAATTAACATTTGATTACCTGCTGAGATGATTGTTAAAATATTTCAGTACCACTGCTGATAATTTGCTACTGTACTTGGAATAAAGCCATAGCATTCTCAGGCTGAAAAGACATTGGTAATAATGTCTCATTTTTATGTCGTAGGGCAGACTATAAAATCTGTGGTCAATGAGACAAGCAACTCCAATCCATGGAAGGAAATGGCTCAAATGGACCAAATCTGCTTAAGGGCCTATTACTTTATCCTGCAGCCAGAGGTAGAAATGCCAACTGAATGCTGCAATGAAAATGCAGACAGAACTGCTGCCTACAGAAGTGTCAAAGTACTTCAGAAGAGATCATTTTTGTTGACGTCACTGGTACCATGTGAACATACATAGGTGTCAGCCATTTCGGCACTGGCAATATACACTGTAAAACATTTTACAAATTTCCAACAAGATAAATATTTTAGACATTTAAGTAAACTAAAGAAAAAAAAATCTCTAGTTTACTTAATTACAATAAACCAATCATTGTAATTTCATAAATTTAGGTTTAGGGACATATACTTAGTTACAAAAGACTGCAACTATAAATTGAGACACATCTAAAGCAATATTTGTGTTCCTGAGGAATAATTTGTCCTTTTCTTACTATTGCCTTTTGTGTTGAAAAGTTCTCCCAAAGTTATTTTTCATTCAAAGGAAATTTTCATGTATTGGTACCAAATGTAACACAGCTGAAGATAAAACTGAGCCTTAGCTCATTGATAACACAATCACACAACATAAATGTCACTGGGTTGTGAAACTTGAACAAATAATTCAAACTGACACTTCACTGGAACACTAAACAAAATGCTGCAGTGTTCAAGGTGCCATCTTTTGGATAAGCTAAACTGAGGAGCCGCACGTCTTTCTTGAGAAGATGTAAAAGATTCCATGGCCTAATTTTAAAGAAGAACAAGGAAGCTTTCCCAGTATCCTGGCTACTATTTATTCCTCAACCAATACCACTAGTGACATATCTCATTGTCATTTGGTGCCAGTGACATCAACAAACATTTATGTGGCATGTTGGCTCAGTGGTTAGTACTGCTGCCTCACAGCTCCAGAGAACCGCGTTCGATTCCAGTCTTGGGCGACTCTATGGAGTTTGCGCATTCTCCCCATGTTTGCCTGGGTTTCCTCTGGGTGCTCCAGTTTCCTCCCACAATCCAAAGATGTGCAGATCAGGTGAATTGGTCATACTAAATTGCCCATAGTGTTCAGGGATGTGTAGGTTAAGTGCATTAGTTAGGGGTAAATGTAGAGTATTAGGGTAGAGGAATGGGTCTGGGTAGGTTACTCTTTGCAGGGTCGGTGTGGACCTATTGGGCCAAATGGTCTGTTTCCACACTGTAGGGATTCTAAGATTTAGCAACAAAGGGAACAAACTAATTTCCAGAGATCCAAACACAAATGCATATTATAACATTAACTATTTTTCAACTGCTATGTGGTTTGATGAATGTATAGAGGCAAGAAATTAATATTGAATCAGGCTTTTAAGTAACATACTGGTCACCTGCTAAAATATTGTAATTACTAGAATATTCACAAAAGGTTGGCTGTAGCTTTGACTGACACTAATAAAATATTTGAGTCAACTGGCTGAGTTCATGGCAAGGTTCAATTCCAACAACACTTCAATGACCTTCCTCTCACTCTGTGTAAACACCTAGTACGTGCTGATACACATGCTCAGAATTGATTGTATCTTTACTTAAACTTATGCTTAATGCTTTTCCAAGATGTTAGATAGTAATTATCATTAAAAATAAGCAAGATTTAACAAATTAAGTCAACTTTACCAAATAAGTCATGACATACAATTAAGATTTGAACTGGATAGGGTCAAAAACTATTTACTTTTCTCATCCCAAAACAATGTGCAATGCAATCATCCTTAGAATGAAAACTATTAACATATTTAGAAACTAACTTTCACACTAAATTAATTCTGATGCTATACAGGGATCAAATACACGTAATGTGAACAGATTTATGATATTAGGTCAACAGCAGAAATCTGACCTAATATCTTTTTTTAATAAGTTATATTATGGCAACTAGTTCCTGATTAGAAGTCATGAATTAAAGCAACATAGGTATAATTTTAGCTATAATTGTCAGAGATACCACTGTTAAATGGCAGGAAATGCATTTAAATAGCTAATTTTGTCTACAACATTTAAATTCCTTGAATTTCTCAGCCTCTCTAGTGCTGTTAAATATTCAAAAAACCATTTACTATTCTCTGTACTCAGGAAGTGATGTAAAGTTATTAGCCAGAAGTAAATCAATTATGCAGGTCGTTCTGTTATAACGTACATTTCGTTAAGGCAAATTCACTGTAAAACGATTGATGAATTGAGGACACTTTCTAAAATGCGAATGTTTAAAGTGCATATTGGTTGCATTGCCAATTCTTTAAGCGCTGTTTTAAAACGCGATTTTTCTATAATGCAGGGTTGCACAAGAACACAACCATTGTGTTATACAAGAACTATCTGTACTTCAATTATTCAAGAAGAAATTTATCAGCTTTAACAAAACTGCTATGTACTACCTTCTGCGGGTCAGTTAGCTGCACAGCTGGTTTGCAATGAAGAGTGACACCAACAATGCGAGTTTAATTCCTGCACCGGCTGAGGTTACCTTCTCAAATTGTCCCTCACCTAAGGCATGGTGACCTTCAGGTTAAACTCACCACCAATTGTCTCTCTCTCTCTAAATAAGAAAACAGTTCTGTGGTCCTCTGGGACTAAACAACTTTACTTTTACTTCTGAGTCCCAAGTCTCAACAGACAGCACATTATCCTAAAGTTTCGATAGTTCACTTGAGTTCTTTCTTCAGAAAAGTTGTTGATAAACGGGGGTATGGGGAAACACATTTCAATTAAGGAATAATTGCTGAAGCTATGCAATGTGGTCAGAAATATTTTCATGAAGTTGGAATGTATGAATTATAAATAATTCATTCCATTTATTGATTTCATATCTAGGAATTTAGTTTGAAAGAAAAAAAACTTTTGAGAGACCCAGAGCACTCTTGAAATGGCTATAGAGGTCACCTGTCCAACAAATGAGGCCAAGTTCTAAAAGTCTCTGAAGTGGAATAACAGGAGACATTCTAGGCAGTTCCCCTGCAGACGTTCTTACTTGCCATTGTTTCAAATTTCTTTAAAAAAAACCTAACAGCAATATGTAACATCTCATCTGCAGAAGCTGCCCGAGATCAAATAAAATATATAAAAGGGTACAGAAAATTTCCCTATCTGTTTCAATGGCATCTTGATAACTTAGACGGAACCTCACATACATAACCCCCATTGTGTGCCACAAAACAGCAATACATGACAGAAACATCTGTTTTTGTAAAGGGGAATCATGTTCAACTAATTCATTGGAGATCTTCGCTACAAAGAGACCTTGGAGTGCAGGTTCATAGCTCCTTGAAAGTGGAGTCACAGGTAGATAAGATAATGAAGAATGCGTTTGGTATGCTTTCCTTTACTGGTCAGAGTATTGAGTACTGGAGTTGGGAGGTCATTTTGCGGCTGTAAAGGACATTGGTTAGGCCATTGTTGGAATATTGTGTGCAATTCTGGGTCTCCTTCCTATAGGAAAGATGTTGTGAAACTTGAAAGGGTTCAGAAAAGATTTGCAAGGATGTTGCCAGGGTTGGAGGGTTTGAGCTATAGGGAGAGGCTGAACAGGCTGGGGCTGTTTTCCCTGGAGCATCGAAGGCTGAGGAGTGACCTCATAGAGGTTTACAAAATTATGAGGGGATGGATAGGGGAGCTAGGTAAAGTCTTTTCCCTGGGAGTCAGGGAGTCCAGAACTAGAGGACATAAGTTTAGGGTGAGAGGAAAAAGATATAAAAGAGACCCAATAGGCAACCTTTTCACGCAGAGGGTGGTACATGTATGGAATGAGCTGCCAGAGGAAGTGGTGGAAACGGTACAATTGCAACATTTAAAAGACATTTGGATGGGTATATGAATAGGAAGGGTTTGGAGGGATATGGGCCGGGTGCTGGCAGGTGGGACTAGATTGGGTTGGGATATCTGGTCAGCATAGACGGGTTGGACCGAAGCATCTGTTTCCATACTGTACATCTCTATGACTCTATAGCCACCTGATCAGGAAGCAACCCTCTGGGGGCTTGTGCTTCCAAATAAACCTGTTGGACTATAACCTGGTGTTGTGTGATTTTTAACTTTGTAGACCCCAGTCCAACACCAGCATCTCCAAATCGGGTTTGTTTGGAAGTACTAGCTTTCAGGGCACTGCTCCTTCATCAGGTAGCTGGTGGGGCAGGATCTTAGGACACAGAATTTACAGCATTATGATCATAGTGTCGTACAGTTGATGTGATATATTGAACAAACTTAGATTGCTGTTAAGTCTTTCATCTTTTAGAATGGGTTGAATGTTTTTAGTCATTAATATTTAGATTCTAGGTACAGGAGTTGGGAGGTCATGTTGCGGCTGTAAAGGACATTGGTTAGGCCACTGTTGGAATATTGTATGCAAATCTGGTCTCCTTCCTATCGGAAAGATGTTGTGAAACCTGAAAGGGTTTAGAAAAGATTTACAAGGATGTTGCCAGGTTTGGAGGATTTGAGCTATAGGGAGAGGCTGAACAGGCTGGGGCTGTTTTCCCTGAAGCGTCAAGTTTGTGAGACATAAATAGAAAAACTCTCCTGGGGTGGGAGAGTTCAGAACAGAGGGCATAGGTTTAGGGTGAGAGGGGAAAGATAAAAAGAGACCTAATGGGCAACCTTTTCACACAGAGGGTGGTACATGTATGGAATGAGCTGCTCGAGGAAGTGGTAGAGGTTGGTACAATTGCAATATTTAAAAGACATTTGGATAGCTATATGAATAGGAAGGGTTTGGAGGGATATGGGCCGGGTGCTGGCAGGTGGGACTAGATTGGGTTGGGATATCTGGTCAGCATGTACGGGTTGGACTGAAGGGTCTCTTTCCATGCTGTACATCTCTATGACTCTATGACTCTAAGTAACATATGTTGGTGTTAAGACGAACCAGTGCAGGTATTGTGCTTTCCAGGAGGCACTTAATAAAGTGCCATATTTATGATATCAAAGGTTATCATAAATAATAAGAATTGATGGTTAAGCAGGTAACATATGGCACGATAAGAAGAGTGGCTGACTAACAATAAGCAGACAGTAGGCAGAAGTTATTTTTATGTTGGCAAGATGTAACAAGTGGTGTGCACAGGAATGTGCCTCAACATGTTACGATTTATGTAAATGACTTTGAGGAAAGGATGGTAGGTATGATAGCTATATTTGATACTGACACAAAACTGGTAGGAAAGTAAGTTGAGAAGAGTACATAAGGAAGCCACAAAGGGATACAAATAATCTGGTATGCCTGATTAGGTGTACCCGAGAACTCTCTGGGAAGCTAGGGAAGTGATTGCTGGGTCCCTTGCTGAGATATTTGTATTATCGATAGTCACAGGTGAGGTGCTAGAAGATTGGAGGCTGGCTAGCGTGGCGCCAGTGTTTAAGAAAGGTGGTAAGGACAAGCCAGCGAACTATAAACCGGTGAGCCTGACCTCGGTGCTGTGCAAGTTGTTGGAGGGAATCCTGAGGGACAGGATTTGCATGTATTTGTAAAGGCAAGGACTGATTAGGGATAGTCAACATGGCTTTGTGCGTGGGAAATCATGTCTCACAAACTTGATGGAGTTTTTTGAAGTAGTAACAAAGAGGGTTGATGAGGGCAGAGCAGTAGATGTGATCTAGATAGACTTCAGTAAGGCACTTGACAAAGTTCTCCATGTGAGATTGGCCAGCAAGGTTAGATCTCATGGAATATAGGGAAAACTAGCCATTTGGATACAGTACTGGCTCAAAGGTAGAAGACAGAGGATGGTGGTGAAGGGTTGTTTTTCAGACTGGAGGCCTGTGACCAGTGGATTGCCACAAGGATCGGTGTTGGGTCCAATACTATTTGTCATTTATATAAATGATTTGGATGTGAGCATAAGAGGTAAGTTAGTAAGTTTGCAGACAACACCAAAATTGGAGGTGTAATGGACAGCGAAGAAGGTTGCTTCAGAGAACAATAGGATCTTGATCAGATGGGCCAATGGGCTAAGAAATGGCAGATGGAGTTTAATTTAGATAAATGTGAGGTGCTGCATTTTGGGAAAGCAAATCATAGCAGGGCTTATACACTTAATGGTAAGGTCCTAGGGAGTGTTGCTGAACAAAGAGACCTTGGAGCGCTGAAGTTTGGTTCAGCTGCCGCCAAGGCGCGGTGCGGAAAGAACACCGTGTAAGGTCTGCCTGCCTAAGAAGAACAGGGGGCCCACTCAGAAATTGGACCCTGTTGACACCTCAGCAAAATAGCTGGATGGTCAATGTCTAGACTTGTATATACGAATGATTAATTCCAATCTCTGTATGTAAAGAAATGCAATGTGTGCATAAGAATGGCATGACCAATTGTAAGATATCAAAATAATTGTATGAATAAAGTATTTTTTTGAAATAAAAAAAAAGGGACCTTGGAGTACAGGTTTATAGCTCTTTGAAATTGAGTCGCAGGTAGATAGGATAGTGAAGAAAGTATTTGGTATGCTTTCCCTTACTGGTCAGAGTATCGAGTACAGGAGTTGGGAGATAATGTTGCGGCTGTACAGGACATTGGTTAGGCCACTTGGAATATTGCGTGCAATTCTGGTCTCCTTCCTATCAGAAGGATGTTGTCAAACTTGAAAGGGTTCAGAAAAGATTTATAAGGATGTTGCCAGGGTTGGAGGATTTGAGCTATAGGGAAAGGTTGAATAAGCTGGCGCTGTTTTCCCTGGAGCGTCAGAGGCTGAGGGGTGACCTTATAGAGGTTTATAAAACCATGAGGGGCATGGATAGGATAAAGAGACAAAGTCTCTTTCCTGGGTTGGGGGAGCCCAGAACTAAAGTGCATAGGTTTAGGGTGAGAGGGGAAAGATATAAGAGAGACCCAAGGGGCAACTTTCTCATGTAGCGAGTGGTGTGTGTGTGGAATGAGCTGCCAGAGGAAGTGGTGGAGGCTAGTACGATTGCAACATTTAAAAGGCAACTGGATGGCTATATGAACAGGGAGGGTTTAGAGGGATGTGGGCCGCGTGCTGGCAGGTGGGACCAGATTGGGTTGAGATATCTGGTCTGCATTGACGAGTTGGACTGAAGGGTCTGTTTCCGTGCTGTACATCTCTATATGAGTCTATCTGGAAATACAACATAATGTAGGCCAAAGTAAAATTCCATTTCGGCATGAAGTATGAAAAAGGAGGAAATTAACAAAATGGTGAGAGATTGCAGAGGGATCTGAGTGTCCTAGTGCACAAATCACAAAAGGTTAGTATGCAGACATGGCAATTAATTAGAAAAACTAATAAAATGTTATCATTTATTGCTAGGGTAATTGAACTCAATAGTAAGGAGTATTTGCTTCAGTTATAGAAGGCACTTGTGAAATCATATCTGAAGTACTGTGTACTGTTTTGGTCACCTTATTAATGTGAATATGTTGGAAGCAGTTCAGTGAAGTATACCAGACTAACATCTGGAACGGGAATGTCAACTTGAGGAAACGTTGCACAAACGATTCAATTGCAGAGTTTTGAAGTAGGGGCACCAGACATGAAATGTTAACTCTGCTCCCACTCCACAAATGCTGCCTGACCTGCTGAGTTTTTCTAGCAATTTCTGATTTTGTTTCTGAGTATCCATTTGGTTTTGTCTTTGGAAGAGTAAGCAGAAACTTAACTGAAACAAACAAGATCCTGAGGGGTCTTGACAGACAGATGTAGAGAGGATATTTCCTCTTAGTGGAGAATCAAGAATAAGATCCTTGTTTAAAAACGAGGAGTTGCCCAGTTAAAACAGAAATGAGGTAAAATACATATGAATGTGTGAGTATGCGCGTAAGACTGTGTGTGCTGCAGGATTCAAGATAAGTTACACCTTCTTAATAAGTTTTATATGTTATCTGAGTGTGTCTTACAATAAAACTCAAAGATCTTTCTGGCTCATCTCTTTATATAAGTTACACGTATAGTAGTCAGGTACAAATGGAATTTAAAGAGTATACCTTAAAAAGAAACTCATATACTATTACAGCCGACTTTGGGGATGGAAAATAGAAATATATTTGGCTCTCCGTACTTGGTTGTTACAATATGCCTCGTCTCTTTCCTGTAATTGTTAGATTAAACTCTATTAAAAGTTTAAGAGTATGGCCTATCACTCCTTCCTGGACCTTTTGTCTGCATTGCCCTGTTCAGAACAGCATGAACTATCCACTCTCTTAAAAATAGAATTTTCATCCCGTAATCTGTAGGATTGCATACTTCACTTTAAATAAGAATTATTAGAGATAAAGTTTAGACATAAAATTCCACAGTATTTCTATCATAAAACATATTTAGGACAGAATTTTTCCCTCCCTGGTGTGGCCTGAGTAATAGTGAGAAAGGTGGGAAATACAACTAGAATGGCAAAATCAAGTTCTCAACATCAAGAAACGTTTTTCCAATTGTCCCCTCAAAGCGTAAATCTCGAGATTTTATCATTTTGCCATTAAGCGGTAACTACCTTCTTTCTCATTATTTACAGCTCATTAAAACCCCACTCAAAATATTTATATGCCACTTCTAATTTTCCTCTTTCATCAATAAACTATGATGTGGAGATGCTGGTGTTGGACTGGGGTAAACAAAGTCAGAAATCACACAACATCAGGCTATAGTCCAACAGGTTTATTTAAAATCCCAAGTTTTCGAAGCATTGCTCCTTCATCAGGTGAAGTGATAAAAGAACAGCACTCTGAAAGCTTGTGATTTTGAATCAACAAACTAGGTGGCGCACATTCCCTAAGTATAAATCAGAGTGGTTTACTGATGACTGCAGGTCACTGAATGCTTGTTCTGCCCATCATGCTCCATGACCACCATTTTCCTCAATCCTTGTCCACAAAGGGTCAGCAGCAGCAAACTGATATATCACTATGCTCCTGATCTTAGACCAGCTTAGACAGCATTTTAGCCATTCAACACTTAGGAGCTCAGGAACACCCATGGCTTTGCATAATTCTGCCACATCGCTCTGCATATAGAGACACAGACATATTTCATGCATCTTACAGGAACTTGGGAGGTCATTCAGCCCCTTGAGCCATTCAATGAGATCATGCCTGATCTGCAGCTGAACTCCATAAACCTGATTTTGGTCCATATCCCTTAATACCTATGCATAACAAAAACTTACCTATCTCAAATTTAAAACTAACAAGTGATCTAGCATTCACTGCTGATTGAGGAAGAGAGTTCCAAACTTCTATTACCCTTTGTGTGTAGAAGTGTTTCCTAACATCTGTCTTAAATGGTATGGTCCTAATTCTTACACTATACCCCCAGTTCTAGAATTCCCAGCAGTGGAAATGGTTTATCTTTATCACCCTATCTTTTCTATTAATATCTTTAAGACTTTTATCAGATCAACCCCATACCTTCTAAATGCAAAAGCAAATATTCCTAACTTGTATAATTTCGCCTCATAACCTAATCCCTGAAGTCTAGGAATCAGTCTTGTAAACTTTTTATGTACTCCCTCCAAGGCCACCTTCACAGGGTGCATCTTATGGCTTGCAGGCAATTTGTCACAGAGGGGAGCAGTGAACACTCAAACCATCAAGTAGATAGAGGGTGGATGCGTCACTGTGTAGCACCATGTTATGTCAATGTTAGATCAGCAGCGTGCACCAGCAATTTACACAGCAAATGCAGTACATGTGCTTCAAGCAAATAGCCATATGCAAACGTCAAAAAAAGGGAGCAGTTGGGCGAAGAGGGACTACAATCTGTAGCAGCACCCCCTGACTTTCAGTTAAGAAGTTCATCTAATTTCAGTCCTGAGGTTGGCCAGACAGGCACATGCTCCTAACACAGTCCAGGGACGTGTCCTTGCATTCTGGGAGTTGGGACACAATCAACTCTGTAGGTCAAGTGGAAGCACTCCAGAGATTACACTTAGATTAATCATAGAGTGGTCAAGCATGAGCAGGAGTGGTAGTGATGCGGTCAAAGAAAGTCACTAAGAAGTGCAGAGGGCAGGTGGTTAGTACTTTGGGAGGATGAGTTAACAAGATCCACTTAGTGGCCAGGATGCATGCAATATTTGAAGTCATAATCCATGAGCCTTGCTGAAATGCATGGCCAGTGGCAGAGTTAGAGTGAGTGTTGACATGATGAGTATGAGGTAGCCACACTATTGCAGAGTACAGAAAATCACAAACATTCTTCCTGTACTGCTTGGCAGCCACTACTTGGCACACAGCACTGTGTTGGGCTGCAATTTGTGTCCAGGCCTGCTGGGTCTAGTGGTGTGGTTTCCTGTGTCTGTTGGGTGGAAAAACGACAGTCCCCATTTCCATCCTCTGGTGCTTCCAGGTCCCTGTCTGAAGACTGGGGAGTGAGTTTGCTTTCTTCTGAGCCATGCTTTGAATGTTGGGGATTGAACACCACTGTGTTAGGGCAGTTTATAGCTTGCAGCGTCTCAAGTGATGTACAGCTAGGCTTTAAATATGCCAAAGGCATGGAAGCCAGAAGATCCTCGCGGTGGGAAGGACTCCCACCTTTTCAGCTTTATGGTTGGGGATTGAACACCACTGTGTTAGGGCAGTTTATAGCTTGCAGCGTCTCAAGTGATGTACAGCTAGGCTTTAAATATGCTGAAACTTTATTGCTGGAACAGCACAGCAGGTCAGGCAGCATCTAGGGAACAGAAGATTCGACATTTCGCCAGAAGATCCTCGCGGTGGGAAGGACTCCCACCTTTTCAGCTTTATGATTGGCTCAGAAAGGCAGCAAAGAACCCAGCTGCAAAATAATGAAGTAAAGAATGAACGATTGTGTGAGCAAAGTCACTCTGAGCCATGGTGTGAGCAAAGCCACTCTGAAACTGGGACTGGAGACAGAATTGGGGGTGAGTAAAATGTGAAGATCTCAGAGACTGAGGTCAGGGTACCACTCCTACATGATTTGGCCATCTGTTGCCTCTCTCCAAAGCTGCACAGAAGAGGAGTAGGGAATATTTTTCATTCTGCTCGCTAAGTATTTTAAAAATTGGCATCATTAAAAAGCTGATTACAAACAGCTTTAGCTCTAAGCACTGGATTTCCAGGCAAGAACACATTTCTTAACATATCAGCTACCCACCAAAATCAGAGACTGTGAAGGCTTTGACCAGTTAAAATGAAGAATTCAAGTCATGGTCATTGAAGAATTGTTATTTGAAGCACTTTTGTCACAGAGTGCTCTCTGTGCTGATGACAATTGCCATTTCACTTTTCTAGCACTCCTTCCTTTAAGCTGTGATCTCCTCCTGCTAATTTTCATCATGCTGTTGGAGCAGTTGACACTAGCAGACCCTCTGTTGAGGGTTATGGGTAGAAATCACAGGACCACCAAGTCTAATAGCTCCAGCAACATCAATACCAATCACTACCTCCTTAACCAAAACAGTTCACAAAGCAGAGGAGATAGCCATTGACTTTCAGCTGGAAAAAGACAAGAACCTCAACACATGGTGCAGAGGTAGAAGATCAATTCTCCAAACATGTATGAGCATCAATAGTTTAGACTTTCATGGTAAATCGCTAGTGTTATCTGGTGTCTCCTGGAACAACACCTTTGTCGGATTGGAATCTCCTCCAACTGGATGTTATGAAATATGAAAAAGAGCCTCAAATCCCACATACATGGTGCTGCAAATAAAAGTCAAACTTCAGCTCAAATACGTAGGAGATAAATTCAAACAATAGCTCAGCATGAGGGATTCAACATCATTTGACTGCTACCATGGGATAATGGTGCAGGTAAAATTTCATTACCTGCCATACCTGATGAAATCATGAGATCGATTACCTAATACAACAGTGTAGGAACCTGGCCATTGTTACTATGAAGAGTTCCCATTGAAGAGATAAATGGATCATTCAAACATTTGCTTATTTTGGGGCTAGAGTGCCACTGCTTTTCCAAACAGCAGGAGAGATATTTAGAACCACTGTGAACTGATCATTTTTCTGGATTGTTATCTTGCATGGAAGAAATCTATATTGTTTAACTGATTTTACCTGACTTAACTTGTTGTGAAATACACAAAGGAGGATGGAATCTTGCAAGATAGTGATAGTGTTCTTACTTTGGGACCAGAGGTTCATGTTCAAATCCCACCTGCTCCAGAGGTGAACAGGTTGATTAAATATATCTACACTAAGAAGGATTAGCTCCCAGACATCCTAACCAATAGGAAAATGATGCTTCTGTTATATGTTTGATATCAATCACTATAAAAAGGAGAGAAATTGAAGCAGTTTTACTGAAGACAGAGGAAGAGTCAGGTTTGGTCAATCTGACTTTGGCATACAATCAATGCCAAACGGATCAGCAATGTTGAAGATTGTCAGGGTTTCAGTTAAATTACAATGATCCTAGATGGAAGGAGCATCAGGAATGAAATTCAGCTCTTTTCTCCATGTTTGAACAAAGTCTGTAGTGAGGTCAGGAGCTGAGTGGCCCTGGCAGAACTCAAAATGGACGTCACTGAGCAGGTTGCTGCTTGATAGTGTTGTTGATGATACCTTCCATCACTTTACGGATGATCAAGAGTAGACTAAAGGGTGATAACTGACTGGGTTCAATTTGTCCTACAATGTGCGTACAGGACATACCTGCGCAATTTACCACATGGCTGGGTAGATGCTAGTGTTGGAGCTATACTGGAACATCTTGGCGAGGGGCACAGCAAGATCCAGAAAACTAGTCTTCAGTATTACTTCCACAATGCTGTCAGGGTACATAGGGTTTGCAGTGTCCACTGCTTCTTTGTTATCATCTATAGTGAATGGAATTGGCCAAAGAGTGGCATCTGTAATGCTGGGCATCTCTGAAGGGCACCTCGAGATGGATCACCCATTCAACACTTCTGGCTGAAGGTTGTAGATAAAGCCTCAGTCTTAGCTTTAGCACTGATGTGTTGTGATCCCCCATTATTGAAGTGTAGATATTTATGGAGTCTCTTCCTTAGTTATTATTAATTAATTGTTTAAATTCACTACCATTCATGACTGGATTAGATAGGACTGCAGAGTTTAGATCTATTGGCTGTGGGATTGCTTAGTTTTATCACTTGTTGCGAATGCTGTTTGGCACACAAGTAGCCATGCTGTGTAGCTGAACAGGTTGACACCTCATTTCTGGTTATGACTGGTGTTGCTCCTACCATGCTCTCCAGCATTTCTCATTGAACTAAAATTGATCCCCTGGCTTGAATGTAATGGCAGAGTGAGGCTATGAGGTCCAGGAAGTTGCAGATAGTGTTAGAATATGATTCTGCTGCTGCTGAGGGTCATGGTGCCTTATGGATGCCCTGTCTTGAGTTGCTAGCTTTGTCCAAAGTTTATCCCAATTAGTATGGTATTAGTCTGTGACGATGCTGCTACTTTAACAAGGTTATGCTGTCCGTGGCTTTTGTTTTCAGAGAAGTCATAAAAGTCACAAACTCTGAAAAGTCTGGGGTTGAAGGTTTTAGGGCCAATTTGATTATAGCTAACAGATACTGCCTCAGGAAAAAGGCTTTTAAGTTTAAATAAAAATCACTTGCAAGATGAAAGAGGCGTGGCCAGTTCTCCCAGCTCAGCTTTTCTCTGGTTTGGTTTGGTTAGCAAGCAGTAGAGTTTCGAAGCTGTTAGAATCAAAGATGCAGATCCAGGCTGGTACTCTCTCTGTGACTTCTCCCATGTAAAAGTCTGTGTTTGATTTTACCTTTTGTGTCAAGGGGTGTTTATAGGGATTGTTCCAAATATTGGAACTGCATCAGTAAGTTGGAATGGTCTGTTGGGTTTTTGGATAGATTAAGTTACTCGGTATTCTGTTCTCTTCTGTTTTCATCGAATGTGTTTCATTTTGTAATCTTGTAAATAAATTGTTTTGTTTAAAACCAAGTAATTTGACCAGCTGCATCACTCCTGGAATATCCATGTTACACCTGCTTAAAACAACTAGGTTTTGAGGGGGTCTGATGTGGTCCATAACAAGTGTCACACAACACAATGTAAGGCATTTCCAATGTTATGAGGGTGGTGATCATGCTTACCAATAATGTCATGAAAAGATGCATCGTTATCCCAATTTTGGTACTAGCTCTTAGATATTAGTTAGTAGGATTTTGCAGGGTCAACAGGGTTGTGTTTGCCTTAGTTAATGCCAGTTGTTCCTTCTGGTTTCATTTGTTTTTGAGACTTTCTAATGGTTGAAACAACTGAGTGGCTACCAGGCCATTTCAGAAAGCATTTATCAGTCAGGAGTCCATTGATACGGGTCTGGAGCCACCTGTAGGCCTGATCAGTCAAGGATGGCAGATTTTTTTTCCTTGAAGGACATTAGTGAATCATTGCTCCTATTCTGTTGCTAAGTCCTCAATAGGACCCAATCATTGATTTCCTACTTACTTTCAACACCCACCCCTCCACCTCATCATGCTTCTTTTGTATTTTAAATGTTTCTTGATTATACACTGTGTCAATATCCATTTGAGACGAAGCATCTCATATTCTCATAACTGTCTGTATGAAACAAATATTCTTCACATAATAATCTCAAAACTATGCTCTCTTGTTACTGATGCAACTAATGGAAACAATCCTTCACTATTTATCCTCTCCAATTTATAGTTTTCAAAATAACATTGCATTCCTCTGAACTTTCTTTGTTCCAATGAAAACGTTTTTTTTAATCCTTTTATCAAAACTAGACTATCAATTCACAGGTAATGCTTCTGTGATCTTTGCTGCATTTCTTCATCATTCTGATATCCATTTTTTTAATATGATTCCCAAAACAGCCTTAGTTAATGTAATCAGTTCAAAATACACTTTAAAGATCACTTTCACCGCACTTTCATGTTCGTAGATCTAAATATTTGCACCAGAGAACTTCTGAGTCCTTCACTCAACGAAAAGCTACCATTTATGAACTCTTTCCATTATTGTTAATTTCTCTGAAATTTAACAGATCAGATTTCTCTACCCAGAGATGCAACTATGACCTACTGGCCTAATCTACCAGCCTGCTCGTGCCATTCTAAATTCTTCCTCACAGGCTAACAATGTCCCTGATTTTCTATCATCAGCAAAATTAGAGATCTTCTCTTTTGTGCCTCAGCCCAAATAATTTATGAAGATGTACAATGAAGAAAATGTCCTTTCATTGTTTCCAGGAATTTGCTAGAACTGAAATCCCATGGTACAATTTCTGCTGCCAAGTATTGAAGAATACTTGTTCCCCTTAAGTGAACATGTATGTTAGGTCCAGTAAGTCCAGTTTTGTTTGATCTCATAAACGTGGATACAGTTATTGAGTCAGCAATACATACAGCATGGAACAGACCCTGGAACAGACCCTTCAGTCAAACATATCTATGTATTTAGGCGAAAGTGAGTAAAGCAGATGCTGGAGATTAGAGTCAAGAGTGTGATGGCGGAAAAGCACAGCAAGTCAGGCAGCATCTGAGAAGCAGGAAAATCGACATTTCGGAGAAAAGCCCCTCAGCAGGAAATGATGCTCCACGGATGCTGCCTGACCTGCTGTGCTTTTCCAGCACCACACTCTTGGCCGCTATGCATTTGCCAGTATAGTGAATCAGCTAATTCTGCATTAGTTAATCCAAATAAAAAGTAGATGAAAAGTAGAATCTGTTTAAATCTTGGACTGAATAGTCTAAGATTTATTTTGGAGATAACTAAATATTCATTGGATTACTATATGGTTCAAGTTAAATGTAACTGCTTAGAATTGAGTAACATCGGTTGTACTTTAGGAGAAATGTTGTTGTCTTAGGACTCAAATAACACAGCTTTACTTAGAGAGCTTATGTCTGTGATTATTTACATTCCGCAACTAGTTCACGGTAATATAAGCTGCAAATGATCCTCTGGAAGGGATAGACTTTATGAGCTAGTCACCTTGTCTCATCTTGTACTTTGAAATGTACTTAACCATTAACATGCTTATCCCTCATCTAAAATAAATAGTTTACTTGGAATTGGATTTGGAAAACTACCAAGAACAAAAGTCACCATTAAATGCATAATATGCATCTCACATTGTGCACTAATAATGTATCCCTTTCGCAAAGTGAATTCTATTAACTTTTTCATAAAAGTCAAGATAAAACTGGTGAACTTTATATTTTCTTCATATTAATTACAAATTTCAAAATGTATTCTTTATTCAATTAATGTGTAAACATTGTACTCCAAGCCTATGATGCATGAAACTCAATATTCAATTAAATATGAGTAAAGCACAAAATTACTTTTGTTACAAAGCATTACTACAAATGCACTGAAAGAGTAAATAGTTGTACATTAGCAGTTGTTCTGCATTAAATAATATCATTCACTTATCCAAGCTGTAATGATTTTGTCATTTTTGTCAATTACTCACCCACTATGTAGTCCAGTTCACCTGCAGAATCCTCTTCACCTTCACCATCACCATCACTACCTCTATCATCAAGTAGAATTTGCTTTGGTTGTGATGCAGCTCCTGTTGCTGCTCGCTTTGGTCTAGATCGAACTGAGGAACCTTCATTTTCAGTAGTAATCTTATCTAAGGGTATAGAAAACATCGATTTATGGACCTCTACAGTTATTGTTCTGAATAGCATAAAGAAAATATAGGATTAGTAACCCAGAATTTATTGTATATTAACACTGCATTTTCTCTCTGCCAAATTCCTGCACTTCAAATGTCACAATCATATTTTTAACAAAGTAAACTGCAGCAGTCACCAGCAGAACATGACAGCTACTGAGTCACACAAAGAAAATAACAAAGCTACAATAACACAGTTCCTTAGTCAATCATATTTTTAAAAAATGAACAATTTGTGATTCTGCCTGAGAGCCCAACCAGGAATCAAACCCTTTTAGAGATTTTTAAGATTCTGCTATTTGCTTCAACAAAGAAATCTGTCAATTACAATTAGAAAAAAAGCAGAAAGTCATTTTAAGAAAAAAAATTTGTAAGAAATGTCATGGAGAAAAACTTCAAGGATAAAGAAGTGAAAAGAAGATAACATCCATGTAGGATGACTTGAAAACTGAAGAAACTCTAGTGCCAAATAAACAAAATTACAGGATGCCAAATAAACAGAATCGCAGGGAAAGATATAGAAAGACTACTATACATCAAGGGTCTGCCTTCATACAGCACACATAATTGATAATTTTCTTCTGCTTGTTTCATGTAACAGGAGCACAGATTGAGCCAAGGACATTTTTTCACTGGAGTGTAGGAGGTTGAGAGGTGCCTTTATAGTGGTTTCTAAAATCTTGAGGGGTATAGATAAGGTGAATGGCAGGCATCTTTTCCTAGGGTGGGGGATTTCTCAAGACTAGGAGGCATATTTTTAAGATGAGAGGAACAGGACAAGGGGGCAATTTCTTTTGTTCTTGTGTGAAATGAATTTCCAGAGGAAGTGGAGGATATGGGTATTGTTACAATGTTTAAAAGACATTTAGGTAAGTACATAAAAAGAAATGTTTGGAGGGATATGAGCCATAAGCAGGCAAGTGGGATTAGTTTAGTTTGGGATTCTGGTTGGCATAGACAGGTTGACCGAAGAGTCTGTTTCTGTGCTGTATGATTCTATGACTCTTATAACAGTGTGCTTCAAAGTATAACTTGAGAATTTGTTGAAAATTCAGCATAGAAAGGGAAGAAGACATGGCTTTTGATGCCTTTTATGAATTTTTAATAGCTGGTAATTGTTCAAAGATGTTAAATAGGAGAACAGGAAGATCATTGGTTGGTGCATTTTGAGATTTAGGAGAAAGTAAGGACCACAGATGCTGGAGATCAGAGTCAAAGAGTGTGGTGCTGGAAAAGCATTCGATGAGCAGGAGAGTCGTCATTTTGGTCATAATCCCTTCATCAGGAAGGGCTTAAATCCTTTAGTAGAGTTATAATTTTAAACCTAACAACTCATTAGTTAAATAAATCAAAATAAAGGTGACAAGGCAAGTCATATACTACAGCTACTTGATTGAGTAGCTAGGACACTAGTATGCTCCATAGGAACTACATTTGCAGCAAGTCAAGCTACTTCAATCTCAGGATGATGAGGGGAAGTCTGAGCTTCGGACATAGCTTATAACAGGGAGGGGACAAGATCCCTGCAAACTTTGCTCCTGTAGGTACAACACCCCTTAGGCTAGTTACTTCTGATTTTACTCATGATTAGTGACAGGAGTTTGGGACTGCGAGGAAGAGTGACATGTGTGGACATAGCAATGAAGTAGCCTCAGCTCTTGCAACTATGTATAGGATCAGCACTCTTGCAGCTTGAATGAAGAAAAACAGTGCCTGCAGAAAGGATGAGCAAATGGGCTGCTGCATCATGGTGCAAGAAGTCATTCAAACGGTGGGAGTAAAAGAAGCTTAAATATAATTGGGACAGTAAAGTTACAGAGATAGGACATGTTTTCTGCAAACGACACATGGGTCCCAAAGGCTGCATCTCATCAGGGCTGGCCATTTAGCATGGCCAATTCACCTGACCTGCACAACTTTGGACTTTGGGAGGAAACCGGAGCACCCAGAGGAAACCCACACAGACACGGGGAGAATGTGCAAACTCCACACAGTCAGTCGCCCAAGGCTGGAATCGAACCTGGGACCTGGTGATGTGAGGCAGCAGTGCTAACCACTGAGCCACTGTGCACCCCAGTTGTGTGAGCAATGCTCACAGCCGAAGAGCTAACAATAAAGGAAAGCTATGCAACAGGACTTTGAATTCCAGATGAATCCATTAGCATCACCATTTACAAGAAGTGTGTCATACTAAGAGAAATGCTGACAACTGATAGACATAAGTACATCAAGGATTCCATGCAGTATGTTAGTGATGAAAATATCAAGTAGAATTGGTGACAACATTTGACCGTGGCTCACTCTTTCAATGAAAGAAATAGTTTCAGAAAGCTTCTAATGCACCTTTCTAAAGAAGTTGAAATGGCAGCTTATATCTAAAACAAAATGTACAATTTGATCTTATATTCCCATAGCTCCCAGTTCTTTATGGCAACTGCTTGAGGGATTAATAACTTGCATGTACATTGAATGTGGCATAAGCTCTTCATCATGAATGAGGAGGGGAAGGGGGCTGGAGATAAATAGGGGGGTGGGGCTGAGGGAATGATAGGTGGGATGGCGATAGGTGGATGCAGGTAGGAGGTGACTGTGATAGGTTTGTGAGGAAGGTGCAGTAGATAGGTGGGAAGGAAGATGGACACATAGGACAGGCCAAGAAAACGGTGTCAAGTTGGAGGGTTGCATCTGGGATGAGGTGGGGGAGGGGGAGAGATTTCCCAGATTCCCCTAGCCCTACCCCCACCTCCCTATTTATATCCTAGCCCCCTTCCCCCTCCACATTCCTGAAGAAGGGCTTATGCCCACAACGTGGACTCTCCTGCTCCTCAGCTGCTGCCTGACCTGCTGTGCTTTTTCCAGCGCCATGCTTTTCAATCCTGACTCTCAAGCATTTCCAGTCATCACTTTCTTCCTGTATATGGTATTTGCCACATTCAGTGTATTCCAGTATATAAATGATCTTACAATAGTCTGCAATCTCAAAATAACACACCTACCCAATATACAAAAGCAAAATCTAGCCTGTCCCTTACAGCTTTCTTTACTGGTTTCAGACATGTACTCAGGTAAGCAAATGTAGCATATTGACAAACCACTGTAATTCCCTCCACTTGTCTAATGCAATTTTTGGAATTTGGCACAAATAGTTGCATCTGCTGCCCCAGCATTTGTTAGGCAACAAAGGTTCAAGTTCAAATAGCTCTTTTTGGTACATTTACTTTTATTTTCTAACCTGCATGCGGATGGGCTTCTTCTACAGACTGTCATCACCCAGTATAGTTGTCTCTCGGTATAGCCATGGCTTTGTTCTAGCTCACAAAACTCATTAGCCATTTGTTCCAGCCCTGAAAAGCAACCTTTGCTGGGTGATGGCAGGCCTTGGTCAGAGTAGAAATGAAGGATCAATTCTGTTTAATTACACAATCCTAAAAATAATTTAGTGAGCATGCTCAATATACCAAAAAAGAGTGAGTCCACCAACCTGAGCATCCAAGTCACAAAATGTCTTAGACATCAAAAACAAAATTGGGAGTGTCAGTCCTAACGATATTTTCACCTATAAAATACTGGTAAACTACAAAATAGAAGTACTAAGCACAAATTACTAGTCACGTGAAAAAATATTTTCTGTTCAGCCAATAGTAGACATAATAAAACATTTTGAGATAACAATTTAACTGGGATAAGAATTGTTATTTAAAAAAACTCACCTTCACTGGTTGGCTCTTGCACTGATAGGACTAACGCAGCTTCCAGATTTCTTTGATAAAGTTTTTCATCAAGTGGCAACCTATATTATGAAGCAATCTGACGAGTGAGTTGAAATTATTAAAATTCCAATGCAAACAGCATTAACAGCAAAAATGGAAGGAAAAGTACACACAGGCATATAAGTTATCAATAACTATTTAATAATACAAAGAAAAAATCTCTGAATCTTTACGTTTATATAATGATAAAGATTAATGGTATTTATCATTTCTACCTCATTCCATTTAACAGTGCAGTTTTCCATTGCTTTGTTTTTGCTGGCAAGTTTCCAGAATTAATATGAATAGTTTGAATTTTTCTGCAAAGATCAACCAAGTGGTTGAAACTCTCTACAAGAATATACTAAAGTCTTGAAGAATTGAATTCAGGGAATAAAGGAACATTATTATAATATCAAAACCATGATATAAAAACCCCCAAGAACTAACCACTCATTAAAAGACAAATATTGCACTTCGCTGAAATTGTGACACTGAGGAAAAACAAACTGATGCTATCAGCTGAGTGTACAGATAAAGACTCCTGCGCTGGCCAGCAGTAAGTGACTTTCCACTTAAGTGATAACACATTAGCTTTTGTCTTCCAAAGGACAGTATTTTTTAGTAAATAGAGTTTAAACAGACAAATTGACATACAGCTCTTAAGAAAGAAAAATACTTCCATTTGTTCACATTTATTTACTTGGAATAGTCTGCAAAATTATAAGCTGATCAGTAATCCTAAGAATTTATTCACCTTTCTTTAGGTCGTTCCTTTTCAGTTTTTGCATCTTGACTGCCAGAAATGTTATTTCTCTTTCCTTTTTTTTGTTTCTGATCCTTAGTTATTAGATGTGATTTTTTACTTGGAGGAGCTGGTACATATGCAAAATCTTCATCTGTAAGGAAAAATGTATAAAATTTAAGAATATTTATTGTTCTAGTTACATGTAATAATTGACTTAAGAAAATTATTACCTTGCATAGCTCACAGGTTAATGGATTATTTCATTCAATATTAACTGTAGTTAAAGAGAAACTTATAAAACCAGGAACCTTTATTATAGGCTAAAGATAATCTCAGCTGGGGTTAATTCAACAAATTACAAAATCATATGAGTTAGTCAAGAAATGATGATTCAGCAAAACTAAACAGATAGGAAAGCATCAATTTCTAATTCTAAAATGGAATTGATGTGAGACTTCACAGATGGTTAGAAAAATGGCTTGGCTTTATTTCTTAAAATATACCAACTTTTAAGACATATGTTAAAGTTAAATTGAGATCGGTGTTTGCTGAAACAGGAAAGGTTAAGGGGTTGATAAGTCGAATCCAATTATTCAAAATCATGCCACAGTTTTATATGGTTGGTGAAAATCTACTTCTACAAGTCAGTAATCAGGACAAAATAGGTTAAAAACACAGGATTTGTCAAGAAAAAGGAAGAGATTAAAACAAAATGCTCATGTGTAAAGTATGGAATACTTTACTATATGTGGAATAAAAGCTGATTGAATTATACTTAAATTGGAATTGAAGAAGTGAAAAAAGGGGAAAACAGCATGAAAGCAAGATTACATCAGGCAGCTTGACTGCAAGAGTGCAAACTAGTACATGAATGAGTTACTTCATTATGCACCAAGATTACTATATTTCACAGAAAACAATACACTCTTTGAACTTTACGTCAAACTCACCATCATCAAAATCTCCACCCTGTGAATAATCTACAACTTTCTTGGTCCTAATAGCAGAAAAGAAATATATGTCACAACCTTATAACAGAAAATATCGCATTTTTAAAAAAAACAGAAATATCCTTTGAAGAGTGTTTCAAAATAATACTTATCTAAAAAGAATTACATTTCAAAAATCCATAAAAATACAGTGTCTTGACAGGATAAAGGTTGAGAAGATTTTTCCCACTAGTGGGGTATCTTGAACTAGTTACAGTCTAAGGGGATACTCATTTAAAATATATGTGAGGGAATTTCTTCTCTCAGAGTAGTTACTGTCTAGAATTCTCTACTGCAGATTTGTAGAGTATTGAAAGAGGAGATAGATTCATTTTGAAATATCAAGACATTGAGGGCTTCAGGAGTTGACATAAAAGAGGAGGTGAGACCTGGGGCAAATCAGCATGATCATGTTGAATGGTAGGGCAGGCTTGAGGAGCCGAATAGCCTAGTCCTACATCTATTTCTTGTGTTCATATGTCAGATGTTATGAACCAGACCAAACCCCACGTAAATATATAGCCTAGATCCTAACGTTTTTCTGATTTAAAGGCAAGTATAAGGTGCTGTGCTCCAGATGTAATTCAATTGGTCACACTACTCGGCTTTAAGCAAAACACACTTCATTCTTACCCACAGTTAAATGATAAATTTAAAAAATTGTAATAACTTATCTTTATTGGAAAACTTAAAAGAATAATAGATTATTTAACTACTAAACAGTACCTATTCCAATCTTGTAACATTCTACTAACATACCCTTGGCAAAGGCAAAGTCAGTAAAACAGATTGTCTCACATGTGATTCTGGCAGCAGAAAGAGAACCGCTTTTAACTATTAACAAAGAGAAATGTAACAGCTTCTACAGCCAACTTCAAAACCCAACAACTACTGAAAGCAAAATTAAAACCCTGGTTCTGTGGGGGGGTCTTACTCTACCCATTCATGCTGTTTCTATTGTTCCAACTTAAAAAAAAAGAACCCAAGGCCTTACTAGCTGTTTACTTTATTGGTTTGGAGGAGGAAGCTCAGTACCTATGGCTCAAAATCTCTCTTCAAAAAGTACAAGGACAAAATATACTTCTAAAAGCCATAACATTGTCACATTGATAGACATTAATGCCATATCATCTTTTGACCCCAATGAGATACTCAAGTTTTAGATTAGGAAAAGGCAACATGGATTTTTTTTGGATTTCTACAACCAACCGTCTAGTTTAAAGATGAAAGAGCTGACATAAAGGGTGAGAAGGTTGGTTGTAGAAATCTGGATCAGATGGGTCAGTTTCTTCACTCCTTTGGATTTGTTGGGGACTGTTTCATTGATGTTTGTACTCCCTAACAATAAGTCACTAGTCCGGCACTCTCAATTTTAAATAAACATTTAAAAATTCTGTTGTGGTCCACGGGCATCACGAGCTGGGCAGCATTTATTGCCCATCCCTACCCGTCCTTGAGAAGGTGCTGCTGATCTGCCTTCTTGAACTGATGTAATATACGTGCTGTAGATAGATCTAAAATGCCATTAGGGAAGAGAGATCCAGGGTTTTGACAAAGCAACAATGAAGAAACTGCAGTGTATTTTCAAGTTAGAATATTAGTGGCTTGGAAAGGAATTTGCAGATGGTGGTGTTCTCATGTATCTGTCCACTTTGTACTTCTAGATGGAACTGATTGTGGGTGTGGAAGGTACAGTCTAAGGATCTTTGGTGAATTTCTGCAGAGCATTGTGTAAATAGTATATGCTGTGGCTACTGAGCGTTGTGGTGGAGGCAGTGCATGTGGTGCCAATCAAGCAGGCTACTTTATGCTGGATGATGTCAAGCTTCCCAAGTGTTGTTGGAGCTGCACGCATTCAGGCAAGCAGGGCATATCCATCACACTCCTGGCTTGTGCCTTATAGATGTTGGGCAGGTTTTGTGGAGTCAGGAGTTACTCATTTTTTATTCTAGCCTCTGACCTGCTCTTGCAGCCACTGTATTTATATAGTGAGTCCAGTTGAATTTCTGGTCAGTGGTAATTCCAAAGAGGTTGACAATGGGGGAATCCAGTGATAGTAAAACCATTCAGTGTCAAGGGGCGATGGTTAGATACTCTCTTATTGGAGATAGTCATTGCCTGACATCTGTGTGGCACAAATCTTATTTGCTACTTGTTAGCCTAAGCCAGGATATTATTCACATCTTGTTGCATTTGAACATGGACTGCTTCAGTATCTGATTCATGAATGGTGCTGAACATCCTCAATTCTAATCTTGAGATGGAATGAAAGCCATTGATGAACAGTTGAAGATGGTTGAACCTCAGCAAATCCTGAAGAAATACCCTGGAGCTGAGATGACTATCCTCCAGCAACCACAACCATCTTCCTACGTGCCAGGTATGATTCCAACAAGTGGAGAATTTGCCCTCAATATCTATTAATTCCAGTTTTGCTAGGGCTCCTTGACACTCGATCAAATGTGGTCTTGATGTCAAAGGCACTCTCACCTCACCTCTGAAATTCAGCTCTTTTGTCTATGTTTGAACCAAGGCTGTAATGGGGTCAGGAGCTGAGTGGCTTTGGAGGAACCCAAACTGAGCATCTCTGAGCAGATGTTTGCTGAGCAGGTGCTGCTTCATAGCACTAATAATGATACCTTCCATCACTTTACTAATGTTTGAGTGTATATCAATGTGGCAGTAAGTGGCCAGGTTGAATTTGTCCTGCTTTTTCTGAACATACATACCTGGGCAATTTTCCACATCGTCAGGAAGATGTCAGTGTTATAAATGTTTGTCCCATTTAGCACAGTAGTTGTGCCACACAACACGATGAAGGGTAGTTTCAATGTGAAGGCAGGACTTCACCTCCACAAGGACTATGCGGTGATCACTTTTACTAATACTGTCATGAACAGATGCACCTGCAGCCAGCAGGTTGATAAGGATGAGGTCAAATATGTTTTTCCCTCTTGTTGGCTCCCTCACTGCCGATAGCCAGTCTAACAGCCATGTGCTTTATGACTCGAAAAGTTCAATCAGTACTGCTGCTGCCAAGCCACACTTGGTGGTAGACATTGAACTCCCCCACCCAGAATACATTTTGCATCCTTGCCACTCTCTGTGGTTCCTCCAAGTACTGTTCAATATGGAGAAGAACTGATTCATGAGCAAATGAAGAATAATACATGTTAATTGGCAGAATGTTTCCTTTACAAGTTTAACCTGAAGCCATGAGACTTCATGGGTCCAGAGAAAATGTTACAGACTCTGAGGGCAACTCCTTCCCAATTGTACACCATTATGCCTCCACTACTGCTGGGTCTGTCCTGCCAATTGGACAGGACATATCCAGGGATGGTGATAATCATGTCCAGGATATTATCTGCAAATGCTATTTCCATAGTGTACCACCATGTGGTTGTTGCTTGACAAGTCTGTGAGACAAGATAATTTTGGCACTAGCTTCCAGAAGGTCTGCAGGATCGACAGGGCTGTTTCTGCCATTGTCTTTTCTAGTGCCTTGGTCAATGGGTTCATTTTTTCATTGAGACTTCATACCTATTGATTAAACATTGGTGAGCCAGATGGGTAATGATTTCATGGTCATGAGTAGATTCTTAATTCCAGATATGTTTTATTGAATTCAAATTTCGCCATCTGTTGTGTTGGGATTCAAACCTGGGTCTCCAGAAAAATATTTGTGTTTCTGGATTATTGGTCTAGCGATAATACCACTAAAGCCATCTGAGTACTTGTAAACCTGGCTTCAATGTCACTGGATTTGATTGACTGACCTCTTATTGAATCTAAAGGATCAGATGGAGGGATTGCAAATCAAATTTCCCTAGTGCTTTTGTATCTTACTGATTTTTAGTCTAATATCATTGCAATACAGCAGTGTAGTGACAACTACTGTGTACTGAGAACCTCTCTTGACTTGTGGAGATTTTTGCCATCAAACATTTGCTATTGCAGTTTTTTTACAAAGCTGAGCTGACATAAAAGATCCAGTCATGGATCTCCTTGTGAATGGTGGCATTTTGAGAGATATGGCTGCCAAGGTATGAGAAGTGATCAACATATTTCAGAATCTCTCCTTCACCTCATATTGTATTTACAAACGAGAGGACCGTATTGTTGAAGAGAAGAGTGTGAAACGGACTGGTAAGCTAGAAGAGATACTTGTTAGGAAGGAAGATGTGTTTGGACATTTTGAACAACTTGAGGATAGACAAGTCCCCCGGGCCTGACGGGATATATCCTAGGAGCCAGCACGGATTTGTGAGGGGTAGGTCTTGTCTTACAAGTCTTATTGAATTCTTTGAGGTGGTGACCAAGCATGTGGATGAGGGTCGAGCAGTGGATGTAGTGTACATGGATTTTAGTAAGGCATTTGATAAGGTTCCCCATGGTAGGCTTATGCGGAAAGTCAGGAGGCATGGGATAGAGGGAAATTTGGCCAATTGGATAGAAAACTGGCTAACCGGTCGAAGGCAGAGAGTGGTGGTAGATGGTAAATATTCAGCCTTGAGCCCAGTTACAAGTGGAGTTCCGCAGGGATCAGTTCTGGGTCCTCTGCTGTTTGTAATTTTTATTAATGACTTAGATGAGGGAGTCGAAGGGTGGGTCAGTAAATTTGCAGATGATATGAAGATAGGTGGAGTTGTGGACAGTGGGGAGGGCTGTTGTCGGCTGCAGAGGGACTTGGATATGATGCAGAGCTGGGCTGAGGAGTGGCAGATGGAGTTCAACCCTGCTAAGTGTGAGGTTGTCCATTTTGGAAAGACAAATAAGAATGTGGAATACAGGGTTAATGGTAGGGTTCTTAGTCAGGTGGAGGAACAGAGGGATCTTGGGGTCTATGTACATAGATCTTTGAAGGTTGCCACTCAGGTGGATAGAGTTTGTAAGAAGGCCTATGGAGTATTATCGTTCATTAGCAGAGGGATTGAATTCAAGAGTTGTGAAGTGATGTTGCAGCTGTACAGGACTTTGGTTAGGCCACAGTTGGAGTACTGTGTGCAGTTCTGGTCGCCTCACTTTAGGAAAGATGTGGAATCTTTGGAGAGGGTGCAGAGAAGATTTACCAGGATGTTGCCTGGAATGGAGAGGAAGTCGTACGAGGATAGGTTGAGAGTTCTCGGCCTTTTCTCGTTGGAACGGCGAAGGATGAGGGGTGACTTGATAGAGGTTTATAAGATGATCAGAGGAATAGATAGAGTAGACAGTCAGAAACTTTTTCCCCGGGTACAACAGAGTGTTACAAGGGGACATAAATTTAAGGTGAAGGGTGGAAGGTATAGTGGAGATGTCAGGGGTGGGTTCTTTACCCAGAGAGTGGTGGGGGCATAGAATGCGCTGCCTGTGGGAGTGGTAGAGTCAGAATCATTGGCGACCTTTAGACGGCAATTGGATAGATATATGGATGGGTGCTTAAGCTAGGACAAATGTTCGCCACAACATCGTGGGCCGAAGGGCCTGTTCTGTGCTGTATTGTTCTATGTTCTATGTTCTATATAGGAGGTGGTCAATGTGTGTGGTATGAGTTTTATTTTGGCAACATTCAAGTAAATGCCAAGTCTCTTCTATGGATAATCTGATGCAGAATGCACATCAATGTTGCAGTTACTGACAAACTGCAGATCAACATATGTCCATGGTGGTCAGTTTAGGTTTGGCATAGAGATGACACAGGTTTCCATCTAAGTTATATTGAATAATCATAACAGATGGTAGATAACTTAAATACTATGGTGGCTATCACAAAGCTTTGCTCAACACCCCTGTCAAAATTTGAAGGGAACCATTTCTGTTCTCCAATGTAGTTGCAGTCATATTATCATAAAGGATTGTAGTGATTCCGTATGCAGAAGCTAAGTGGATGAGGCAAAGAGAGAAGTGGAATACAAGTGCAGCAGATAATCAAGAAGACATATGGAATGTTGGCCCTTTTTTCAATGGGGTTGGAACATAAGAACAGGGAAGTCTTACTGAAACTGTAGTAGGTCCTGGTGAGTAATAACACTTGTACTACTGTGAGGAGTTTTGGTCTCTGTATTTAAGAAGGTATCATTTCATTGGAGGCATGTTCAGTGAAGATTCACTAGTATGATCCCCAATATGGAAAGTCTGAACAAGTTGGGACTCCACTCACTGAAGTTTAGAAGAATGAGAACTGATATCATTGAAACATATCGGATTCTTAAGGGATTTGCCAGGTAAATGCTGAGAGGATATTTCCCCTCATTGCAGAGTCTTGGATCAAAGGCTCAGAGTAAAGGGGTGCCAATTTAAGAACAAGATGAGGAGGAATTTCTTTGCTCAGAGGGTGAAAGTCTTTGGAACTCCTTGCCACAGAAAGTTGTGGAGGCAAAATTCTTATGTATATTTAAGAATGAGATAGATAGATTCTTGATCAGTAGGAGAATCAAGGATTACAGGGAAAGGGCAGAAAAGTGGACATGAGGAATGTTGGATCAGCCACAATTCAATTGCATGGCAAGGCAGGCTTGAGGGGCTGAATGACCTATTATTATTCCTAATTTTTTGATCTTATATTTACCCACAGCTTGTACCTATAGACTCACTCACACATAAGAATCCATCTCCCCTGTGACCCAGATGCTCCACCCAAGCGCTGCCCAACCCACCCAACTACATGCACACACATTCAACCAATAACCTTTCCTGGCATCTCCACTCTTTATGCCCCTCTCATGGAACCCACAATTCCATGACCTAATCTGGTTTCCAAAGGCCTTACACCACGTCTTATAGCTCGCTAAATTCTTTGAGTCTTTGGCTTTAATGAAAGCCTGACTGCCTGCATGTAGTGCCTTCGAACGCTCAAAACAGTAAAGTTAATTGTAGTTTCTTTCCAAGCTGGGTGCTGATCACTTATAATTGATAGGATTTAAGGATTTGTAACAATTACTAAAAGATTTGGACATTTTTTAACAACCATCTGCAGTGAATTCTTAACATTGCCAGCCATGCTAGTGGAGATGATAAAAATTTGTCAGATCAATCAAACCATAAACTATGAATCATTTTGTCTATTACTGCATTGTTCCTTTCACACAGCTTGTTGGTAAAAGGGCTTCCTGCTGCCATATTCATAACTATTAAGTTCATATTTCTTCATATCTCTAAGTTCATCATTACACCCATTATCAGATATTTAACTATTGGTAAAAGTCCAGTCCCTGCCCCATTTTCATTACATTATCATAATTATTTTCATGTTTTTACTATGTATTATAGTTGATTGATTCAATCTGGTTGCCAAATCTACAAAAGCTATTTTTTTTCTTTATCCCACACCTGTATGTCTACGCTGTCTAATACTGACCAACTGAAAGATTTTGCCACTAATACATTCATCATTGGGGTGAAACTTCCTGTATCAAAGAGTGTGCTGCTGGAAAAGCACAGCAGGTCAGGCTGCACCCGAGGAGCAGAAGAGTCAACATTTTGAGAATAACCTCTTCATCAGGAATGTGGGGGAGGCCCAAGGGGGCTGAAAGATAAATGGGTAGGGGATTGGGGCTGGGGGGGAAGGTAGCTAGGAATGCGATAGGTAGATGAATCGTGATAGGTCAGAGGGGAGGGTGGAATGAACAGGTGGGAAAGAAAATGGACAGATTGGACAATTCAAGAGGGCAGTGCCGAGTTGGACGGTTGGATCTTGGATAAAGTGGGGGGAAATGGGAGGTGAGGTGAGAAAACTGGTGAAATCAGTATTGATCGCATATGGTTGGAGGGTCCCAAGGTGGAAGTTGAGGTGTTCTTCGTCCGGGTGTCGGGTGGCTAGAATCTGGCAGTGGAAGAGGCCCAGGACTTGCAGAGTGGGAGGGTGAGTTGAAGTGTTTGGCCACAGGGCGGTGGGGTTATTTAGTGTGTTTGTCCCAGAGATGTTCTCTGAAATGTTCCGCAAGTTGGCATCCTGTGTCCCCAGTGTAAGGGAGATCACATCACCCCTATCTGCATATCCCTATTGCATTCCCAGTTAGCTTCCCCCCAGACCCATTTATCTCTCAGCCCCCTTGGGTCTCCCGCACATCCCTGATGAAGAGCTTATATTCGAAATGTCAACTATCTTGCCTCTCGGATGCTGCCTGACTGGTTGTGCTTTTCCAGCAGCACACTTTTTGACTCTGATCTCCAGCATCCACAGTCCTCACTTTCTCCCAGTTGATTAAAACTTCCTGTGACCAATAAAAAGCCATCCATATCTGCTTATTCTGCTTCTGAATGTTTGAATACTTTATTGTACTTTTTGGGATAATACATGGTGTAATGGTATTTTGAATCACACCTGAAACATCATTTGACTAAACCCTACGCATTTAGAATCAGAATTATTGTGATGTACAGCACAGAAACAGACTCTTCAGTCCAACTTGTCCATGCCAACCAGATATCCTAAATTAATCTAGTCCCATTTGCCAGCATATCCCATGTCCCTCTAAAACCTTCCTATTCATATACCCTCCCAGATGCCTTTTAAATGATGTAATTGTACCAGCCTTCACCACTTCCTCTGGCAGCTCATTCCATATACGCACCACCCTCTGCATGAAAAGGTTGTCCCTTACAATTTTAAATCTTTCCCATCTTACCATAAACGTATGCCCTCCAGCTTTAGACTTCTCCACCCCAGGGAAAAGACCTTGCTTATTTACCCTATCCATGCCCCTCATGATTTTATAAATCTCTATAAGGTCACCCCTCAGCTTCCAACACTCCAGGGAAAACAGCCCTTGCCTATTCAGTCTCTCCCTATGGCTCAAACCCTCCAGTCTTGGTAACATCCTTGTTAAACAGGGTTAATTTGTTTATTATAATTCCCAAATTCATTAAGCTTCTAGAATTCATCAAAAGCATTTCTGCCCTCCTTTCCCCTCATTCAAATTCTTTATTCCAACCTACATCTTGATGATCTTTAATGACACTAGGATTTCCATTTTCTTTTGAATGGCCGATTGCCCTATTTGCACCACGAAAACTGATGGAAAGCATTACTTTCCAATTATTTTTGTTTTATAATGCTTCTGACATTTCTTCTGACCAAGTGCGTTTATCCTCAAATTTAACTCCTGTCAAACCCAGAAGTGCACCCAGATTTGACATTTTGGATTAGTCCAACAGCTGAAATGCCAGCACAGATTGAGGAATTTTAAAATATAATCTCTGCAGTCCTGCACACCATGTACTAAATTCTATGATTGGTCTTTTATAGGACAATGTTCACTGTTTCTGAATATGTCAAGATGCGACAATGGCAGTATCAGGTCTCACCCACTTCCACCAATTCCCACATCAGGTGCCCCCTCCAGATCCCTGCCCATCTCCTCCAGCATTCCCAGTTAAATTCACTAACCTCACCGGCCTGGCCATCGCTCTCCCACCACCAGCACCAGCACAACAACAACAATAACAGAGGTCTTGGAGCAAAATGAGAAATAAATCACCCGCCAACAAACGTCAGCTCCCAGCCGCACATTCGCCACAACTGTAAATTAAAAACCTTGAGTAATTACAGAATAAAAGGCAAATCAAATTGTTTAAAAATACTGAGGCTCATGTACATTTAAACAACAGAGCTTTCTATCACTCCTTAAATACTCAGATGATATTCCGCCGAATCAGCTGTTGATATTGAAGCCTTTATCTTTTAGAAAAGGGGTTTACGGTTGCAGCTGGTTCCTGTTTGCAGAAGGCATTGGCTGCAGGTAATGGTCAGATTTATTAATTATCGCTTCTGTGAAGTCAAAAAGCCTTTTGCTCGGTATTTCAAGGAGAAGAATATAATGTGTAATATTTGAAGAGTTGTCTTTTTAATTTCAATTGTATTTACTACATTATGTCTGCGCTTTGTTATTAGTTGATGTTCATTGTTGAATGGAATAAATGCTAAAGTTCTTCCATTTTCTCTCTCAGTAAAGCATTTATTACTTCTGACACCTCTGTTAAGTTGCAGTTTTCTCTCTCTTCGCCGCCCACTCCAAGCGTTATAAATACGTTTGCGAATAGCAACTGTGGAAGGCATTTATAGGATCCAAGTTGCTGGAGTTACTGTCTTTTAATCTTTTCTACAGCACTTTTCCTGGGCCTGTAGTACAAACAGCATCTTACTTGAAGACTGCTCAACTCTAAAATTATGGAATATTTGTTAGCATCTGCATTAATTGTACCTACACAATAAGATCCTTCTTGTTTTCAAAAATGTTAATTTGAATAGAAGTCAGGAAAAAAAAGTCAGTGAGCAAGAATTATGTAAAATTCTCTGAATGCTGGTAACTCAGCCAAACTATCAAACAGCATGTTCAGCCCTTTATAAAGCCATTAAGACTGGCAGAATAGAATCATTTGTAATTATGAAAGATCTACAGCAAAAATGCACGGAGCCTCCCGGATATTGCAAACTATCCTCAAGAACATTAATTTTTTTGAGTTTTAGATTTGTCTTGAATAGTCGTACTAAACGAGCATTGTTAAAGGTCATGCAACACCAGGTTGTAGTCCAACAGGTTTATTTGGAAGCACGCTGTTGCTATAAATTGGTGTTGTGCGATTTTTAACTTTGTGCACTTCAGTCCAACACTGGCATCTCCACGTCATAAATGAGCATTTTAAGTATCAGCCACCCAATCTGCTCTTCATTCATTGCCTTCGATAATCAGAGGGTTAGATAGGGTGGACAGGGAGAGCCTTTTTCCAAGAATGGTGACGGCGAGCACGAGGGGGCATAGCTTTAAATTGAGGGGTGATAGATATAGGACAGATGTCAGAGGTAGTTTCTTTACTCAGAGAGATGGAATGCTTTGCCTGCAACGGTAGTAGAATCGCCAACTTTAAGTATATTTAAGTCGTCATTGGACAAGCATATGGACGTACATGGAATAGTGTAGGTTAGATGGGCTTCAGATTGGTATGACAGGTAGGCGCAACATCGAGGGCCGAAGGGCCTGTACTGCGCTGTTATGTTCTATGTATGTTAAAAAAGGTGAATAAATAAGATAAAAATTTGGTGTTGTCATGCCAGTCATTTGTGTGTAACTGTGGCACTTATGAATTTGTGATTGTAATTTCCTTATCGATCTGGTCAGATGTAGGTTTTTGTAAGTGCCCTTCTGAACCCACAATTATTTATTTTGTTCTAATTTTAACATAGCCAGATTTTAACAAATAACCCTCATTATTTTAGGACCTTATCCCAATGGTAAATTTCATACCTTAGATCAACTTCAGATAGCTGAAAATAATGGCATTGAAATTACAACAAGGAAGGTATTCTGCATAAACAAAAATTACTGGAGAAACTCAGCAGGTCTGGCTGCATCTATGAAGAGAAAACAGAGTTAACACTTTGAATTCAGCGGAACTTCAGAGTTTCTGTTTATGTTTCAGATTTCCAGTATCCACAGGTCTTTGTTTTATGTCAAGGTATTCTGGATACACTGTCAACCGCAATAATAAATTTACATGAGACAGCTAGAAAAAAAGTCTGAATGGAGTTTTTTTAAAATTCATTAATGGAATGTGGGCATTGCTGTCCAGGCCAGTATTTATAATCCACCCCTAGCTGCTCTTGAAGGTGGTGGTGAACTGCTGCAATTCATTTGGTGTAGATACTCCCAAAATGCTGTTAGGAAGTTCCAGGATTTTGACCCCACGACAGTAAAGGAACAATGATATATTTCCAAGCCAGGATGATGAATGGTTTGGAGGGAAATTTACACATGAGTGTGTTTCCACATACCTCTTGCTGTTGTCCTAAACAAAAGCGGTCAAAGGTTTGGAATGCCGTATGAAAGGAACAGTATTCTAGCTATACTTAAAGGTCGTGGCTTGGAATGTGGCAGGTTCAGTTCTATTGAGGAAACATTGTCAGGGCCCATAGCCTTTGCAGTATCTCGTGCCTTCAGCCATTTCTTAATATCACATGGAGTGAATTAAAGTGGCTGAAGGCTGTGACGCTGGGGACCTCAGGAGAAGGCCGAGATGGATCATCCATTTGGCATTTCTGAGTGAAGATTGTTCCAAATGCTTAAGTCTTGTCTTTTTCACTAATTCTATGGCCTCTCCATTGTTGATGATAGGGATGCTTGTGACGCCAGTTTCTCCAGTGAGTTTTTTTTTAATTGTCCACCACCATTCACAATTGGATGTTGCATGACTGAAGAGTTTAGAACTGATCTGTTGATAGTAGAATCAATTAGTCCTTTCTATTACTTACTGCTTATGCAGTTTGGCAGACATGTAGCCCTAGGAGAAAGTGAGGACTACAGATGCTGGAGATCAGAGTCAAGAGTCTGGTACCTGAAAAGCATAGCAGATCAGACAGCATCTGAGGAGCAGGGGAATCAACGTTTCAGGTATAAGCTTTTCATGTAGTCCTGTTTTGTATCTTTAACAATGGACGCCTCTTTCCAGATATGCCTGGTGGTGCTCCTGGTATGCCATTGTACATTCTTGATTGAACCAGGATCGATCCCCTGGCATGATGGTAATAGTAGCATGGGCAATGTGCTGGACTATGAATTTGCAGATTGTGTTTGAATACAGTTCTGTTGCTGCTGATGGCTGAAAGCACATCAGATGCACAGATCTGTGTGAGGTCTATCCCATTTGCATACTGATAGTGCCACAAAACATGATGAAGGGTATTCTCAGTGTAAAGATGGGACTTCACCTCCATAAGGATTGTGCAGTGGTTACTCCTACTAATAGTTTCATGGATTGATAGATCTGTAACAGGCAGGTTGGTAAGGATGAAGTCAAATATGTTTTTCCCTCTTATTTCCCTGATTACCAGTTACTAACCTAGTCTATGTCTTTTAGGACTAGGCCAGTTTGGTAAGTAATGTTGCTGCGGAACTACTCTTGGCAATGGACATTGAAGTCCCCTACCGGTGCACATTTAGCGTCCTTACTACCTTCAGTGCTTTCTCCCAAATTCCATGTGGAGGAATTCTGAGTCGGGTTGATATCTGTAATCAACAAGGGATATCCTTATCCATGTTTCGCCAGATATGATGAGACTTCATGGAGTCCAGAACCAACATTGAGGAATCCCAGGGCATGTCACTGTGCCACCATCTCTACTGCCCTACTGGTAGGACAGAACATACCCAGTGTGGAAGTCGTGTCTAAGACATTGTCATCAAGGTATGTTTAAAGGATTTTGACTGTGTCAGACTGCTGCTTGGCTAGTCTGTGAGAGAGTTCTTAAAATTTTAGTACTAATGCCCAGATGTTGGTAAGGAGGGTCAGCAGGGCTGAATTTACTATTGTAATTTCCCAAGCTTAGTTCAATGCCAGGTGGTCTGTGCGATTTCAATTTTTTTGGAGATTTTTCAATGATTTGATACTATCGAGTGGCTTGCAAGGCCAGTTCAAAGAGCAGTTAGGAGTCAGACATATTCCAGTGTGTATGGGGATACATGTAAGCCAGACCAGTTAAGGATGCCAGATTTCTTTCCTTAAAGGCTATTTGTGAACCAGATGGATGTTTTCTTATGACAATTGACAATGGAATTAACAATTTCAAATTTTAATGAATTCAAATTCTACAATCTGTCCTGGAACATGGAACATTACCTGGGTCTCATGATTACTAAACTAGAGACAAAATCTCTTACACCATTTCTGTGTATTCCTCCTTTCAGTGCACATCTGATGGATGTTTCAGAGTGTCTCTTTGTTTAAAAAAAAAACTTAGTCTGTTGAACTGTTATCCTGCCTTATGTGAAGTTTTTTAGAAGAATATAAAATATTACAGTTACTGAAAATCTGAAATAAAAATAAAGGCTGGAAATATTTAGCAGGCCTGACATTAGCAGTGGAAAGAGAAACGGAGTTAATTTCGGGTCTGTGACCTTGCTTCAGAATACTGATCAAACTCAGGGGGAAACAAAAATTCAATATAATAAAGTAGAAACAGTAAATGGAAAATCCCTTGGTTAAATTTTCAAGGTGAAAATTTAGTCGTGAAAGAAAAGTCACAGTAAATTAAACACTGATACCAAAGCAAATAATTGCAGTGGTGAAGTGCAGCATTGTTGAAATAAGGTTAATGATCTTCTGCGTTCCACAAGGGTAAGTGCCACTGTCTTCAGTCTGCTATCATGCACTCAAGTGCTCATCAATACTCACGGAACGCAAGTCTCGAAATTGCATGCATCATTTACCTTCAAAGGCTCTCGCCTACCTCATCCTTGCAAACTCTGCACTTCCTATTCAGTAGATCAGCTAACCATCTCTTCTGTTTATGTGTGACCACTAATCTCTCTTCCATCTACTTTTATCGCAGTCAATCCTCCCTTTGTCTCTGTAGGAAAACCCAGTCCATAAATAGGACAGGAAACACAAGACCATCAGGCTTCTTGCTTTCTACAAAGAGAAAAATCTAGAACTGGCTGGAGATGAGCACGACTGCTTGTGGAGCCAAGAGGCCTCAATGGTCATCCAACCCATAAAACTTTACCCTTCTTTGACAACTAATTCTCCCTCTTACGAAGGCACTAGTGGTATCTAGCTCCACAAACAATTCAGAAGGAAACCACTCCACTTTCAGAGGATGCAGTGGAAAGGCTTTCATCTGCATCTTCCACCTGTTCTGAAAGAATACCCTCATTGGATATCCTTTCAAGATTAGACTCCGGATCACAATCTGGTGAGCAGGTCTCCATGTCCGGGCAGAGTTGTCCTAGGAGCTAGCACCCAGACAACAGCTGGAGAGCAAGTACTTGCTGCGTTTTGGGCAAAAGATGATCCAATAGACGTGGCCATTGACGATTGTGAAAATGCACTGACAGACGTAGGAACAGCAGGCTTGAACATTAAAAGCATGCTGTAAGCTGGCTAAGGGAGAAAATAATCCACCAATGCTATCAGTGCCGTGCTGGCTGCAATACACATATGTCTGATTGTTTCCATGGACAAGGTGATGACTGTCATGGTGACCAAGGTCTAGCCAACACTGCCTGCTAGATGTATGCAGGAAACTGCACTACATCTCCTTAGCTATAAGGGCTCAACATCACTAACTAGGCAAGTGGGCGACAAGGGACCTTAACCTAAATACAGGTGCTCCTTCCTCTGAGAAAGACTGGGTCGTGCCAGCTGGCCTGTATGAGATTCTGCACAGGTTCAAACAGAGTGGAGTGAGCCTGAATCCGGAAAGGACACTCTCAGCAGAGCTGCGCTAATAGGCCCAAAGTACCTACATAAACACCTCTAAGATATCCTGGCCAACTACAGAGCAGGCTCCCACTACCTGGAAGTTAGGACTGCAGTTTGGGTTGTGCTGGAAGGAAGAAAAAAACTGAAAGTGCATCTTACACTTTTGTAACTATATCTTTATTTACATGGTCAAACAATGTATTGCAATATAATGTTGTATGTCAGACCTGGTCAAGTCACATCTATGTAGGCGATGAGCACCCTCCTCCGATATCTCAAGGATGAAAGAAGTTATAATCGCCAAGCATTAACCTAATGAATTTGCAGCTTTACTCTGACCCTGAAGAAGATAGCATAAACTTATTATATTCCTGATGAAGGGCTTATGCCCAAAAAAATGATTCTCCTGTTCCTCAGATGACCTGCTATGCTTTTCCAGTGCCACACTTTTCAACTCTGGTCTCCAGCATCTGCAGTCCTCACTTTCTCCAGTAACTTACTGCACCCAATTTGTGTGGTGTTAGCCATTTTGTGTAGTTATTACACAGATGATTTTTGATCCAACGTGGCAAGGTTCCATTTTTTGTTTGTGAGACAAATTTGTAGGCTCCACCTCAGAATGCAAGCTATTCCCCCCAGCCACCCTGTTCTCTTTTTGCATTGTTTTTCCTGTAGTCCCATAAACTCTCAGCTTCCCCCATTTCAGTTGAGTCCTTTTATATTACAATCAATGTGCCCACTTTACCTCTAGACCGCAAGACTTTTGGAAATTTTCTTCTCTTGACCCTGCACACTCTCTCATGCAGAAGCTACAGTGATCATGACCTGCATGAACCCCGCTCCCTCCCAGAAGACCCAAACCACTTCTTATATCTATGAGGTTCTACCTTTTTAGGAAAAGCTAGTTCATAAAAAGGACAAGAAACACAAGACCAAATGTAATTGAGTGGTGGCTCACATCAGGCTTTTCGCTTTCTGCAAAGAGAAAATTCTAGAACTGGCTGGAGAAGAGCACGACTGCTTGTGGAGCCAGCCAGGCCTCAATGGCCATCCAACCCATAAAACTTTATCCCTCTTTGGTAACTAATTCTCCCCCTCAGGAAGGCACTAGTGGTACCTAGCTCCACAAACAATTCAGAAGGAAGCCACTCTACTCTGAGGATGCAGTGGAAAGGCTTTCACCTGCATTTAAAATTTACCTTTATCACTGTCATCATTCTTTCAGCAACCCTGTGCAATGAGCTCCATTCCCAGGATTGAAATGCCCACTTCCACCAGGACTCAATGTACTGCTCCCTGATAAGTTCCCATTGAGTAAACCCCTAGGACTGATCGTGGGCACTCCTTGGACTGACTTGGCAGGACAGCAGTTTGGGATTGATGGCACAAGTTCAAAGCGGCAATAGAATCCCAAAATACAGTTCTTTATACACAGTTCTTCCATATATTAAAATTCCATTGCTGTGGTGTTACATTATTTTACTAAAAAAAAACACAGGTTATAGTACACAAAAAGGTTTGAGGAATTTCTGTCCTGGGGGACAGGCATGGGTAAAAACATGTGCTAAGTGCTGGCTGTTACTTCTAATGTGGCTCACATCAGGCTTTTCGCTTTCTGCAAAGAGAAAATTCTAGAACTGGCTGGAGAAGAGCACGACTGCTTGTGGAGCCAGCCAGGCCTCAATGGCCATCCAACCCATAAAACTTTATCCCTCTTTGGTAACTAATTCTCCCCCTCAGGAAGGCACTAGTGGTACCTAGCTCCACAAACAATTCAGAAGGAAGCCACTCTACTCTGAGGATGCAGTGGAAAGGTTTTCACCTGCATTTAAAATTTACCTTTATCACTGTCATCGTTCTTTCAGCAACCCTGTGCAATGAGCTCCATTCCTAGGATTGAAATGCCCACTTCCACCAGGACTCAATGTACTGCTCCCTGATAAGTTCCCATTGAGTAAACCCCTAGGCCTGATCGTGGGGCACTCCTTGGACTGACTTGGCAGGACAGCAGTTTGGGATTGATGGCACAAGTTCGAAGCGGCAATAGAATCCCAAAATACAGTTCTTTATACACAGTTCCTCCATATATTAAAATTCCATTGCTGTGGTGTTACATTGTTTTACTAAAAAAAAACACAGGTTATAGTACACAAAGGTTTGAGGAATTTCTGTCCTGGGGGACAGGCATGGGTAAAAACATGTGTTAAGTGCTGGCTGTTACTTCTAATGACATTAAGAGTGTCTGTCCGGTCTGCTAGCATAATTAAGAGGTATTAGTCCTTTTGACTTTTAAGTTAGTAAATGTTGGTTAAAAATACCAGGTGTTTATGCTCTAAATAAGTTAGAAATTGTACCTGTACTTAATAAAAGAATAAAGGATATTAGACTGCTTGTTTGTTTACCACAGCTGGGTTGTGAGATTTGTTTACTATTTGCTGGTGTGAGTTTCATTCATTCATGCGATTTCACTCCAGCGCTGTTTTGACAGTTTTTATTTTGAAAGGGATAATGACCCAGTGAAAAGGTATTTTACCAAGTACATGAAACTGTTCAGTGTTCCATAATCTATTCAGGTCCAGAAGATCGTTGGTGAAGACTTGATGGTGGGAACGATATTGTTCTGTATGCTACGCTTATTCAGAGGTTAAACACTGCTCGTAGCAAGGGCTGATTAAAGTGTGAAAATGCAGTAATGGGTTTGAAAGGGCTGCTTTGATTAGAAAGGGTTGTTTTATATTTGGTCTATCTTATCTATACTACAGAACCACAGTTTTATGAATGAATGAAGTAGGGAGTTATGATTGAATGAAATGGTAATGCAGTGTTCACTTGTGAGCAGGTTAGTAAAGAAGTTATGAATGAATAGACATAAAGCACTTGTGCGTGACTGAAGGGACCTAGATACAATCAATCAAAGTTCCAAGTGAGCACAGTTCAGCCGTTACACTAATGCACTTTCAATTCCCAGACTGCTTGCACTTTACCTGCTGATTGATTTAGGCCTGATCCCCAGAGTGTAACGACTCTAATGCCCGAATCTGCAAGGCCAAGAACCTGCCTGAATGTAGCCAACCCCCTTGATTAACTGTAGTGGTACTTCCTTACAATGTCCCCATTGATCCCACTAAGTACTGCTTCCCTTTGACTTCCACAGATAGCTATTTGCTTAAAGCAAATGCAAGGTGTTTACTGTGTAAGCTGCTGATGCATACTATGGATGTGATGTTAATGTAGCACAGTGACATACCCATTCCCTTAACTGATTAGTACTCTCTCAACTGCACAACCAGCTTGTTTCTATGTTAAAAAGTACTGCAAACCACATGAAGGCTCATATTTTGTAAATCAATGCTTTCTTCATGCATTTTCATAACTTCAGCAATGTAAAATACGCAGAGGCTGGCAGTCTCCATATAAGTGCAAGGTGAGCTAAGAACTATAAGATATATCCTGCATTGATACATGTGTATCCCCAAGCACAGAGCAAAATATCAGAAGCATGTAAGTCCCAGGTGTCCCTGAATTCCAGAGTAAACTATTGAAATTGGTGTGTGACTTGGTCTGAGAGCTAACATGATTAATGGTGTACTGAGTTTGGTGGTTTTTTCAGTAGCAACTGGCATGGATGAAAGGTTGAGGAGAATAGTGTCACTGAATTTGCAGGAACATCTGCTGAAAACACAATTGGATAATGGTCAGAACAAACAATTGGAGAGCAGAAACCGTAAGGTACCTGATAGTGCATACTCCCACATGTAATTCTATTTGGTTTCTTGGTGAAGGAGAGGTGAATTGGAACTGATTATAAAAATGGCAAGGTGGGATGTTAATGAGATGCAAATCCATGAAGATAAGGTATCCATTCAATGGCAAAATTCAGAAGCCTCCATTTCAGTCTTGAGGGAAAAATTGCAGAATTGGTTTAGCAAGGTCGAGGTTCAGATTTTTTTCATACTCCATGTGTTTTCCAAATTTGTCACCATTGCTCATGCTGCACCAGAAAGGGGAAAATTCTGTTTTGTATGTAGTATGTGTGTGAAGTGGTTTTTGTTTGTGATAAAATGAGAAATTAAATATTCTATTTT
The DNA here is from genome assembly GCF_004010195.1 of Chiloscyllium plagiosum. Classification (NCBI taxonomy): domain Eukaryota; kingdom Metazoa; phylum Chordata; class Chondrichthyes; order Orectolobiformes; family Hemiscylliidae; genus Chiloscyllium; species Chiloscyllium plagiosum. Next base: position 20,514,411 of record NC_057732.1, on the reverse strand, counting down.
GATGTTTAAAATATGTTTCCAAAAAGATACTGTTTAGTCAATAGTGCTTTTCATCTTTTGTTACAGTGCAAAATATAAATCATGAAATATTATTCTTTAAGATATTAACTAACTGGAATTTCTAATTTTGTTTTTAAAAGTTGTAGGTCCCTCCAGGAATTGGCACAAAATTGGTAAAATGTTTTTGATCATAAATTAACAAGTAGATGGGTAGTGGTACATGGATTTATGCATCTTTACAATAGACGTTCATGAAATTCATATGCATTTACTGTATACTCCAGAAGGATGTTCACTTTAAGGCATAGTCACTTTTTGGAAAGTTGTGAAATATTTTGTTTGGAAATATTTTGCACCGAGTGTTTATCCCTATTGGGATTGTAATATCCATGCCATTTTGGAACTCTTTTTAAAAAAAAACAGAATGCTGGAAAGACATCAAAGGGAAGTCCACTTTTGGAATGGAGGGTGTATTGTTTTTGGTTTGTATTTATCATAATATTTACAATTAAGGAAATTTTGAAATTGAAATCCTGATGTTTCAAACTATTTTGAAATTTTTTTTGTAATAGTTATAAGTTGTGGGAGTCAACTTTGTATGTAGTGGATACATCTGAGCAATTTGTAAACACAATGTACTGATTTTGAAACGGTTGTTTAATCTTCAGACATCAGCGTAGATAGTTTATGCAGATATGTACACTTTTATCCCATAAGAAAGCAAATTGTCTGTTGAATTATGAGTTTTTGACCAGCAACTGTCAACCTAAGCCCCAGAGGATATTTCCAGAAAGTTGTTATGCTCCAGTCATTGATTTCATGGCCAGTTCTGTCTGTATATGCCATCAAACTGAATTCTTAGTCCCACTGTAATTTGCACAGCCAACATGGAATCCCAATATAAACCACAAAAAATAATTTTCTTGGCATTGTAGTAGTATCACTATCCACGAGTCCAAAGGTTTGATTTCTAGTCTCACCTACTTCAGATGTGTTTCATAGCATGTTTGAACAAATTGATTAAAAGTACCAACATTAAATACATATTTGACATAAGACTAGCACATCAATGAGGATAAAGTGTCTCTGCTATGAGAGGAGAGCTTGTAAAGAGAGTATGCTGCTATGAGCTGGGGAAATACAGAATCATGGTATATTAAAGTTTACACACAGGCCAGTGAGGTAATGTTTTTCTCCATGCCCTTTCACTTTGATTATGGAAATGTATTTTGAAGATAAGAAGCAGAGCTATCTCGAATATCTTGGTCAAAACTAATTCCACCACCAAATGGAAAAAGATTATCATCACATTTGTGTGTGCAGTGCCACTCCAGTTATTCTCAACTGTGTTTTGGCCACAGCCCCCCTCGGAGCTCTTCTCAGGTTCCAAGTCCCCCCTTTCAAACAGGGATACAACACAAACAGACAGAAAATCATTTATTATTGAATGGCAAGAAAACTTTTAACATACTGACATACTGGACAAAACTTAAAAAAAAAAGACTATGAAATTAAGCATCCATCAGGCCTAATGCGATCTTTGCGCTTGATGCTTTTCTGCACATTTCATGATGTTGGGCTCCAAATTAGGCAATGACAGTCTGAGGTCACCTCCTGTTGCGACATCACGGTGGCACAGTGGTTAGCACTGCTGCTGCACAGCGCCAGAGACCTGGGTTCAATTCCCGCCTGGTATGGGTGGGTTTCGCTTCGGCGGGTCGGTGTGGACTTGTTGGGCCAAAGGGCCTGTTTTCACACTGTAATCTAATCTAAATCTAAATCAGTTCTGTTCCTGGATTTTGTCAAGGAAACTACCTTGCAGAATCTGCTCTCAAACAAATATGTTAAGGGAAAGACATTAAAAAAAATTGGGCTTTTATTTCACAGGGTTGTAAATTTATTCGGCAGATCACTTTTGAACCAAAAAGCTTTTTGAAACTGACTGAACTGATGATGTGCAGTTGTATCACTTTGAAGATCAGTCAAACTCGCGAGGTTCTGCCTCAGCTTATACTTCAACTGGATTCTACTATAAATAGAAAGATATTGTAAATAGGAGGGAAACCGTTGACTCCAATGAAGGCTGTTGGGTAGTTCATTGGTTCAGTTGCCAGGGCCCCCATAAACCCCTACAGTTCCCTTTCTCTTAATTTTCAGTCTGTAGCTTCCTTCAAATGTGCCAAGGTCCCCAAGGGTGCCATACGACCCCCATTGAGAATGGCTATGTTACTCTACACATAATTTGGAGGTGCTGGTGTTGGACTGAGGTGTACACAAGTTAAAAATCACACAACACCAGATTATTGTCAACCACCTGATGAAGAAGCAGCACTCTGAAAGCTCATGCTTTCAAATAAACCTGTTGGACTATAACTTGGTTTTGTGTGATTTTTAACCTTAATCTACACAGATTAGATTGCCTTGTTTCCCTGTATTAGAATTCCCTAAATTTTACAAGTACTTAATAGCTATTAAGTCCTTTGATGGGTTCAGAGGTCATAAAAAGGATCATATAAATATAAGTCAAGGAGCCAATGAAGTAATATATTGAGTAAAAGTCATCTTTCTCCCACTTTGACAAGTGTAACAAGTTGTCAACATTGCAAATGCATTCTCCCTTTTTCCTAAATAAACATTTATGCCTTGATTTTATTTTATTGCAGTCACATGTACCTATGTACGTTGAAAGGTTTTGTATTGCAAGCAGTACAGGCCAAAGCAAACAAGCACACAGATCATAGGGTGCTTCGAGCAAGGCGTACAGGGTTACAGCTGCAAAAGAGGTGCACAAAGCAAGATCGACATTAGCAAGATCAACATTATCTGAAGTTAGAGAGGTCCATTTACCAGTCTAACAACAGTAGAAAATAAGTTATTCTTGAACCTATTGGTGCGTGTGTTCAAGCTTTTATATCTTTGCCTAACGGAAGAGGTTGGAAGAGAGCATTACCAGATAGGAGGGGTCTTTGATGAGGTGGCAATGAGAAGTGTAAGTGGAGTCCATGGATGGACGGCTGGTTTCCGTGATAGTCTGGGCTGTGCACACAACCTTCTATAGTTTTTTTGCAAGGTTTGTAGCTCAGGTTGAGGTTTAGAGTGTAGGTTTGCTCGCTGAGCTGTAGGTTTGATATCCAGACGTTTCATTACCTGGCTAGGTAACATCATCAGTGGCGACCTCCAAGTGAAGCGAAGCTGTTGTCTCCTGCTTTCTATTTATATCTTTCTCCTGGATAGGATTCATGGGGTTTGTGGTGATGTCATTTCCTGTTCGTTTTCTGAGGGGTTGATAGATGGCATCTAGATCTATGTGTTTGTTTATGAGGCCTGGTTGGAGTGCCAGGCCTCTAGGAATTCTCTGGCATGTCTTTGCTTAGCCTGTCCCAGGATAGATGTGTTGTCCCAGTCGAAATGGTGGTTTCCGGGAGAAAGATATAAATAGAAAGCAGGAGACAACAGCTTGGCTTCACTTGGAGGTCGCCACTGATGATATTACCTAGCCAGGTAATGAAACATCTGGATATCAAACCTACACCCTCCTTCTATAGTTTCTTACAGTTCTGGGCAGAGCAGTTGCCGTACCAGACCGTTATGCACCCAGATAGAATGCTTTCAGTAAAAGTTAGTGAGGATCCTTATGGACATGCCAAATTTCCTAAACTGCCTGAGGAAGAAGAGCCATTGTTGTGCCTCCTTGACCGTTGCATCTACAAGGGAGGTCCAGGCCTTTGAATTGTCTTTAAACAAAGTGTTTTAAATATGAATATTCCTACTGTTCTTCTAGTCAACTGAAGATTTTCAATATCTTTAGATTGTAATTTACAATTCGTATTCTAAATGGCAAAAAAATTCTCTTTATTTGATGTCCCTTTATAAACGATACGAAATGATCTGGCCTCATTAATTCTAAAATAATCTGCACAAAGTTTATTAATACACAACAATGCAGATTGGTAATAAATAAGGATCCTCCTGTATTGTATAAAACGTTAGCAACTGCTTTTTGGATTGTACAGGACAACATTTGCAAAGGCAAAGACATTGGATAAGTGCATTGAATGGCATCCCTTGTGCCTTAAATTGTGTGGCTCTGAATCTACAAGGATTATAATCCATTGCATAGCAAACAAGTGCAATAATCTACTGAAGAAGGGTAATTGGACTTGAAACATTAACTCTGCGTTTTCTCCACCGGTGCCGACATACAATGTTTCTCCTGCAATTTTTGCTTTTGCAATAATCTACTGTTTTATAACCTTTTCATGAAATACAGTGTTATTATTTGTTTCAGAACTGGAGTGATGTTAAGGAACACAAGAATTAAAGAAAATACTGCAAATGTGCGACCATCGGAAAAAACATTTATCTTTAATTTCAAGACAGGACATCAGTCATGTGTGCTGACTGCACCCATCCAGATTCCTATGCAAGGAAGTATCAATGATTTACATGGCCGTCTAATGCTCTTACATAATCTTCCTTATTTTATTGACAATGGTGAGTAAGTTATGTCTCAAATTGCAGGTATTTCCTATTCACCTATCATATCTGTCCTTGCTGATCTGCAATGATATCCAGTCAATTAATGTCTTGAATTTAAAATTCACATCCCTGTTTTCAAAACCCACTCTGGCCTTGTTCCTCCCAATCTCTATAATCTCTTCCAGGCTTGCAACCCTCCAAAGTATCTGCTTTTCTCTAACTCTGACCTCCTGAGCATTCTTATTCCAATCACTGTTCTATTGGTGGCCGTGCCTATTCGTTACCTTGTCTCTATGCTCTGGAATAACTGTCCATATTGCTTTTCTCCTTTAAGACACTCTTCAAAACCTGCTCCTTTTAACAATCTTTTAATTATTTAACTGATATTGTCCTGATATGGCATTCTGTTCTACCTTGATTTACAGCATTCTTGTAAAGTGTCTTGGGGAATTTTATTATAATTCAAGGTGCTGGATAATCTTTGCTTCTATTACTTAATTGTTCATGGAGGGTGGGGGTAAGGGGGGATGTGGATGTGGATGTTGCTGGCTGGAGCAGCATTTATTGCCCATGCCTCATTGTTTGTGACAAGGTGGTGATAAATACCTTCTACACTCCATGTGATGTAGGTAGATCCACAGTAGTGTCAGTGAAGACTAGATAAATTTTGTTCTTTTGCATGAAGACATGTCCATTTTCCGAATCTGTGATATGTGATTAGATTAGATTACTTAGTGTGGAAAAAGGCCCTTCGGCCCAACAAGTCCACACCGACCTGCCGAACCGCAACCCACTCAGACCCATTCCCCTACATTTACCCCTTCACCTAACACTACAGGCAATTTAGCATGGCCAATTCACCTAACCTGCACATTTTTGCACTGTGGGAGGAAACCCACACAGGCAAACTCCACACAGTCAGTCGCCTGAGGCGGGAATTGAACCCGGGTCTCTGGCACTGTGAGGCAGCAGTGCTAACCACAAAAGCTAACTTCAGATGTGTACTTTTCTTAGATTAGATTCCCTACAGTGTGGAAACAGGCCCTTCGGCCCAACCGGTCCACACCGACCCTCCAAAGAGTAACCCATCCAAACCCATTCCCCTCTGACTAATGCACCTAACACTATGGGCAATTTAGCATGGCCAATTCACTTAACCTGCACATCTTTGGACTGTGGGAGGAAACCAGAACACCCAGAGGAACCCCACACAGACACTGGGAGTATGTGCAAACTCCACACAGACAGTCACCAGAGGCTAGACTTGAACCTGGGACCCTGGTGCTGTGAGGCAGTAGTACTAACCACTGGGCCACCGTACTTTCTGGAGAAATGTATCCCTCCAACCAATCCTACCTCTCATTTTGGCAGTTCAGTGTAGCTGTATTCCTCCTCTCTCTTTAGTATTACTAAACCTTCAACGTACCTATTTTTGAACCATCCCTAGTGCCGTGAGCTAGCTGTTTAGCCTCTGCCCACCCCTAATTACACTTAATGTCTTGCTGCCATACTCCCATCACTCGTGCTGTACTGACATTCTCATTGTAACTTGTGTGATGCTAATGTACAAATTTAAAATTGGTGATTGCTGTTTTGAAGAAAGGTGGCTAAAATTAATCAGTGAGCAGAAGGAAAGCCAAAAGGGCCAGAAAGTGCAAAAATTTACATTTTTCAAAGCAAACTTTTGACTTCCTATTTAGAAAAAAATATGGTTTGAAATTTATTTGCCATTGAGCACCTAATTGTCTGCAAATCTTCTAGTTCATTAGTAAAAACAATTAGACTAATACAGATGAACAGCACAGAAACAGACCATTCAGTCCATCTCGTCCATGCCAACTAGATATTCTAAATTATTCTAATCTTATTTGCCAGTAATTGGCCCATATCCCTCGAAGCCTTTCCTATTCATATACATTCAGATGCCTTCTAAAAGTTGTAATTCTACCAGCCTCACCACTTACCCTGGTAGTTCATTTCACACACACACCACCCTCTGTGTGAAAATGTTGCCGCTTAGGTCCCTTTTAGATCTTTCCCCCTCACCTTTAAAGCTATGCCCTCTAATTTTGACTTCCCTAGCCTGGGGAAAAGACCTTGACTATTTACCCAGTCCATGTCCCTCATGATTTTATAAACTACTACAAGGTCACCCCTCAGCCTCCAACGCTCCAGAGAAAATAGCCCCAGCCTATTCAGTTCTCCCTATGGCTTAAATGCTCCAACCTATCAACATCTTTGTAAGTTTTTTTCTAAACCTTTTCAAATTTCGCATCAACTTTCCTATAGCAGGAGGACCAGAACTGAACAAAGTATTCCAAATTGGCCTAACTAGTGTCCTGTATATCTGCAACATAACATCCCAACTCCTATATTCAAGACACTGTGACTTTTGTTAATTAGATTCCTAGAGTAATACAGGTTGGAAACAGGGCCTTCAGGCCAAACTGGTCCATGCTGACTATGGTGCCCTCTTAGCTAGTTCCAATTGCCTGGATTTGGTCCATATTCCTCCAAATCCTTCCCAAAAAATGTACCTATCCAAATGTTTGTTAAATGTTGTTATTGTACCTTCCTCTACCACTTTGTCTGGCAATCCATCCCACATACACAGCACCCTCCACCAAGTACTTGGAAAAATAGGCTGGTTATCTGTGTCTTCAGAATGCAAGTTGTATTATCTATATTAAAGTTCAATACCAAAAGTAATCCTCTGTACTTTACACTGACATATATTTTGCGCAAGTAGCTCCGGTTGGCGTTCTGCATGTAGGTTTGCTCGTTTCGTCACCATATTAGGCAGCATCATCAGTGAGCCTCTGGATGAAGCCATGGTGGTATGGCCCACATTTTACTTATGTGTTTAGGTTTCCTTGGATCGGTGATTCCATTTCCTGTGGTGATGCCATTTCCTGTTCTTTTTCTCAGGGGGTGGTAAATGGCACCCAAGTCAATGTGTTTGTTAATAGAGCTCTGGTTGGAATGCCATGCTTCTAGGAATTCTCACACATGTCTCTTTGGAGTGTCGTAGGATGGATATGTTGTCCCATTCGAAGTGGTGTCCTTCCTCATCTGTATGTAAAGATACTAGTGAGAGTGGGTGGTGTCTTTTTGTGGCTAGTTGATGTTCATGTATCCTGGTGGCTAGTTTTCTACCTGTTTGTCCAGTGTAGTGTTTGTTACAGTTCTTGCAAGGGTTTTTTATATATTTACAAAAAAAACCTTTGCAAGAACTGTAACAAATACTACATTGGACAAACAAACAAAAAACTACTAGCCACAAAAAAGACATGACCCACTCTCACTAGTATCTTTACATATAGATGAGGAAGGACACCACTTCGACTGGGACAATATATCCATCCTCGGGCACGCCAAACAGAGACACGCATGAGAATTCCTAGAAACGTGGCATTCCAACCAGATCTTTATCAACAAACACATTGACTTGGGTGCCATTTATCCCCCCATAAGAAAAACAACAGGAAATGACATCACCAACCTGAGGAAACGTCAACACATAAATAGAAAGCGGGCCATACCACCAGTCTTCATCCGGAGGCTCACTGATGATGTTACCTAGTATGGTGATGAAACATCTGAAAATGAATCTTCCAGCTTAGCGAGCAAACCTACATCCAGATTTTGTGCAAGTGTGAACTGGTATTATCAAAGGTTAATTATTTATTAATAATGCGTCAGTGTTTTGGTCTTAATCACTTTCTGTGAGCATTTCAAGGGATTGTCACTCTTTGGATAAGAAATTTCTCCTTATCTCAGTCCTGAGTAGACTATTCTGTATCCTTAGCCTGTTACTCTTGATTCTGGACGCCCCACTCATCTGGAACATCCTTTGTGCATTTACCCTGTGTAATCCTAATTTGAATTTTATAGTTTTCTGAGATTCCTCCCTCATTGTTTTAAGCTCTGGTGAATTCCAGTCTTCAGTCCTGCCATCCTTGGAAGCTGGTAAACCTTCATAGCACTCCCCTTAAAGGCCAGAACATGCAGCCTCAGATAAGCAAACTAAAACTGCGCATAATACTCAGGGCATTCTCACTAAGGCCCTGTACAACCGCAGCAAAACATCACTGCTCCTGTACTCAAACGTACTCATTATGAAGGCCAACATTCTATTCGCCTTTATCACCAGCTGCTGTACCAATATGCTTACTGTTAGTGGCTGATATTCAATAACACTCCAGTCTCGTTACACCCCCTTTCCCAATCTGTCATGATTCAGATAAAAATGTCTTTGTGTGTTTACTATCAAAGTGGATAATCTCACATTTATCCACATTCAGGTGCATCACAGGCTGATTGTGATTAAATTCTCATCAGTCCCTTATATAGTAAAATCTGTTTGATACTGATCTTACCTCATCTTGTCAAACAGGCTTTAATTTCATGTTATTTTAGCATTATTTTAGCCAGTTTTCTTTTGGGGCAGTTACAGGATGAGTTGGTGTGGGAAATGGGAGAATGGTTTATTGGTGCATGAGGGACAAACTTTTCTAAAGTTGGAACTGAGGCAGTTTGCAGATTTGAGGAACATTTCTATATTAATCTGTTCCAAATGATTTGAGTGCATTTAAATGAAATATATCCTATTCCGCACTGTAAAGTCTCTCATTATGATAATAAAAAAAGTAAATCTTAAACTCTCTATGATATAGTTTTAAATCTGAACCATTTTGTATCTTTTTTTTGACAAATTTGATATGTCAGTAAAGAATAGATTAAATTTGATTGCCTCTTTCATCCATTAAATTCATTTGTTGTTTTTCAAATAGAAGGAGAAATATTCTTTTCAACACTTTGATTTAAATATTTTACAGACTTAAAAAATTCTCTTGATCAGTTTGTTAATGAAGAAACTAAGAAGACCTATGATGAAGAAGCAGAAGCTGTTTTAGAGAAACTAAAAACGAGTGATGTGCGTGCTGAACAGCTTGTTAATACTTGGGCTAAAGCTTATCAAGAGGTACGTATTTCAAAAATTTAAGTCTACAGCTTTGTAGATATCTGATGTGTCCAAAGGTAAAATCTTAATTCACAGTTTAAAAACTTTCTTATTTGGTACAGGAATAATTTGTTACCTGCAGATAAATATTACTTAGAGACAGTACAAAACTGTTAATAAGACCCCTGTATCAACAGTTTTGACTTTAATTAGTAAGGTTCAGCATTTAACATCATATCGATGCACAGTTGCTCCATCATGAGATACATTGTGTTGTGGCACTGGAGATCATACAGTCAGTTGATGGGTTTCAATGCAGCTCATTGACACACTCTTAAACTTATATTTTTTGTTTATTTTTATTGGAATGTTTTGTTATCATGCTTTTTTTTTAAACTTGGTTTTTTCTTCCTTTCCTTTCGGAATAAAAAAATTAACAGCTGTGACAGAATAGCTCATGAGACCAGGTTACATTACATGACATTGATTAAATCACCTTTTTAGCGAGAGTAAATATATATATATTTTTAAGAATAGTAACAACATGGGTACAGAGGAAACATCTTTTGAAGCAATTTCTCATACTTTTTACCCATGTGGTCATTACTTTTTTCTTAAAACTGTTATTTTGTACAAGTAATGATATATAAGGCTATAATTTCTAAATTGTATTTTATCATTTTGTAGACAACGTTAGAATACTCTAAGCCTGAAGAACCTAGTTGGGATGAAGATTTTGCAGATGTTTATCATGATTTGATCCATTCTCCAGCCTCTGAAGCTTTACTGAATTTGGAACATAATTATTTTGTCAGAGTCTCAGAACTTATTAGTGAAAGAGACATGGAATTGAAGAAACTGCAGGAAAGGTTTGTAATTACCTACATACAATTAAATTGATCCACAGAAAATGCAGTTTTTCCCAACCATCACCGAGACATCTGTTATTGGGAAAATGGCAGCTATTATAAAGAATGTCGGAGTAGATCATTAAGAAATACAATAGCAAAATCAGCATGGCTTCATGATGGGAAATCATGCCTGACAAATTTATTACAGCTCTTTGAAGAGGTAACAAGTAGAATAGATGAAGTGGAACAAGTAGATGTAATATATATTGCATTTGTAATAGATGTTCAAAATGTTATTGAGCATAATGCAACTTGATAAGAGGCAAAGGATGTTGGGGTAATATATGGTTAGTGGTTTGGCTAACTAATAGAAAATAGAGACTTGAGATAAAGGCGACATCTTGAAAATGGTAGTTTGCAACAGGAGGAATGCCGTAGGGATCAGTGCTAGGCCCTCAATTATTTAAAATGTATATTACTATTTGGCATGTGAATATACTATCTCCAAGTTTGTGGATAGCTCAAGTCTTGAGAATAACAGATGGTGGGATATATTCAGGTTATTCGTTGACTTAAAGGTGAAGAACAGAGGGGTTTGAGATCCTCATGCATGGATCACAAAAGTTAGCATCCAAGCTCAGCAGGTATTAGGGGAGGTTAATTGACTGTTGGTCTTTATTCCAAAGAGAATGGAGAATAGAAATATTGAGGCCTTGCTAAAATTATGCCAGTCCCTCGTCGACCATACCTGGAATACTGTGTGCAGTTTTGATCTCCTTGTATAAGGAAAGATATATACTGGCATTTGAGACAGCTCAGAGAAGGTTTACAAAGTTGATTCCAGATATGGAAAGATTTTCTAATGAGGTGGTGTTATGTGCATTGGGCTAATACGCATTGTAATTTAGGAGAGTGAAAGGAGGTCTTGTTGAACATTTTAGATTTTTAGGGAACTTGACAAAGTGGATGCAGCAAGGTTGTTTGCCCTTTGGGACTGTCTAAAACCATAAGACATAATCTCAGAGTAAGGCAACATCCATTTAAAACCGATGAGGAGGAATTCTCTCGGAGGGGGTAATGAATCTGTGGAATTCTTTTTACTCCTAAAAGGTTATTGAAACTGTTGGTTAAATATTAAGGCTGGGAGAGTCAGGTTTTTAATCAGCAAGGAAATTGAGGGTTATGGAATTAAGAGGCATTTGGATGGGTATATGAATAGGAAGGGTTTGGAGGGATATGGACCAGGTCCTGGCAGGTGGGACTAGATTGGGTTGTGATATCTGGTCAGCATGGACGGGTTGGACCAAAGGGTCTGTTTCCATGCTGTACATCTCTGACTCTATGGCAGGAAAGTGATTGAGGATCATCAGATTAGCTCTGATCTAATTGAATGAAGGAAAAGATTGACAGGGCAAATGGCTTGCTACTCGCAGCATCTTTTAGAGGGAATGCCATTCTTATTTCAGAAACTGAATAATGTTGAAACCATGACAAAATTTAATAACAGTGGAAATCCAGACAAGGATTGATTTTCTGTTGATAGGATTATAATCACTTATGTTGAGTTATTTTTGGAAACTGTTTTGATTATGTAAATATCTAGTGTTGATTAAAACTTAACATAGTTGACTGAGAGTTACTGCATTCACAAATATGGGGATCTAAACTAACCACAGTGGGTAGTCTTAGTTTTGGATGCAACTATATCTCCAACTGGCTTTACTGTTGGCGGACTTGGGGATCTCCCATCATCTCCAGTCCAGTTCTGCTGGGCGTATGGTATCCATACTCTAAAATAATGTGACTGATTTTAACACAACCATTTCAGGGTCTATGTACTGCTTATCATCAATAAATCATAGAGTCCCTGTGTGTGGAAATGGATAAAGTAATGCAAGAAATAGGGAAAAGCCTTACAGATCAAGATGTAAACTCAGTTGCTGCTCAGCATTTTGAATCCCAACAGGTATTGCAATCAAAATTTCACTCAAGAAGTAGAACTTTTAATCCTGTAACCTAGGAAGACAAGGAAATGTTCTCAGCTGACTCTAGTGTGGAAACAGGCAGACACTGGGAGGATGTGCAAACTCCACTCAGACAGTTGCCTGAGGCTGGAATTAAACCGGGGTCCCTGGCGCTGTGAAGCAGCAGTGCTAACTACTGAGGCACCATGCCACCCCAATGAGAATTAATTTTGAGACATTTTTACTTGAAGATGGCTAATGCAGAATAGAAACTTAATCTATATTTTGGTACATTGTATTTTTTTTTCCATGCTTTAAAATGGTTAGTGTTTTATTCCTGTTTGAGGAAAAATACATATGAGTTTAATTTCTTTCAGGCAGTCTGTGGAAATGGATAAAGTAATGCAAGAACTAGGGAAAAGCCTTACAGATCAAGATGTAAACTCAGTTGCTGCTCAGCATTTTGAATCCCAACAGGTATTGCAATCAAAGTTTCACTCAAAGTAGAATTTTTAACCCTGTAACTTAGTAATACAAGGAAATGTTCTCAGCTGATGTTACAGAATTACAATAGGAAAATAAAACTCCCTTTACATAAAATGTGTCTATTTTTGCACATACTGGAGGAGAAAGTGATCTTATGAGTTGAAAAATTATTTGGGAAAAATGAGCAATCTCCCACTGAATCTCAAACCATGGCGACTTAAAAGTTGAAAAAAACTAAAATTCCACTGATTGCAAGTTAGGGTACTGTTCTATACAAGGATTTCTACAGATTGTATAAGATACCCCATAAGTTAAATATCTGAACATCTCCATTAGAATGTAGGAAGATGTCCGGTCATGTTAAAGCACTGCCTCAAATCCAAGAAAAGGTTAAAAGATATGTTATTTTAATTCTATAATGTGGATAACATTTTTGTGATCAGGTATTGGAGAACAAGTGGGCCCATGAGCTGAAACAATTAATGGCTATTCAAAAACAAGAGTATCAAGAGTGGGTAATAAAACTACATCAAGACATGCAAAATCCGAACAACAGTGCAGTCAGGTAGGGTATTTATGAATTTGTTTTTGGTCAGTGATGTTTAAATTGCTGTCATAAAAGATACAATTTTAAATGCACTTGCCTAGTCAAAGAAAAGCATTTTTGTTATTTACTAATTTGGGGCATTAAGACAATTCTACTATATCCATATCTGAGCAACAGCTTATATTTACATTGCACCTTTAGCATAGTGAAAGGTGTCAAGGTGCTTCCCAGGACATTTTCTTTAAAATGTACAATGTCAAGCAAGGTAAGGAGACCTTGGGTCATATGATCAAAAGTCTTGTGAAAGAAGTACAATGTAAAGAATGTCTTAAAGGATCAAAGAAAGGTAAAGATGCAGAGAGGTTCATGGAAGGAATCCCAGAGCTTAGGGCCTAGGCAACTGAAGTCATGGCCAGCAATGGAGGGCAGTTATGCCAGGAAATATGCAAGAGGCCAGAATGAAAGAAATTTAGAAATGTTGGACTGCGTCTCCACCATTTTCTAAAGTAGGAAAGGAGTCAGTTTTTTTTTAAATTCACAATTTTTTTAAAGATTTCTTAGTTCTGGGCAGACACCAGCCTCCACTTTTCCCTTCCTAACCCAAAACCCTTTCTGGAGAAAACTGTTCCTTTAATGTGTGCTCTACTATGTATTGGCTGCTCTCCATTATCTCCAGCATTTTCCTAAAGGGACCATTATTTTACAATAATGTCAGATTTCTTTAATGGGAATGATATTGTCTCTTGTGCTCTCTCTGCTTTTGCTGTACTTTTGATTGACATCCATTTACATCCCAGCTCCCTGGGGAAAAAAAGTGGCTACAAGATCCGCCAACTGCCATTTGGACATTAACTACTGGGCTTTAAGTCACAAACAGATACCAAAATCCTTGATTGTTGTTTAAAGAAAATTTATAAGATTAAACTTCCTTCCTCTGCCTTCTTTTTCTTCTATGTCTGTGTGTGAAAGAAGTGAAGCAATATCCCTGTGTTTTGAATGTTTTGTTAAATAAAATATACCTTTGATTTAATCTCAGGAGATTTTGCTGTGGGTTTATTACTCAGACTGAAACGTTAAAGAACAGGGGGTTTTGGGATCACATCTCCGCCTACTTCAGTAAGCAATGGGAGTTTAAAAAGTGAAAGAAATAAATCAAACAATTTCTTGCTATTTCAGATTTAAGTGAGGAAAAATAATCTTAATTTAAATCCCCTGTTCTCCAAGATAGGCTTGATCTCACATATTACTAAAGGTTTCCTATCACATCATATAATTGTTTTGCCAGACCCCTCCAGTCCCTGTGCCTATGTCTTATGATAAACCAGATTACAAGAACTGAGTTCTTTCCCCAGATGGTCTTATGTAATGTCTTGAAGCTGTCCAAATTTTTTCTGCTGTTTCAGCTTTCCTTACACTTCCCTGCTTGCATGTAACCTATTCAGAGTGGCGGCCTGTAGGCCTGGGTGACATCGTAGCAAGGAAGGCAATTTTGGATTATGACCATTTACCTAATGGTATAGGCTATATCTACTTAGCACTTGCAAAGCACTTTTGATATGTACTGTCTATGCCGGAGCCATGTATGCTTTGCAATTTGGTTGATTTTCCAATATATCGTGTGACATTTCATCAACTATTGCATGTTTTCTTCCACACAAGCATCGCTGAATGGAGTCTCTGCAGCAGTGTACATAATCATTGTACTTAAGTTCTCCTAAATGTCCCTAAACTTGTCATTTGCTAATTTCTCCCCTCTATTAAAATTAAGTTGGATTCCAAGACTGGTGCAAGGACACGTTACCTTTTCCACTATTGTCTCTTGTTCCTGGTGTTTATTATGGCAGGTAGGCTGAAGATACAAAATATAAATAAACATTTTAAATCTTTGTCTCATACTTCCAGTTCTATAGCCAGCACTTAATTAAATTCCAGGGCTGATGAGACGAGGTGTGATCGTGGCTTTAAATATTTGGCACACGTCATTGAGGCATAATTTGTTCAACAAGAGCTTAGAATTCCTTATCCATGATTTTAGCATCCTTAGCAGTAATTTTAGTTTTCATCACGAATGGTGGGCAAATTGTTTATGCAAATTTCAGATAGACGTCGTCTTGTTAGGCAGACACTTGTCTCCAGATCAGTAACACTGGATGAGAAGAACTGGATGAGAAGAATGCAATTAAGTCTTGATCTTAATAAATATATGGCTTAACAACAGACAAATGCTTTGTTATTCAATTAATTTGTTATCAGCCGCATGCTTTCATTGCTCATACCTTTTGAATATATGAATTGGAATGTTATTTGAGGTTTGCAGGACATTAGTAAAGCCTTTTCTGGAGTACTGTGTCCAGTTCTGGTCACCCTGAAAGGATATTATTAAGCTGGAAAGAGTTCTGAAGAGATTTATCAGAATGTTGCTGAGAATGAAGGGTTTGAGTTATAAGGAGAGGTTGGATTGGCTGGGACTTTTCACTGGAGCATAGAAAGTTGTGGGGTGACCTTACAGAGATTTACAAAATCATAATGCGTATAGATAAGGTAAATGGCTGGTGTCTTTTCCCTGGGGTGGGGGATTTCAAGACTAGGGGGCATATTTTTAAGGTGAGAGGAGAACAGGACAATTTGTTTACACAGTGGAATTAACTTCCAGAGGTAGTGGTAGATGCGGGTACAGTTACAACATTTAAAAGATATTTGGATAAGTACATGAATACGAAATATTTGGAGGGATATGGACCAAGCACACACAGGTGGGACTAGTTTAGTTTTGGATAATAGTCAACATGGACTGGTTGGTCTGAAAGATCTGTTTCCATGCTGTATGATTCATCTTTGCTCCTTTCAAACATTTACTTATGATAATGATATGTCATTCAGGACCACATCAATGCTGATGAAATCAAAAAATATTCTTGGTATTTCACATGGGTAGGCTTTTTTTTAAAAGATGTGAATGATGTATTATTGTCACAAGTAGGTAACCGTTTCATATTTATACCTTCATGTTTAGTTAACTTTCAAAGCAACCGTTTAGACAGTTGACTCTACGTGCAATTGAGTAGTGCAACCACTACTTAACACAGCACAGGCAAATGAATTGCCATATAGGATAATTGTAGCTGAGCTTAAGTTTTTAGCAAGTATTTTAATGCCATTCATTGTCATCATACTCATCATCAGCACCATTTGTATCATGAGTCACTTCAAATATTTGATTTCTGGTTTTTGGGTATTATCACTTGCATAATGATACCTTGACTCACGCCAAAAGCACCTATGAATCATTCCCAAGTATAGCTGCCATCACAATCTGGTGCTTTATCTTAATATGCAAATATATTACCTACCTTTTAGAACTACTTTCAGCAACTTCCTTTTCATAGAGGCATCTCCCTTGGTGATGTTGTAAGTCAGTGATCCTAGAGCCCTCCATTCTCTGTGTCACAACAGAATTTCCAATTTATGATAGGAAGGTACCTGGAAATGATTGTTTTCCCTAACGTCTTAGGACAGAAGTGACTTGTTCAAGAATCTTTACTATAAAATTTAACCCCTGTTGGAATCAAAACTCTATCCATCTGTGAAATTGGCACACAGTCTAATAATTTGGAATGCAAGCACAAACTTGAGAATTTCTAAATTAGTTTTTTTTAATCATTTACAAACCTTCTCAAAATCCATAGACTGACAGTCTTTTTGAATTTATCAAAGGTGAACTATTCCCAGCAGGCCTTCAAAAATGTATCTATCTTGTCCATAAATCGTAACAAAGCATGATCCTCCTTTGGTATCCAAGCCACTTGCGTTAGGTTCTGAAAATAGCTTGCATCTAATCTTTGTCATTTCTGGTAAAGAATAAGACAAAAAAAAATTTTGCTTTCTGTTGGTTAACAAAGTGGCCTGAGACCACATTTGCACCTTGTTCTTCCATTTATCATGTGGTTCAAATTCTATAAGTGACATAGGTAATTATAGTTAGAGAGCTTTCTGTGTGACTCGGCTATTTCACATCAGGGTATTCCAGAAGTAGTACTTATGGCAGAAAAAAAATAATTATTTATCACCTTAGCTGAAGAGATGGAAATTAATATTCTTACAATATTGAACCATGACTCCCCTCCAATTGCAGAAACATAAGACAACCTATGCACAGCTGCTTGTTGGGATTTCTTAGTTCTCTTCAAACACTAGTCTCCTCCTCCTCATCTTCAGCATCCCACCCCACCCTCTGAAAAGTCATCACCCCCAAATGAGACACAGCCAGCAACATTTTGAATGGTCTCCTGTTTATGGAGGCCAGTAGACTGGTCAGGTCTAGAATGCATGAATGAGGGTTTCAGTGGCAGATGAGCTAAGAAGTAAAGTGACTTTATCGAGGTTAGAAAGAGAAATGGCACAATTTTGAGGTCGGAAGCCAATTTCAGGATTGATTGTTGATGCCAAGATTGAAACAGACTGCCTCGCTTTCAGATTACTTATTGGGAGAAGAATTTCAGCCAAACGTCATTTTGTTTTCTCCCTGGGCATTTTGTACATTGCTTCCTTTTCTCTCTGCTTCATTAACCATTGTAACTGGCACAGTACAATGGTTGTGCATGCCCCAGATTTTGTAACATGCAAAAGTTCATTTCGTTTTGAGTATAACATGCATTTTGACCCTTCTAACCAAAACACATGAATTGCACATGTTTTGAAAATGGTGGCTTTATTTATCAGTACCTTTCACGTTAATTGTGTAATAATACTTTCTAATTGTTTGTCACAGTGCTTGAGTAATTTAGTTAAAATCCTAAGTAAAGAAAACAGGACTATTTTTCCATTTAACAACCAATGTGAGGAGAAAATAAATAGCAGAAATTCAATTTGATTTTATGTACAGTTAATATTTTCGAATTGTTATTTCCTTCTTGCCTTTGGAAGTGAGGAAATCAAAGTAAAACAAAGTCAGTCCACTGTAGCAAATGAACGAATGATTGAAGAACGACCTCTGTTGGAAGAAAGCTTTACGATACACCTAGGTAGGGTATTATTTCACCGTTTATTTAATCTGAAGTTTGGTGACATTTTGATATTGAAAGCTATTTATCTGTTTAGCCTGGCCACTAAAATAACTGTACTTGCACCTTTTACAGGTGCCCAGTTGAAAACTATGCATAACCTACGGCTAATGCGAGCTGATGTTCTTGATTTCTGTAAACATAAGCGGAATCAACAAAGTGGAGTTAAACTTCAAAGGCTACAAACTGCCCTTTCGCTGTACTCCACCTCTCTCTCTGGCGTTGTCTTACTTGTCGATAATCGAATCAATTCCTATAGCGGCATCAAACGAGGTACTACAAAGCAATTTGCAAGCTTCCATGTTTCTTATTTCTAACAATTGGCAAGATTACTTTGGTTTACTTGTTTTTTGACTCAGTTAACAAAACAAACAAGTTTATTGTAAACTTATTAATAAATGCGTAAACATACTTGGGAATATGTTACCTTAAGCACCCACTATAGCAAGTACAATGTCCAGGACAGGTTTCCCAAAAGTTTGACCTGGTGGCTGCTAAGAGCATAAGTCCGATAAGTTTTCAGGTTGTCAGTTGCATGACTCTGCAATTGTAAGAGACACAACCATAATAACCTGTATTCATATCATGTATTTGATGGAACAAAATGCCCCAAAATATTTGACAGGAGGTTTATCAGGTAAACTATTCAAAAACCATGCAAGGAATTTTAATGGCAGATGGCTAGAAGCATGGTTGAAAGAGTTAGATTTAAAGAACATCTTAAAGATAATGGTGTTGAAGGTGGAGCAGGTGACCTGACATAGCTGTCCTTGTTGTCCAAATGTTCCAGGAATGAGTGCAGAGCTGGGGATATGGCATCCGCTGTAGACTTGTTACGTCAGTAGGCAAATTATGTGGGATTGGTGGATGTTAGTACCGATCTTGGGAAAATAAGTAACATTTTTCAGTTGTTTTTGTTTTTTTTTTAATATGCTAGATTTTGCAACAGTTTGCCAAGAGTGTACGGATTTCCATTTTTCGAGAGTAGAACAACAACTTGAGATTGTCCAGCAAGTTGTACTTTATGCAAGTGCTCAGCGTAACAAGAAGACGAAGGAAAGATCTGGTAAATTTAGAAGTGCTCTTTAACATTTAAGCACTTTTATTGTGTTTCTAATTTGACCATGGTTCGTTTCTCAAAGGAATGAAGTGAAGTGTGTCAAACAGTATCTCAATGTTAAGGCACCTTTTATTCCCCAAACTTTAGATTTACCTTTAAGTTCTACTTTCATTTTTTTTTTCAGACGTAATTTGTTATTGTGACTTGAAATATTTCTGCACTCAAAGAAATGTTGTGGTTCCTTGTAATTAGTACTTTAGTCTTGCAAATATTTTGAAGTATTCTGTCCCACCCACACCCCCATCAAAATGTCACCAACAATATTTTGATCTCAAGAATTTTCTGCTAATATCAGGTTGCCGATGCTGGTTCTGACCTACTTAACCTCTTTTATGTGGACTCATCCAATTCTTTTTAAATTACAATTGCAATGTTTTCACTTATAGAACTTACAGCAATTGTTTGAATATGTGTCATCTGTTGCTTATAAACCTTGTCTTATATAGAAAGTAAATTTTTAAAAAACTCACTTCTGTGAGTAGTAAAATAATTTAATGCCAGAATCTATTTTCTGCTAAGAGTTACCAAATGGAAATGGAGGAAGTGAAGATAAGTCAAAGATTGGAGAAAGAAATCCATCAAATATTTTACCAGGTTAGTGGAATTGCAAATTGTAAATATGGAGTAAGTGTAGTAATCTTTTATATTCAACTTTAACACTCAACGTCTGATGAGAGAGATGTGATAAAAATAATAACTGTGTTATTACCTCAGAATCTATGCTGCTCTTGGCAACTGTAGTTTTTAGATTTAGTGACTCAGGTTCTCCAATCCAGAGATAGTGGTAACTTGTTACAATGCAATCCTTGAATCATTCCGTTCGTTAGCAGTGCAAATATCAAGGATTTAAGTGCCAGTGGACTTTCTTTTTAATCTACCAGTTCATTTGGAATTGCTGATCCTGTTGTAACTACTTAGTAGCTGTTATAACCATGGACATTGTACAACAACTCAAACTATTCGATAATCAAAAGTGAATGATGCTCTTCTGTTTCTTTGTAATACTACTGCAGGTAGGAAAATAATTTATATTGAATACACTTTCCTTTTTTCCTTAAGATCTGACCTATCAATCTGTGACCAATTGATTTAATTTGAAGTTATGCCTTTGAATGTTGCCAGTCACCTGACCACAGAGTTAGCTGCCAGCAGCAAATGATATAAGTATCCATCTAATTAGTCAAGTTGCCACCATTTTTATTTTACATCATAGTTTATTCATCAAATCTGTTAGAATTTTGCTAATACACAAAATTATAAGTGTTATGCATAACCAATTAAGTTGTACGAGATCATTCAAATGAACAATTTCCACAGGATATCTAGGGGGGGAAAGAAAATCGTGCTGGAAAATGCACAGCAGGTCAGGCAGCATCCGAGGACCAAGAGAGTCAACATTTCGGTCATAACTGTTCTTCGGAACTCCTTTGGTTATGCCTGAAAGAATGACTCTCTTGCTCCTCAGATGCTGTCTGACTTGCTGTGCTTTTTCCAGCATCACACTCTATCAACTCTGACTCTCCAGCATCTGTGGTCCTCATTTTCTCCTAAACAACCAGTCTAAACTCATTGTTAAAATCTCTGTACTTTTCCAGCAATTACTTCTGTATGTGCGCTAGATTTTGGCATACAAAGCAATGCGGTGCAATCTTTAGTCTGACCTAGATTTAATGTTGATCCTTGTCCATGTATGATGACGAGAGGAGCAGAGATTGAAAATAAGAATTTAAGCAGAAAATTTAGAAATTGATGTGAATGGCCAATGCCTAAAAGCAAAAAATATTTCATGGCAGTTGTTAAAACCAACTGGAATTGGCTCTGGAATCTTTAGAATTCTCTTCCTCAAAACACAGTGGAACAGAAACTTTGAATATATTTAGAGATTGTTATGTTCATAGTGAAAATGAAATATCAGTATACAACTTACATAATTTGAATTGAACACCTGAGACTTTCATGGACTAAAAATGACTTTTAGAAAGGACACCACTGACCGAAAATGCATGCTCAGATCAGCCCCGACAAGCTGAAGCAACTTGCATCAATTATATGAACTCACTGCATCAGAACTATTATTTTAATCTAGAGCAACTGACAGTGACACTAAAAGAAATTCAAATCTCCTGTTATTGCTCACACTTGCATAATAACCACATATTGTGAGATGAAAAATTGTTTACAACTGTCCAGTTTGGAATAAACAATGAAGCAGACACCAAATTTACAAAAGGACTACTTATCAACATGGACATTTAAGAAATAAAGGAATGAGAGCGAGAATGAATTATGGACTGAAAACATTCATCTCCCTCTCTTTTCAATCTCAAACCAGCAGCAGTGAAAAAAACAATTTGATAAAATTACCATTCACTGAAAAATCAAAAGCTTTCTGCAAGCATACTACCACTCCTGAAGGAGGAGAGCAACAGCTACATGGGAGATGGGTTTCACTCTCACAACTTGGGAATATCTCAAAACCAAAAACTGGAACTTTCTTTACTTTGCTGTCTGTATAGATACCACACTGCCCCCACCCTTTTTTTAAAAACTGTATTACTGTGTTTGATACTGTAAAACTGTGTGTCTGATACCCCATTTTGTTTTAATGTTCCTTGGGTTTAATAGGTAATAAAATTCCACTATCTTTCACTCAAGGAAAACAGTGGAATTGCCTCTTGTTTGTTTTGATCTGGTGAATGAAGTCTAATTTGAAATGTGATAACTACATGCAAAAAAGAAATTAAATCTGTTTCATAATAGACTAAAACAAAAAACTGCAGGTGCTGTAAGTCTGAAACAAAAACAAAGTTCTGGAGAAGCTCAGCAGGTCTGACAGCATCTGTAGGGAGAGAAACAGAGTTAATGCTTCGAATCCAATGACACCTTTGCTCACTGTAACTGCTTGGCCAAGAGAAGATTAAAAACAAGGGAGCCAGTCATTCCACGTTACCTGGTCCTAACAAATTTGGGACACAGCCTGTGATGTTCCCACAGGTGAATGACAAAATTAAAGTGAGGAAGCCAAAATGTTCCTTCAAAAAGCTGTTTATCAAAAATGAGAAACCATGGAAGGTTTTCTTGACTCTCTAAGATTCAAGAATTGTTGAGATGTTTACATTTGATGTAATTGCTTTCAAAGAGCTGGATGAAATATCTCATGAATACCTTTAAGTCTTGTCCTTGGGAGAATTAAAAGGGATAGCTAAATACTGAGATGTCTAGGTATGCCAGAAGCTAGGCAAAAGAAATTGCAACATGGATAGCAAAATAACTAATTTAAAAACTGAAGATAATGAAACAAATAAATTTTAAGATTGTACATCTAAGGTTATAACTAGAATTTTATTAAGAAGAGGAACATGAATGCCAGGAAAAAGAAAAAGGGAAAAAAGGAGACCGGAGCAAATAAAGGGAATTTCAAGAAAGAAAACAAAAGAGAAAACAGAATTTAGATTGAGTTCAAGCTAAGAAGGGACCCGGAAAGCAAGTCTGGTGAGGAACAACACTGAACTCAAACCAAAAGGTTGAAGTATTAAAGTTACTGCATCTAAACCCAAAGTTCGATAAGGAAGAGGTAGGCACAATTTTTAACTCTTTTGAAAGAGTAGCATAGCAATCAAAGTGACTAGTCCATTGTTTGGGACCTGTAGCTGGGCATTGGTGTTGCAGAGCAGTCTGGCAAATAAAGCTCTCAAAATTTACTTTTTTTACCTGAGGAGAATGCCACTGAGTACGAGGCTAAAATAGGCACTATTTAACTGTTATACTAGGGGGGCACGGTGGCTCAGTGGTTAGCACTACTACCTCACAGCGCCAGGAGCCCAGGTTTGGTTCCTGCCTTTCTGTGTGGAGTTTGCATGTAGTCCCCACGTCTGCGTGGGTTTCCTCCGGGTGCTCTGGTTTCCTCCCAGAGTCCAAAGATGTGCAGGTTAGGTGAATTGGTCATGTTAAATTGCCCATAGAGTGAGGTGCATTAGGGGTAAATATAGGGAGTGGGTCTGGGTGGGTTACTCCTCGGAGGGTTGGTGTGAACTAGTTGGGCTGAAGGGCCTGTTTCCACACATAGGGAATCTAGTCTAGTTAGTGTCAGTGGTGTGTAGTCAAAAATTCCATATTCTCAAGAAAATGCCTGACCAGGCATACCTAGATTATGAATTGCTTAAACAGGTCACTTTTGATCAATGAACTTGAGCACATAAAATTAAGGCCACTGAAAAACTTTCATTAGGTACTTTTCAAGGAGTTCAAAAATACCCTTTCAAATTCAGACTCATTGAGGAACAGACAGTACAATGTACAGCAATTCTGATTGAGTTTACACACAGACTAATAAACTCAGGGAAGCTAAGTTTGGAAGTTGTCACATATTAGATAAGGAAAAGGGTGAGGTTAATGAGCTTCTCTTCATACCAGGGTCAGAAGTAGGGATGTTTTCTGATGATTGCTCTGTGAAGAGCAGTGAAAGCAGGGCCATCCTTCGGAACAACAGACCGATTTCTCTCCAAGTTTTATTGGGAAATTAGATTAGATTCCCTACATTATGGAAACGGGCCATTTGGCCCAACAAGTCCACACCGACCTTCCGAAGAGTAACACACCCACACCCATTCCCCTAACCTATATTTACCCCTGACTCATGCACCTAACACTAAGGGCAATTTAGCATGACCAATTTACCTGACCTTTGGACTGTGGGAGGAAACCGGAGCACCGGGAAGAAACCCACGCAGACACTGGGAGAATGTGCAAACTCCACACAGTCACCCAAGGCAGAAATCAAATCCGGGTCTGTGAGGCAGCAGTGCTAACTACTGAGCCACTGTGCCGCCCTAGTGACATGGGATACTGACTTAAAAAAAAACCTTCACTTATTGGCTGGTAATTGGTTGTTTTCACAACAGATGTGTGCATCATGGGAAAGGGCTGCTTAGCTGTTACTGAGATTTGAAATTGTAACTTTGACAATTGGCATAGTGCAGCATTAATCATATGTGTTTTACCTTCAACTTGACAAAATAGGGGAATTGCAGGATGATGGTTTTGAGCCATACTTTGTTCAGAAATTGCAGGTAACAAACCATAATTTAGGCAGGATTCAGAACACGAAATATGATGTCAGATTTGTCATTATTTTCACTCCCTGATTTTCTCAGTATATTAATTTGGGAAAAATAAAAGAGGCTTGCTTGTGGAACAACTCAATTGCAAAACTAGGATTCTTTGTTCTGGTCAACTACTGATAATTTAAACCTCAAACCTATTTTCAGAAGATTATAGAACATAGAACAATACAGCGCAGAACAGGTTCTTTGGCCCTCGATGTTGCGCCGACCTGTGAACTGTTCTCACCCCTTCCCCCTACACTATCTAAAAATCAACCATGTGCTTATCTAATGATTGTTTAAATCTCCCTAATGTGCCTGAGTTGACTACATTAGCAGGTAGGGCATTCCATGCCCTTGCCACTCTCTGCATAAAGAACTTTCCTCTGACATCGGTCTTAAATCTATCACCCCTCAATTTGTAGTTATGTCCTCTCTTACAAGCTAATGTCATCATCCTAGGAAAAGGTATTTCACTGTCTACCCTATCTAATCCTCTGATCATCTTGTATGTCTCTATCAAATCCTCCCTTAGCCGCCTTCTTTCCAATAAGAACAGACCCAAGTCCCTCGGGCTTTCCTCCATAAGACCTTCCCTCCAGACCAGGCAACATCCTGGTAAATCTCCTCTGCACCTTTTCCAATGCTTCCACATTCTTCCTGTAATGGGGCGACCAGAACTGTACACAATATTCCAAGTGTGGCCGCACCAGCATTTTGTATAGTTGCAGCATGATATTGCGGTTCCGGAACTCAATCCCTCTAATACACTGTATGCCTTCTTCACAGCACTATCCACCTGGGAGGCAACTTTCAGGGATCTATGCACATGGACTCCAAGATCCCTCTGCACATCCACACTACCAAGAATCTTTCCATTGACCCAGTGCTCTGCCTTCCTGTTATTCTTTCCAAAGTGCATCACCTCCCATTTAGTTGCATTGAACTCTATTTGCCACCTCTCAGCCCAATTCTGCAGTTTGTCCAAGCCCCCCTGCTGCCTGTAACATTCTTCCAAACTGTCCACTACTCCACCGACTTTATTGTTGTCTGCAAATTTACTAATCCATCCACCTATGCCTGCGTCTAAGTCACTTATAAAAATGACAAACCGCAGTGGTCCCAAAACAGATCCTTGTGGCACACCACTAGTAACTGGACTCCAGACTGAATATTTTCCATCAACCACCACTCACTGCCTTCTTCCAGAAAGCCAGTGTCCAATCGACACTGCTAAATCATCCTCTATTCAATGCCTCTGCATTTTCTCCATCAGCCTACCACGTGGAACCTTATCAAAAGCTTTACTGCAGTCCATGTATACCACGAGGAGAAAGTGAGGACTGCAGATGCTGGAGATCAGAGCTGAAGAAGGGCTTATGCCCGAAACATCGATTCTCCTGTTTCTTGGATGCTGCCTGACCTGCTGCGCTTTTCCAGCAACACATTTTCAGCTCCATGTATACCACGTCAACTGCCTACCCTCATCTATATGCTTGGTCACCTTCTCAAAAAACTCAGAGGTTTGAGAGACATGGTCTGCCCTTGACGAAACCCTGTTGACTATCTGAAATCAAATTGTTGCTTGCTAGATGATTATAAATCTTATCTCCTTATAATCCTTTCCAAAACCTTTCCTACAATAGACGTAAGGCTCACTGGTCTATAATTATGAGAGTCATCTCTGCTGCCCTTCTTGAACAATGGCACAACATTTGCAATCCTCCAGTCCTCGGGTGCTAAACCTGTAGACAATGACGACTCAAATATCAAAGCCAACGGCTCTGCTAGCTCCTCCCTAGCTTCCCAGAGAATCCTTGGATAAATCCCATCCAGCACAGGGGACTTGTCTACTTTCACTGCATTGATCTTATTAACTTGTGTCATGTGGTGAATACTGTGGCCACTATCACTGCTATATGCCAGAGGTGATCGGCAACGTAACTTTGGGAATTAGAAATTGATGCTGGATCAGTTCTTACACTTGCATCTGAAATTTATATGTTTTTGTTAACTACAAGAAAAGTACAGGGATCTGGAACAAAGGTAAACATATGGACTGTATCATAGATTCACTATAATTTTATCAAATGCTGGAACATGGTCAAGCATTAGCTGTTCCAATTTCTATTTTCCAAAAGTCTGTCTTGTTGTCAGTTCAGATTTTTTCCAAATTATTTCTGTAGATGTGTGTGAGCTATAGGGACTGGCTGAATCGACTGGGGCTATTTTCCCTCCAGCATCAGCGCCTGAAGGGTGACCTTATAGAGGTTTACAAAATCACGAGGGGTGTGGATAAAGCATATAGGCAAAGTCTTTTCCCAGGGTGAGGAATTCTAAAACTAGAGAGCACAAGGTTAAGGTGAGAGTGGAAAGATTTTAAAAAAGACCTAAGGGACAACTTTTTCATGGAGGGTGTGTTGTATGAATGGAATGAGCTGCCAGAGGAAGTGGTAGAGGCTGGTACAATTACAATATTTCGAAGGCATCTGGATGGGTATGAATAGGAAGGGTTGAGAGGGATATGGGACAAATGTTGGCAAATGGGACTAGATTTATTTAGGATAAATGGTCAGCATGAACGATTTGGACCGAAGGTGCTCTTTTCATACTATAGAGCTCAGTGACTGTGTGCTTTTTCTTATGATTTGTGAGACACCTAATTAAACAAGTACGATTTTACTGTAAGATTTTAACTTTTTTTCCTTACAGGAGAATTTTATACCACAAGACATTCTAATCTTTCTGAAGTTCATGTTGTCTTTCACTTGTGCGTGGACGACAATGTGAGATCAAGCAATATTACAGCACGTGATCCTGCAATTATGGGCTTGCGGAACATTCTGAAAGTCTGCTGCACTCATGATATTACTACAATAACTATCCCACTTTTATTGGTGCATGATATGTCTGAGGTAAATAGCTAAATATTCAGACAAAACAGATGTAGGAATATTTTAGCAGTGAAAAAGCATATTATGGATCTTATTGCAAATAGGAATCTTGTCTCTAGGCATTTGCAAGTAAAATACAGTCTCCTTATTGTGCAATAAGTTTGTTAAACTCATACTGTCTCAAGTAGAGTCATGTGTTAAAACTAAAACTTTATAAGTAGCAATAAAATGCAAATAAACATGACTGATGAAATAAGATAAGATAAAGTGAAAAGCTGTCATGAAAGTATTGCAGTATAATTTCACGGCTTCTGTCTGTTCATATGATGACAAGCATTTCCCCACTTTTATATGCTGCTACTTTTCTTCCTCATTATTACTTCAGAGCAGGGATCACGTTGATGTGGGTTACACATTTTATAACCATATTTAGTCCTGCTTATTAATTGGCAAGATGTATTTTTAAAGATGCAATACAAATCTTGCAGCCAATACTATATCATTTTAGATGATGTGGTCAGTTGTTTTGTAGTGGCCAAGATCTGAATGAGGTAGACGAGAGAGGCTGCAAGAACACAACAAGCCTCCTGCTTGTCTACCTTGGATTCCAGTAACTGCAGTTTTTTTTTGTCTCTAACCAAGATCTGATTGACAGCAATATTGAATCATCTGAGACTGCATTCACAGTATAGGAGTTCATTTACAGACCAACTCATGCATTTCATTGTGAACAGGACATGGATTCTAATTAAATTTTTAAACATCCACTTCCATACTTAAGTGTATTTAATTCATTATATTTTAACTAAAGTTTAACTGGTAACTATGTTTATATCATAGAATAAACAGTAAAAATTAATCCGAAATAATTCTACTGTGGATTCTAAATCAATGTGTTGGATGCTGGAAAGCTGACTGCCAGCAAAGTGTTATCAGATCCAGCAGCAATATTGCACAATGTCAAAACATTCCTTCACCTTTTTAATCCTGTTTCATATTATTTTACCTCATTTCCCACTGCGCACCAGAGACCCAGTGTCAAAGTACCTATTTTTGTTTAAATTGATGTGCTGAATGACTAACTTCAAGAAGAACATCATCATTCATTAGAAGTTATTTTACGAAGCAACCTTGTAAAACCATCTGCTTATATTGGAGAAAAAATAATCTGATAGTTTGGCTCAGAGAGTTAAAGTATGCACTATTTGTTATTTATATTTTTCATAGCTGTACAAATGTGAGGTTTGTTTTTTTTCTCCTGTCACAAATCGCTCAAAATTTCTCTCACTTGCGAATCTAAATATTCTGTTAAATTATAGTCTCGAAGATTATTGTTGACTCCCAACTTTTATTCTATACATAGTCAAGTAGTTAAGTGAAAGAATTGTATTCGTCATTGATTCTGTTTTAAAGTTTTGGATACAACTAAAGTGTAACCACAAAGTTATTTTTTAAGCATTGAAATTCAATTGCAATTAGTTTAACATGAATTGAGAAAAAGATACAGATTTTTGTGTCTTATCAGTGTAAAATTTAAATTAAAACAAACTTTCTGCAGAAACATAGATGGCCGATTTAATATCGTAGACAGTTATGTAGTTTGGCTAAAGCATAAAGTTATGTTTTCAGTTTTCTGTTATTGAATTATATGTTTTACTTTAGTTGTCAGATCCACAGCTATCAAAGTCACGAAGTGTTGCGCAAACTGACAATGACCATCTCATAAATTCTTGGGAATTTCCTAAAAAGTCAAATTATTTTAGCAGCTTCATCCATTGAGGAAATATGCCAGAGTGTTAGCGATTTTGAAGTGTTTAACTCTTGCAGTGAAAATGCATAAAGCCCGTAAGAACCATTTCAGATCACCAGGGATAGTGTGCAGATTGATCAAACTAACACGTGAAAGGAATAAAAATTATGACATAATTTGCAAATGATAAAATCAAGAAAAGTACTAAGTGCTAGATGATATTGCATTTACTTATCATCTTATCATAAAACTTATTGAGATCCAACTGGGAATTAGTTCATGGGTTTGTTTATGGCAATTTATTTTTGAAATCCATTGTGATTATTATCAGTCATGTGGAAATTTGAGTAATGTTTTATGTGTTTTAACAGGAGATGACTATACCTTGGTGCCTGAAAAGAGCAGAGCTTGTCTTTAAGTGTATAAAAGGTTAGTAAATCTTTAGGGCTTACAATTAACTTCCTTTGCTTAACATGTTAAATTTTGGGAGAGAATTAATGGTTTTAATATTGATCAATCATGGCAGCTTATCACAGAATATCTAGATAGAAATAGTTTTTGCTTACCAAAAACTGAGGTTTATTCTGCTGAGCCATGACTTCATTTTCTGGTTGTGGTATTGAATAAAGACGTCCTCTTTCCTCCATTCTAGTAAACTATTCGCATCCCACTGCCCAACACTCTCTTATAATAATCAAGAATAATTTGTAGAATGTGGAATTAAAATTATTAAAGCCTGACCCCAGGGCAGAAATTGTTTGTGAAAAATTTAAAATTTGCTTGTGCTGTAAACATATTGCCAGCATGGCTAAAACCCATGGAGCACAGATTCTATTTGTAAAATTAAGAGTCTTGTTTTCTTTAAACGCACTGATTTATAATGTAATTAATAGCATGTACCAAGATTGTAAATTCTCTCTCCACACAGTGACTGAATTTGTCTTGTAAAGCTGAATTGCTGCATTATTTTGCAGAGCTTAGTTTTTAAGTTTTCATCTTGTAATGCAAACATTTTTGGTGATTTCTTTATAATAGATTTGATTAATAATACATGAATTTAAATGGATTCTGTTGTGACATTTATGTATGAAACAAAACTGAAAGTGATCAGTTAATTTTGGCTTTATTTAAATATTTAAATAAAGTTAAAAGCCACGGGCCAAATATTCTGAGGACTAGCAACATCAGGTAGTTTGCCACTCTGCTCTTTCTTTTTTCTGGTAAGAAATATCTCCACATTTCTTGCAAAAGGTTCCAATTACAGCTCCTTCAAAATTGCAGACCTTCTCTTAATCTGCAGGCTAATTGGTGGAAGTCAAATCATAACCCCTTTACATGTCCAGCAGCACAGACTGCCACTTTCTCAGTGAAATGATATATATCTAAGGTAATTTTGGAGTTAGGATGCAAAGTGGTAGAGTACCAGCTAAATGATCAGCTTGGAATGGACAAGTGTGTAGAGTCCATCAAGGATGAGAAGAGTGTTTAGATATGGAAGTGGGTGAGGGGGTGGAGACTTAGAGGCAGGTGTTTTGTTGGGAGTGCGTAGAATGTTCAGGTCCCAGTGTTGTTGTGTCTGATGGGGAAAGGTGAGTGTCAGGTTTAGAGGCTAGATGATTGGAGGGGGACTTGGTGTTGCTGTGGGAACAGTAGCTGAGGGAAGGTGTAATTGGGGTATGAGTGTAAAGTTGGGGGTCACTTTAATAATTAATGAGGAATTAACTACAGCAGAACCCTCCTGAAGTCACTGATTTAAATGGATATTTTTAGAGCTACCTGACACAAGGGGATTGCCTGTTGGAATCTTCACTCCATTGGCAACTCCCTCAGACTGCTTGGTCAGGATTTCATGAGGGCCTGAAATGCAGCTCCCACTAAGACTGCAGAAACAAATATCTGACCATTGGAAATTCCAGGCCTACATTTTCAAAGCCAGTTTGTGTTTATTTTTTAATTGTTTAACATTCCATAAATTTTGCATAATAGTAAACAAGAAAAGAAATTCCATCTTGAAATTGTCTAAAGTTAAAAAATCTCTCAACACCAGGTTATAGTCCAACAGGTTTAATTGGAAGCATTAGCTTTTGGAGCACTGCTCCTTCATCAATCATCTAATGAAGGAGCAGTGCTCCAAAAGCTAGTGTTTCCAATTAAACCTGTTGGACTATAACCTGGTGTTGTGTGATTTTTAACTTTGTACACCCCAGTCCAACATCTCTAAATCACAAAGTTATCTAATTCTTGATTCTCTTATAAATTCTTCAAGATTTAATCTAAACTACAATTTGCATTTGGAAAGTTTATGCTTTAGTAGTGAGTGGCTATGATTGCAAGATTTTAAAAAGGAATGACA
Organism: Chiloscyllium plagiosum; assembly: GCF_004010195.1. Lineage (NCBI taxonomy): Eukaryota > Metazoa > Chordata > Chondrichthyes > Orectolobiformes > Hemiscylliidae > Chiloscyllium > Chiloscyllium plagiosum. The sequence continues at coordinate 20,482,842 of NC_057732.1, read as the reverse complement.
TGGACAACTACGGATGTTACTAAAGTCCAACATTTAGAAAAGATGAATACTTGCTCTACATCTATGCTTTCATACTTGTTTCTTGGGACACATATCCATAAAGTCTTGGGGAAATACTTGGTAGCATGAGAAAAGATTTGGTAGCAAGAAAAAAATGAATAAATTATGAATTATCCACCCGGACAAGCAGTTTGGGATCATCATTAGAAATTTCCTGAACAAGCAATTTAATGCTTTAAAAAAAAATGTCACTGCTGATACAGCATTATTTACTATGAAAACAAAATTGCTGGAAATTTACAGCAAGAATAAAGAGGAACATTTGAATAACATTTTGAATATAGATTATCTTGAAATGTGAAAGGTTAGATGAGGAGGTAAAAAGTTCAAACTGAGTAAAATTCTGATTTTTAAAAAATCAAACTTTTGCTTTTTATTGTTCCTTCAGGTTTTATGATGGAAATGGCATCCTGGGATGGGGGAACTTCTCGCACAGTTCAGTTCCTTGTGCCACAGGTACAGCAGAAAATGTTCCAAAATAAGTGTTTGCTTTATGTATACCTATTCTAATTTGTCTGGACTCAGGTTACCAGTTGCAATAATATGTTTGGTAGAGTAAAAGAGAAATTTAGCCTTAGTATTAACGTGTTGCAAAAACAATTCTAGGTACCTGACTTAGACATGGAAATTGCTGCAATCTCTCAGGTAAAAATGTGTTGCTGGAAAAGTGCAGCAGGTCAGGCAGCATCAAAGGAACAGGAGAATCGACGTTTCGGGCATAAGCCCTTCTTCCTGAAACGTCGATTCTCCTGTTCCTTTGATGCTGCCTGACCTGCTGCGCTTTTCCAGCAACACTTTTTTAAGCTCTGATCTCCAGCATCTGCAGTCCTCACTTTCTCCTAATCTCTCAGGTAAGTCAGCATCTGTGAAACAAACTTGACCTTCACAATTTTGTATCTGTTTTAAATTCTCTTTTAGAGTTTGGATGGAAAGCCACCTATTGAAGATATCTATCATTGCTATTGATGTCAAAATTGTGAATATTTTCAGAATTAAATTTGGATATAATCTTTTCAGTATTAATGGGCTTTCTGAAATTGTTGGGGCTGCCTCACAATGCAGGCATCTGGGTTTGATTCCAGCCTTTGGTGACTGTGTGCAGTTTGCATGTTTTCCCTGTGTCTTGGGTTTCTGTCAGTTGTACTGGTTTCTTCCCACAGTCCAAGGTATGCAGATTTGGTGGATTGGTCATACTAAATTGCCCCATAGGATCCAGGGATGTGCAGAGATTATCCATGGGAAACGCAGGCTCCTGGAGATAAGGTGCGGGATGTAGGTCTGGGTGGGGTGCTCTTCAGAGGGTCAGTGCAGATCTGATCGGCTGAATGGACTCTTCTACACTGTAAGGATTCTATGATTCTGTGAATTCTTCTATGTAGAAGCTGGGGGGAAAGGTAGCTGGGAATGCAATAGGTAGATGCAGTTATGGGGTGTGTTACAACATGGCGGTGAATCCTTCTGCTAACTAAGCCAAGCATACAGAAAAGCTCGCCTTGCCTCATAATCTGTTAAAGTATGAGTGACCGAGAACTCCCAACTTCTTCTATTCAAAGAAAAAAAATCAATTTATTCTTTAACTCTAAAAGTGAACATTAAAACAACAACTATTTAAAACTCTAAGCCTCCTTTCTCTTAAAGGTTTGTTATGTACTTCCAACTCTATCGCAATATACTGTTCCAATAACCACCCATATTAAAATTACATCAATTTAGTTTTCAAAACCAGACAGCAGCAGTCGTCTCCTGTGTCCTCTTTCCTCTGACTGTAGGTCTCCCTGGGTCATCTTCGGTCTTTTGCTGAAAAGATGTTTCATATCGAAAAAGTATCTTTTGATGTGTTTTACTGGCTGGTACTCTTACAATGGCAGTTGGTTGCTCTCTCTGGCTAACTCTCAAAATATCTGCTTCTTTATACCCCAAACATCAGATCATCTCAGTAGTTGAATGTTGTCAAAACATTAAATTCTAATTCGTTTGGATTTTAGTATCTTGGGGCATAATTTAAACTGGGTAGTTTCAAACTGTTGTGAAAACATAGCAACCAAAACTCATGTATTTGTTTCACAGCCAAATGTTACATATTTTCAATTTTCCAGTACACTCTGAGACTGCAGGTCAGTCACAGGTGCTTGTAAGCTCTTAGTGCAAAACAACTTTCACTCTCTCTCAAAGGTACATTACATGCCTTCAACTTCATAACAGAGTGATAGTGATAGATCAGAGGGGAGGTGGAGCAGATAGATGGGAAGGAAGATGAATAGATAGGACAGTTCGTGAGTGCGGTGCCTAGTTGGAAGGTTGGATCTGGCTTGAGGTGGGGGGAGAGGAGAAACTGGTGAAGTCGACATTGACAGCGGGTGGTTGAAGGGTCCCAAGGTAGAGGATGAGGTCGTCGTCTTCCAGTCGTTGACTGACTTGGATTTGGCAGTGGAGGAGGCCCAGGACTTGCATGTCCTTGGCAGAGAGGGACGGGGAGTTGAAGTGATCAGCCACAGAGCAGTGTGGTTGTTTGGTGTGTGGGTCCCAGAGATGTCCCCTGAAACATTCTGCGAGTTGGTGTCCTGCCTCCCCAGTGGAGAGGAGACCACATCAAGAGCAGTGGACACAGTAAATGAGCTGTTTGGATGTGCAGAAAAATCTCTGCCGGATGTGAAAAGATCCTATTGGGACCATGAATGGAGGTGAGGGGTTAAGGTGTGGGCACAGGTTTTATACCTCTTGATATGGCAAGGGAAGGTGCCGGGAGTGGATGGTGGTTCAGTGGGGTGGACCTAATGGGGGAATCACAAAAGGAATGGTCTTTGTGGAATGCAGTAGGTGTGGGGAAGGAAATATATCTTTAGTGGTGGGTCTGATCACAGGTGGCAGAGGGCAATGTACTGTATCCGGAGATTAGTACGGTGGAACGTGAGGACCAGAGTGGTTCTATCCTTGTTGTGGTTGGAGGGATGGGATTCAAGAGCGGAAGTGTGGGAAGTGAAGGAGATGTGCTTGAGGGCATTGTCGACCAAGTAGGAGGGGAAATTGCAGTCCTTGAAATAGGAGGCCATCTGGGATGTCCTGGGGTGGAATTGCTCCTCCTGGGAGCAGATACAGCAGAGACGGAGGAATTGGGAGTAAAGTATTGTGTTTTTTTGTGGGGGTGTGGTGCGGGGTGTGCTGGTGGGAGAGGTGTAGTCAAGGGAGCTGTGGGAGTCAGTAGGTTTGTGATAGATGGTTTGGGTGAACTTAAGGTCAAGGTAGAAGGTGTTGGTGAATTTGATGAGTTCAGCCTCATGGGAGCATGAGGTGGCGCTGACACAATCATCAATGTAACGGAGGAAAAGGTGGGGGATGGAGCTAATGTAACAAAGGAAGATGGACTGTTCCATATATCCTACAAAGAGGCAGGCATAGCTGAGTCCATGTGGTGAAATTGGCTATCTCTTTGGTCTGAAGGAAGGGGTAGGATTCAAAGGAGAAGTTAAGGGTCAGGACCAGTTCTGCCAATCGAATAGATGTATCAGTGGAGGGGTACTGATTGCATTGACGAGAGAGGACGAAAGGAAGGCTTGGAGGCCTTCGCCATGGTAGATGGACATGTGCAGGGACTGGATGTGCATGGTGATGAAGCATTGGGGGCCAGGGAAACAGGAGTCATGGAGGACGTGGAGGGCATGGCGATGTCCTGAATGTATGTGGGGAGTTCCTAGACTAAGAGGGATAGGACCATGTTGAAATAAGTTTGGTGGGGCAGGAGCAGGCAGAAACAATGGGTCGGCTAGGACAGTCAGGTTTGTGGATCTTGGCTAAGAGGTAAAACTGGGTGGTGCGGGGTTCCGAGACTGAGGTTGGAGGATATGGATGGGAGATCCCCTGAGATGATTAAGTTGTGGATGGTCTGGGTGATGATGGCTTGGTGATAGAAGGCGAAGTCGTGGGTGAGGGAGCAGTAGGAGGAGGTGTTTGTGAGTTGGCATCTGGCTTCAGCAGTGTAGAGGTTGGTGCGCCAAACTACCACTACCCCCCCCCTCCCGCCGCTGGTTTAATGGTGAGGTTGGGGTTCGAGCGGAGAGAGTAGAAGGCTGTGCCTTGCAAGGCTGAGAGGTTGGAGTGGATGAGAGAAGTGGACAGGTAGAGGATCCAGGATAAAATTGGTAGGTCTGTGACAAGCAAAGAAGTGTCTATAGTCAGTGACTTCTGATGTACCAATTTTTCAAACCGCCTTCTTTACATGAGGGACTTGGATTATGCAGTAGTTAACAAGTAAACCTGATATACAGTCCTGGATTTGTACATCAGCAAAAGTAGCTGACGGACACAAACTCTAATGGGTAGTTTCTTTCATTGCAGCAAAGTTAAATTTTCATCAGTTGGTTAATGAAAAAGCTAAAACTGGATGGCAGTGCCACAAAATTGTCAAATAGAGACCGGATATGAGAGTATAAGCTCTTTTTATACAGGGCTCAGTACCGTATGACTGCTTTAGAACTAGGCAAACAGTGACCTGTATCTCCAGAGTGGAATGGAAGCTTAATGGGAAGAGTCCGGTATCATACATAGACACAGTGCACTTGCGTACCTTATAATGAGAAATGCTGCTTATAATGGCATGCTAAAGCAGTTTCATTTGAGATCCTGGTATCAACTTTCCACTTGGCAAGGGCTCAAACATGCTGCTGTCAGTGCTCTGACAAAATTATGATCATCTGTCTTGAGTTGAAATACCTCCAGAAGTGATCCATCGGACAATAGAAGCTCAGAATGAAGTGAAATCACTAAGAGACTTGATAATCTCATCCAAACCAAATGGGTTCAAAGTACTGTATTGTCAATGGCTGAACAATTTGCATGTGGGGTTTGTCCAGATTTAGGCTCTTTCTGTCTACCTTGTATTTATTTTCTGGTTGGAAGTTGCTAGTTCACCAAACAAAAAGTGCATGACTTCTTTTTCAGCAGTAACCTCAGCTGGAAATATTGAGTCTAAACAAGTAAAGGAGCTGTTTGAGAATTAAATGTTCAGTCACAAAGTGCTTAGTCAGTTCCTGTTGGCTACGAGTAATATGCTTGGCTGAAAATCTACACAAGTATTGCCAAAGCAATAACGCACAAGTTTGGAAAACTAGTAAATCCACTCTGCGTTAGCTTATCCATTCAGTCGTATACAAGTTGCGGCTGGGCTGTGGAAAGTAATGACACAAAAATTACTCTTTTATAAACTTATTCAGCATTACTTCCTGTTGCACTAAGTAATGGAAAGTCCAAGGTAGTGACATGTTCAGCAGGCATGTAGAAAAGGTGGACATAAAAATTGATTTTTGATAATTTTATTCATGAATAAAGTATTTGATTAAATTTGGATCTTAAACAAAGCCATAATCCTGGATAAAAATGTCCTTGATCCTCCTGCAATTTTGGAACCATTTCACTTTATAATAACTAAGACCTATACCAGTTTACATTTTTTGTTTCTTTTCAACTGTATCAGCAGAATTAATGATTTGTAACATCGTGGATTGCTGCCATACTTAACTTGAGAAAGTGTGTAAAATATAAAAAAATTAATTACTTTGTAGAAGATACATCTTGGGATGAAACTGATATAAAACCAAATATGGTAAGGACCTGTGTTTGGAAAATCTGATCTAGATGTCTAAAGAGTGAGAATTGATGACCAGAGTCCTGAAAGGTTCAATCAATCTGATGCTTCACTTGCCAATAAAGTGTAGTGTTGGAAAAAGCACAGCACAGGTAGCACCTGAGGTGCAGGAGAGTTGACGTTTCAGGCAGGACCTTTCATCAGGACTATTCAGCATCTGCAGTCGTCACTATCTCCTGGTTGATGCTCCACTTGGTCATTTAAGGGCTCCAGCTGAGCTGCATTCCTGATCTCAAGTAGACAGACTGCATCCACAAGAGGCACAAATGGGGAGCATGATTCAGATAGCGTGTCTACATAGCTGTAGTAACCTACCACTTGGTCAGTGGCTGAGAGATTTTTGCTTTGAGAGGTGCATGCCAGAGAGAACCTAGAAAAATTTGAAAAAGGTATAGCAGGGCAACATACCCTTTCAAAAGAAATTGCAGTGGTAAAATGAATTATGATTTCATCTACATAATTGTAGAATCTTCAACTAAAATTCATCTGTTAGCATATACTCTACTATTCTTTACACTGAAGCTATGTTTGTATTTACATAACCATAGTCGTGTCACCCAACACACATTTACACACAATTATAATGGAAAATTAAACTTAGGAGAAAGTCGATCATAGCTTTTAATTGCAACCTGAATCTTGGCTTAGAAGAACTTAACATATCTGTATAAGATTCCTTTGTCAACTTATTTCAACAGGTTAATATCATTGTTTAAATAGCAGAGAAAAACACTTTATGCCAACTAATATTTGCACAGATTAAGTTCCTGGTCTGAATTCTACTGCTGTTTAAATATGCATTATTGTTAACATCAGCAGGAAAATATAATGAAACAAGCAGAGTATGGAACACTAAAGGAATTCAGGACAGAACTTGACAGCCAAGCCTTTCTCACATTTAGGAAACAAAGGCGTCAGGCAATCAAAGGTTACCATACTTGCATATTTTCCCCTTTCATCGAATAGTACAATGCAGAAACTGGCATTAGACCAATCAAGTTTATATCAAATCTTTTGAACTGCAATTCAGTTAGTCCATAGCCACTGCTTTCTACCTTTTCCCAAGTCCCTCAAATTAGGAAACACATTTACACACAAACAGTGGTAGAAATTTGGAACTGTCTTCCACAGAGACAATTGATGCTTGAACAATGTTATTTTAAAATTTGAAATCTACTTTTGTTATTTAAAAGTATTGGGAACCTGAGGCAAGACCGGTATGTGCAGGTTAGATTGCAGATCATTTATGATCTCATTTAATTATTCAAGACTGTTCTGTCATTCAGTGGCTTATTTCTGTTCTTGCATTTGTGTTCCAGTTTCTTTTGAAAGTTGCCATTGATCTGTAGCCACCACCCTATCAGTCACTGCATTCCAAGTCCTAATTACTAATTAATCTTTTTCCTCATGCCTTTGGTGCTTTTGCAAAATACCTTACACCTGTGCTCCCTGATTAATGAATCTTCAGCTATTAGAAGCAGTTTCCCTCTATTTACTCTTTCTAAACTTGTAATGCTTTAAATGTCTATAGCAAATCTTCTCCTGAACCTTCTCTGCCCTGAGGGGAGCAAACCCAACTTCTTCAGTCAATACACATAACTGTAATCCCACATTCCTATAAATGTTCATGAAAATTTCTGTCCTATCCAAAACCTTACTCTCCTTCCTGAAGTGTACTGGTACTGCAGTTGAACTAGCATTTTAGATAGGCTTAGAACAGCTTGTCTTGTATACTGTGTGCTTTTTTTTATAATGCTCAGACAGGATTCCATATTCTTTATTAATTGCTTTATTAACCTGTTCTGACACCAACAGTAATTTGTGTACAAACACTCCAAGATGTCTCTGTTCTTGCACTCTCTTTAAAATTGTACCATTTTAGCTTGTTTTCGCTGTTCTCATTCTTCCTATGAGTATGTATCACTTCAAACATTTCTGCATTGAATGTCATTTGTCTTCCTCTTCCACCAATCTATGCTCATGAAGCTTATTGTGATCTTCCTTGCTGTTTGCTGCATTTCCAAGTTTCTTGTTATCTGCAGATTTTGAAGCTGTGCTCTGTATCTGTATTGATAGTAACGAGGTCAGTCAGTTGGACATCATAGAATTCTACGCTTGTTTATCTGCTTACCATGTTTGATGGGCTTGAAAAAAGACCAAGTAGCAATTCAATGTTTCTTAACTCCAAGTAACTTTGTCTTATAGTAATCTCACTTTCTAGCAACATTTTCTCTAAGCTGCATGTGCTCAGCACCTTCAAGGTTTCGTGCGATTGTTGTTATTATGCCATTTGTGGCAATGACTTCCAATCCAGAAATTGCTGCCATGTATGGAACTTGGAGGCCTGTGCAGCCTGAAAAAAAAATTTGAGGAATGCTACTTTGTAGATCTGTGATATTTCCTTGTTCAAAATGCTCCTCCTCTTCGATCATAAGATATATGAGCAGAATTAGGCCATTTGACCCATCGAATCTGCTCCATCATTCAATCATGGCTGATATTTTTCTCACTGCATTTCCTGTCTTCCTATAACCCATGATCCTCTGAGAACAAAGGTAAGTAGATTCTTGTTGTTTAAAGGCACTCAATAATTTGACCTTCGCATCTTTCTGCAGCAATGAGTTCCACAGATTTGCCACTTCTGGCTGAAGAAATTCCTTCTCATCTCACATCTAAAGGTTGATCCCTTCACTCTGAGGCTGTGCTTTCGTGTCCTAGTCTCCTCTTCTAGTGGGAGCATCTTAGGGCTCAAACTATGATGGTGTAGTGATATTTGTGGCTATTTGCCCTTACAGCTCACCAACATTATGAATCACGTGTAATGCAAATATGCACATACCTCCAAACCTTGAACCCTTGAGTTTTGCTGAAAAAAAAAGACCTGATATTGTAACTTTGGTGATTCTATCCTGTTGAGTTCAAGAAAAAAAGCTTCAGTTTGTCTTTCTTCTTCTCATTAACTGCCTGCTTGTCCCATGACAATTGTCTTGTTTCACAATTGCATTCCTAAGGTTAGCAATACCCTGCCTCTTTACTCCTACCGTACTCTTAAGAGGTATCCTCCTCACTGGTATTCGGTGTTGAATAAAAGTTTGACAGTGTTGTACTCAGAGGTTTCCTGCATTGACTGCCCTCCCAATCTTCCTGGCTGGCTGCCCATTTACTGTTTTAACTCTTGTCTGTAATGTGATTACTTTGTTTCCTGGATCACAGATTCTGCATTCATTCACCCATATGCTCTATAGTCAAGTGTCCACAAGCTGAGAAATCCTCCACACAAGTTTGAGCAGCTTAGGACATTTCCTTTGAACATGGTCTTTGGGGTCACATGTAGGGCCCTGAATTTCTCCAGTGATGCAAAAATTTCAAGCTATGGGTCATGGCTGTCCCTCCATTCTGATTAGATACTTAAAATCAACTCCTTAGGTACAAAATAACTATTCATATAATTGTTAGCTAAAAATGTAGTTAACACTTTTTCATTCACTCCTCCTCGTGAACCAAGGAAAGACTCCAATGTATAGTCAAGTTAACAAGAACCACTGAGATACTAAACACAAAGGACCTAAATGTTAGATGTCTAGTTGCTTAACCCATATATTTGCATAAGAATCTCTGGGTTCTGCAGCTTTTTTTTTTACTTCAGCTTGAGGAACTACCTTTATCCTCGCCCCTAAATTCCTAGCATTGCCTTTGCACTATTTATGTTATTATTTTGACAGTATATCGGTTTTATGTTATTCCCTCAAAGAAAAAAAACTTTTTCAGGTATGTTGCTATTAATTGGTTTTACGATGTCATAGATTTTCTGCCATTTGCACAAGAAAAATAGAACTTCGGTTAATTAATAACTACGTGAACTTGATTTTGCTTACAGAACATTTTAGCTTTTTGGTATACAGTCTGGAGTTATCATTCAGCCTTGATATCTTTAACATCCATTCTTTGCATCAATACCTATCAATTGATAACTCAGCATGTGCCATTTCTGTTTCTATTTTCAGATTTGAAATTATTCTACGTATGTACATGTCCAGCTATTGAAAATAATTTTTTAATTCTGTCTTGACATACTCCAATTATTACTGAGGGGAAATGAAAGTGGCAATGTCCCACTGTCAGTGAGAGTGAATTCAATATAAACTAATACTTTTTAAAAACTCTCCATGATCAAGTAGTTTAAAAAAACTGCAATATTGAATTATTGCACATTTCACCTTGAATCCCATTGAATTTTAAAAAGGGAGCAAAGTGCTGCTTGAGCCCTGAGTTGTCTTTTACAGGCACTAATTTATCTACTTTGAGTAACTTTTGAAACAAAAGTCAGCGATGCTCTTAAAATCTGGAGAAGCAAATGACATTTTTGCCACAGATGCATCCTGATCTTGAGTATTTACACTTTTTCTGTTATTGTTTTTGTATTTCCAGCACTTGCAATATTTTACTTTTTCATTTTCTGGACTGCAATAAAAGATTACTAGGAAGGACGTCTAGGAGAACTGCAGAACATTTGAAGTTAACTTTGTGTTATTTTGCTATTAGTAGTAGTGAAGGCACCACGGTCTGGTATTTGAGGCTGACCTCATGCAATGGCTTATCTTTTTTCTATTTGCAAGATTTCATAATGCAATTGGTGCTTAAAAGCCTTTCATCAGAAATCAATTCTCCCTGTGTCTGCTTGGGTTTCCTCTCACAATCCAAAGATGTGCAGGTTAGGGTGAATTGGCCACACTAAGTTGTCCATTGTGTTCAGGGATGTGTAGGTTAGGTGCATTAGTCAGCGGTAAATGTAGAGTAATAGGGTAGGGAAATTGGTTTGGGTGGAAATGACTCTTCGGAGGGTCGATGTGGACTTGTTGAGCCAAAAGGCCTGTTTCCACACAGTAGGAATTCTATGAAAACATATTTTTGAATTATTGAGCTTTGTAATCATCAAAAAGTTATGTTAGGCTGGATATGTACTATGTAAACAAGTTACTTGGAGCTGTGTGATTCCATATATTTTAGCGAATGTAACTTTGTAACAATGGTAAACAGAGTTACCAACAATAGCTTTCAGAGCTCCCTCATTCTAGTGCCAGCTAGATATCCTTGGGAAGGGGCCAATAGCGCACGGGAGGTTTGGTGATGGATTCTGGGCAGAGTTGGATGCGGTGACTGGAGAGGGGATCCCCTGTGTGTTACACAACATAATTTCAGAATTCAGAAATTGCCAGATCACAGCAGAAGGGTAGGATTTTAAATGGGATTCCAAAAATGACTAATGGAGTCAGCAAAAGTAAATGTTTGTTCTTAGCTTTAGTGGTTTTAAAGTTTATCTCTTTATTGCAGTAGAGATGGATGAGATAAGGTGCATCACATCAAGTAAAAATGACAGGAAATGCTAATATGCTTGAAATGTACAGCTGACATTGTTGCTTATCCAAGTCTGACACTTATAATATCAAAGCTAGTTTGTCACCAAAAGAATGGGATAATTCCAAAAGTAAACAGGCTTGGCGTTTGCAGTTGGAGTGCTGCTGGGAAAATCCCAGAAATATCCAGTGAGGTCAAAGCACCTTCTGCAATTTGGTGTGCAGTTTAATTAGAAAACAAAAAAAAAATCTATTTGGGAAATAATGAGAGCAATGCTGTACTACAAATTCTTAGAATAACATTCGCGTTTATGTAGCACCTTTTAGTATAGTAAAATGTCCAACACAGTTCACAGAATTATTATCAGACAGACATGACCATTGACTTATGCAATTAAGATCTAGGACAGATGACCAAATCGTTGGCCAAAGAGTTAGGTAGGTCTTGAGAGAGATTACTAATTGTGGTGACTTTTTTGGAGCTCATGGCCTTGACATCTGAGAAGAGGGCCATCTACAGAGAGCCAATAGAAATTGGGCTTGCATAAGACACTTGAGTTCAAGAAGCAAAAAGCTTTGAGATTTAGTGGTGGAGTAGTTCAGAGATCAGTAATCTAGTGACGTGCAGAGATGGGGAATATTAGAAAGCTTTGTTGATGGAGAGGGTACGAGCTCAGGATCTCAGCTTGGGAGTATATAGGACAACAAGTTTGCCAGTGGTCTAGTTCAGCTGCAGTTAGTGACCATGGACAAAGATAGAGATCGCTAGGGGAATACATTTGTAGTAGGGAATGGAGACACTGGCTTCAATTTATTCCAATATTTATTTGTAGAAATGTTCTATCGTCTAACACAATGTTTGACAAATTCCAGTGCTGCGCAAAAGTCTAAATTTGTAATGGCGAGGTATAGCTTGTGATGTTGGCATACATGTGGCATCTTAAATGTGCTTTTACATGTTATCGCTGGTGGATAGCATGTAAATGAGAAAGGAGTGTGAAATATATTAAATTGTGAAGTCTAGTTTATGGGGAAAATTAAATTTACCAATCTGAATTTTGCCTGAAAACAGTTCTCTGTGTCAATTTACTGCACTACCTCAGATATACTGCCATGATTGCTTGAACTCATCACCTGATGCAGTATACTCCACTACAGTATTAAACTGTACTTTAAAGAAAATGCTGTGGTGCATTGAATATCCTGAGCACTTAAGGAAATTATGCATTCCTGTTGAAGTTAATAAGTTTTAACTGATCAAGAGTAGCATCTGCACTTGTATATTTAGGCTTGTGCAAAGCTTATCTCTGGCAAGTAGAGTGTACGTTTCAGCCAACAGTTATTGGAAAGACCTTGCTATCTGCCCTTCACGCTCTGAAATCACCAGACTCTCGGCCATAGTGCAACATAACAGCAGTCTGAGTATGCTTATCATTTTTAATGAGTGCTCTGTACTATGCAACTTAAATTGTAATTTTGTATTAACAGAGTATTTCAGACGAAATGTTCTACCAGTTGAGCAATATGCTACCTCAAATTTTTAGAGTTTCTTCTACCTTGACACTGACCTCCAGACGATGAGCTAACACAAGTATTCAGTGAACAGTGAATGAGGTATGCTGGAAGGTCACTTTTCTGTGCCTTTCGGGCAGTATATTTTTTTAAAATAAAGATTTGTGTGTTGTTTCCCATGGAATGAATGAACAAAATGTTTGCTGACTTCAATGGAACATTAAGCAGTTAAAATTGTATTTTAAGTTGAAATAACAATCAACTTGTATACTATTTGTACCGATACTGTAATTGGTGACATGTTATAATGATGACATTTGTCTCCTTTTGTAAGGAAACTCCTGAGGAATTACCAAGCAATGTTATTTGTAAGCAAATTTAATGAACTTGCATCAAATTCCTCTTTAAGTAATTTCAACAAAGTTGATGGATGATGCCCTATTTATTTTAAACAAGTTTAACTCTTTCACTAAAGTAGCAGAAAAGTATTCAGTATAAACACACACTGCTTTTGAACAGTCACATCTTCAGACATTTCCAGACAACAATGAATATTACGTTGAGAAAATATAAAAACAATTTCAGTTTTTGTGCATTAGTCATCTGTATATCTGAATTGATACTGTCAGCCCAAGAATAATTTAAATTTGTGAAATTGCTTATGGTGCTGATAATTTTCATATTTTTATAGACATTGGTATTTAATTATAAAACTACTATAACAATATTGCCACACATCCTTCATTATCATCATGACAGCTGGTTGTACCAATCTGCTTTTTCTCATCATTGAAGTATTCATTCTCACCGTTCTTGGCTCCCTGACTCAAATAAAATGTTGTTATTACAGACATGTATATGCTAAAGTAATGTTAAAATCTAGTAATAATGGTATAAAGAAACACTTTATCATGAAGGGATTAGTGCAGATTTATTTCAATTAAAAGTACAAATTTCAACTGTTGGCATGGTGCTCTAGTCTGCGAATGTAAATCATGATTTATGGGCTATTTGGAGATAACTGCTTAGGGGAGAGATGGTACAGTATGTGATTCGACTCTGCACAGACCATATCACAAATTAAAAGTTATGATTGGAAATAAATGTTTGAAAGATAGCATGAATAATGAAGCAGTCGATATTAATTTGAAGCATTATTGCTCATTTCCATGTCAGCCAAATAAATATTTCTTACATCACTCAATCTATTTTTCATTACTTTTTACATATTTATCATGTGATAGAAAGGAAACATTAATGTTTTACTGGGCTTTAATTTGGAGAATTAGATGCCTCTTTTAAATGATGCTAAGTTAGGGTTTAATATTTATTAGAGTCATACAGCATATAAACCTGACCCTTCAGTCCAACCTGTCCATACCAACCAAGTTTCCCAAACTAAAACTAGTTTCTTTTGCCAGCTTTCGGCCCATCCTTATAAACCTTTTCATATTAATGTGCCTGTCCAAATGACTTTTGAAGTTGAAAACTGTACCTTCATATACCATTTCCTCTGGCAGTTCATTCCACATACAAACACCCTCTGTGAAAATGTTGCCCCTCAGGTTCCTTTTTAAATCTTTCTCCTCTCACCTTAAAATTATGCCCTCCATTTTTGAACTCCTCTACCCTGGGGAAAAGACCTTTGGTTATTCACCTTGTCTATGCCATAATTTTATAAACCTTTATAAGAACACCCCTCAATCTCCTACCGTACAGTGAAAAATGTTGGATACTGCCTGAACTGCTGTGCTTTTCCAGCACCACTTTAATCCAGAATCTGGTTTCCATCATCTGCAGTCATTGTTTTTACCACGCTGAAAAAATTTTACAGCCTATCCAGCCTCTCCTTGTATCACAAACCCTCCAGTCCCAGTAATATCCTTGTAAATCTTTTCTGCGCACTCTCTAATTTAATAATATCCTTCCTAGAGTAGGATGACTACAACTACACACTACTCCAAAAGTGGCTTCACCAACGTCCTGTACAACCCTAACATGACGTCCCAACTCCTGTACTCAGTGGTCTGAGCAATGAAGGCAAGTGTGCTAAACATCTGTACCACCTTGTCAACCTGTGACACAACTTTCAAAGAACTATGTACCTTCAATAGTTATTTCCAGGGTCAGTTAGTACAGAATGGTCTGTTTCTCTATTATATATTGAGTATATTTGAAGAAGTTGACATGCTGCATTTTCTTTTTAAAAATCAATGGATTTGTTTTATTCCAGATTGTTAATGAATCCATTGTGTGTATCTGTTGATGGAGTTAAATCACATGAGGTTCATCATTCTCTGGCATTACATCAGTTATAATTATAGAAACTCTACCAGGTGCACTACTCGGAATTTTGAATTTAGTAGTACAAATAATTTGCATGAGAAATAAGTTTGAGAGACTTGAAAGAAAAATCCAAGAGTCTTCACGTCTCAATTACAGCTTTTGTTTTTAAATTCTCAATTCTAAATAATGGTGCAATCAATTTGGTTTTGAAAGTTTTAGAAACTAAGAGCACATATATCTTATTCATTGTGAGTATTTTGTTGAAAGTAGTGTCTGCTGTAAAGACCTCCATCATTTTGTTTTTCTTTATTTTGGATTGTGGACCAAAATGGGGAAAGGATATTACTGTAAACCAAGGAGTTTTAAAAATATTAAAATAAGTTTATTTGTGGATAGCTTCTTAGTGAACAACACACAAGCAGAAGGTATCAAGATTGCCAGACACACCATCTCTCTATCTGCCCCTGCAATGAAAGATGACTAATCTCTCTCAACATTTGCTATAAACTGGTGCCTCAAAGGAGTGACTACAAGACTGAACGATTAATGTAGTAACCATCAAAACTCAGGATTGGAAGAAGAAAAAGGGAAACCTCATCAAATCCTGTGAACTAGTGCAAATGAACTGTGTTCCCCAGTATTTCTCCCTCCTATCATAACAGCAGTTTGTTTGTCCATATGTATGTATAGGATTTAAGATTGGATTGAGCTTAAGCTAGCACAATTATAAGATGATAATTCATATTTTGTTTTCATGTAGGTAGAACTTATTTCTTTGTAATAACTAGTTGTTTCTTGTTAAAGAAACCTGGTCAGTGTTTTCTATTAACCAGACTCCATCACCTGAGTAAGCTGGGGCACTGAGTAATTTGATTAAGTCTTTAATTTTTGTAATGATCACAGAGCAGTGAGGTTCAAGTATCAGAGTACATTCTCATGACCATGAGTGCAAATTGTTCCCTTTATTTACAGGAACAAGCGCAGTACCTTGTTTTCTGCAACACATTAAATACTATGATATCCAAGCAGCTATGTACACTGAAATCTACTAAGCTCATCTGAGTAATAACTGAAGACTATTTCCTCCACACTGTTCAGCACTTTTGTAAACTTACTAATAAATAAAAAGGTGTAAAATACTGTTACGTGAAGGAAATCTTAATTTTGCTGGCATTTTCCTGTGGTCATCTGAACTGTTTCAGTATAGTAATATTCTATTGAGAGTATATGTTAATGTTTGATCACCTATGTGCAGCCATAGAAAATTGTGTGGGAGGACCTTAGTCTGTTCAATGATTCTCAGAGCCCCAGAAATAGGAGCAGGATTAGCCCATTTGAACCTGCTTATCCTTCAATTTGATCATGGCTAAATATCCAACTCAGTATCCTGTTCTCACTTTCTCCCTCTATCCTTTGATCCCTTTATGCCTAACAACTATATCCAACTCCTTCTTGAAAACATTCAATGTTTTGAACTCTATCACTTTCTGTAGCAGAGAATTTCACGGGTTCATCATTCTGGGTGAAGAAATTCCTCCTCATCTCAGTCCTAAACAGGCTACCTGTCATCCTTAACAAATGACCTTTGATTCCAGAGCAGAGTCATTGGAAACATCCTTCCTGCATTTACCCTGACTAGTTGTGTGTGAATCTTATAGGTGTCTATGATATTTTAACCCCCCCCCCCCACGCCAAGCATCGTTCTAAAATCTAGTAAATGTAGTCCTGTTTCCAGTCCAGTAAATGTAGTCCAGTCCTGTTTCCCTTCATATATGTCAGTCCTGCTATCCTAGAAATCAGTAAGCCTTTGTTGTACTCCATCTACAGTCTGAGCATCCTACCTCTGCTAAGGAGGCAAAATTGTAACAAACTTCCAGTGTGATCTCACCAAGGCACTTTACAATTGCAGCATAGCATCCCTGATCTTGTACTCATCCTCTTGCTTTGATATCCGACATATTATCTGCCTTTTTCACTACCTGCTGCACCTACATGTTTAATTTTAACGACTGTTGTATGAGGACACCTAAAATGTCATTGCACCTTTCCCCATTTTAGTAACAATCTGCCTTCCTGTCTTTGCAATCGACGTGGATTACCTCACACTGTTGTACTTCATCTGCCATCATTTGGACACCCACTCATCTTGTCCTATTCACACTGAAATATCTCTGCATCTTCCCCATAGTCTATCCTCCCACCAAATCATGTCATCTGCAAATTAAAGATATTACATGTAGTTCCTTCATCTAAATTATTAATATATATTGTGACGAGCTGCGATCCAAGTTCTGATCTCTGCAGTACTCAACCAGTCACTGGCTACCACTTTGGGGGGGAAAAAAATCCCAGTTATTCTAACTGTTTGCGGCCAGTCTACCAACCAATTCTCTATCTGTGGAGAAAGTGAGGACTGCAGATGCTGGAGATCAGTCAAGAGTATGGTGCTGGAAAACCACAGCAGGTCAGGAGCAGGAGAATTGACATTGAGCAAGAGCCCTTCATCAGGAATAAGGCTGGGAGCCTCAGGGGGTAGGTCTGGGGGCAAGGTAGCTGAGAGTGCGATAGGTAGATAGAGGTGGGAGTAATGGTGATAGGTTGGAGAGGAGGGTGGAGCAGATAGGTGGGAAGGAAGATGGACAGGTCATGAGGGCAGTGCTGAGTTGGAAGGTTGGAACTGGGAAAAGGTAGCGGGAGGGGAAATGAGGAATCTGGTGAAGACCACACTGATCCAGCACCCACACTGATCCAGCACCACACTCAGTTCTCTTTCTGTATCAGTCCACTATCCCAATTCCATACACTTAATTTTACATGCTATTCTCTTATGCGGGAACTTACCAAAAGTCTTGTGGAAGTCCAGATAAGCAACATCTATTATCAACTTTACTATTTACATCTCAAAATTTCAGTAGATTTGCCTATCACAAATGCACGTGGATCTTGTTGCTATTTTCTCAGTGTTCTGCTATTAAATCTTTTATAATAGATTATGGTAGTAAGGAAAAATGCTAATGTCAGTCTGACCAGTGTATAATTCCTTGTTTTCTCTCCACTCCCTTGGTTTAAAAAATGGGGTTACAATAGCTACTCTCTAATCCATAGGAACTGTTCCAGAGTCTATAGAATCTTTAAGAGTGACCACCAATATATCCATTATTTCTTGGGCATTTTCTTAAGTACAGGCAGACATAGATAATCAGGCCCTGGAGACTTATCAGCTTTTAATCACATCAGTTGCCCCAAAATCATTTCCCTGCTGATAATTGATTTCCTTCAGTTCCTCCCTGTCACTAGACCCCCATGTTCCCCAGCACTTTTTTTTTGGACATTGTCTCCTCCTTTGCAAAGACCGATTCCAAATATATATTTAATTGGTTTGCCATCTCTTTCTTCCCCCTTTATAACTTCCCCTGTTTTAGACTAATATGCCAAAAGACAGTAAGAGAGCATAATCTTATGACTTATTATTTATAAAATAACTGTGACAATATATACAAAAATGTTTTCTCAATTTTGCTTTCATTTTGAAATGCACAATTCAGTGGCTTTCAACCAATTAATTTGGTCTTTTTAAAATATATTTTGATTGAAAGATAATCACAATGTCACAATTCACGTTGCACAAAAAAAAAGTCATTTCATGTTTTACTTGGATCTTAGCTAACAGAATGAGTACAATAATGTGAGAGGTATTGTCTGTCAGATTAGGTGAATGTTCTAATCGATGTTTTCCAACCGTACAGAGAGGTTATAAAGCTGTGTGGCTGAGCAGAAACCCAAATGTCCCCAGACCATCAGTTCCATTAATTTACTAAATGTGCCACCATGCAACAAAGTTAAAGGGGCCACATCTTTAATTAAGTAACTCACTTCAAAAAATTAGTGTGAACATTGGATGAGAAATTAAACCACGATCCTGCATTCTCCCTTGCAAATCATGGCACAATTTGAAGAATAGCTGGAGAGTTCAACCTTTGCTGATAAATGTTACAGTTCCATTAAACTAGACTATCTGTTCATGTGTCATTTCTTTTAAAAGGCTCCTTGCTTATAAAACACAGGTAACTATGTTTCAGATGTACATTATTGGTTGCTTTGCAACACCTTAAATACAGAAGAGACAATAAAAATAATTATTTTTAATTTCTCTTTGCAGTCTGTGATAATAAGCTAACCTTGTGATGTTATGAATACTCATTTTGCAGGTGAGACATGCAGATACATAACTGCAATAACTTTATGATTTGGAGATGCCGGTGTTGGACTGGGGTGTACAAAGTTAAATATCACACAACACCAGGTGATAGTCCAACAGGTTTAATTGGAAGCACACTAGCTTTCGGAATGACGCTCCTTCATCAGGACTATCACCTGATGAAGGAGCGTCGCTCTGAAAGCGAGTGCACTTCCAATTAAACCTGTTGGACTATAACCTGGTGTTGTGTGATTTTTTAAACTTTGCAATAACTTTATGCCAGCAAAGTAGGAGACTGCGAAACCCTGAATGATACCATTGAAGGAATGTTTAAAGCACTGTCCAGGAACAATTTTCCACATGTCTGCTGCAAATTCAGAGCCACATTCACCCAAGAGGGCACATTGGGAAATCAATCCCCATGATTTTCCTGTCCATTTGCTGGCATTCCAATAATCAATCTTTTGGTATTAAAATTGCAAAGTTTCAAATCAAAAGTAAAGGAATGTTTTAATACACCTTTCCAACGAGTTTATTTAAAACAAGGCAAAATTCTGAGTCATACTGGAAATCTGAAATATAAATAGAAAATGCTGGAAGTATTCAACAATACATAATGGGACAGAAATAAAATCAATGTCAATTAATCTTTCCATTTGGATTGTATTCCTGGTGTCAGGATGAATTCCAGGTTGGGAAATTAGATGTGACTGGAATCAATTAGGAAGATAACTTTGGGAGGCCTGTCCTATCAGAGATAGCTGCTGGGTTCTGGTGTAGGAGGTTGATTCAGCGTAGCTCATGGATACTGACCACTGTTGCAGTGTGGGAAATGCCTGGTTATCCACAGGAATGTCAGTGCTGCCATAGAGACAGCCTTCAATGAGGGGAAATTGGCTACCATTTAAAACAAGGCAAAATTCTGAGTCAAGATTAGAGTGGTGCTAGAAAAGCACAGCAGGTCAGGCAGCATCCGAGGAGCAGAAAAATCGACGTTTCGGGCAAAAGCCCTTCAGGAATGAAGGCAGGAAGCCTCCAGCAGGGAGTCATGCTGGAAATCTGAAATATAAATAGAAAATGCTGGAAGTATTCAACAATACATAAATGGGACAGAAATAAAATCAATGTCAATTATTTTTTCCTTTAATTTAGAGCAAGCATAAGATGAGACAGTGGTCATAAAGTGGCTGCATGGAGTTACTGGCTACCTGGGAATAGATCCTCTTTGTGAATTGTTACCAGCAAATAAATTGAAATTCTAAAATGATCTACAGCTTGGAGACGCCACAATATGACACCTCTGATTCATTTACAGAGTTCTGGAAATAAAAATTCCACATGTTCAGCAAAATGCATATCAAGTGGCTCCTTAATTAACTTATTTAGGTATCAGCTTGCTCTTTTGGTTACACTAGGTAAAAACAATGACTGCAGATGCTGGTTGCACTGTCAGCTCTGACATGTAAGATTCTGGGTCCAAATCCCACCCCAGAATTTGGACTTAAGCATAAATATCTAGGTCGACACTCAGCAACTGAGGTAGGCTGCTATATTGCTGAAGGTGGTATCTTTTGGACACGATATGAAATCACGACCCCACTTGTTTGTTCAAATGGATGTGCATAATATTTTTTTTTAGAAGTGCCAAAGAGTTATTTCTGGTGTCCTGTCCAAATTTTCTTTCAATTAATATCACACACAAAAAATTAACAAATGGTTTGGATGTCATTATTCTATTTATGAAAATCTGCTGTCTGCAAGCTAGCTGGTAAGCTTCCTCAGTTCTAGAATGATTAGAGCTCAGAAATTACTTAATTGGTTGTAAAATACCTTGAGACATCTGATAGTTGTGAAAAGTGTTATATAAATGAGAATCTGTATTTTTGGTTGACCGCCTGCAGCTTCCAGGCAGGTCACCAACATTCTTAAGATGTCTGACACAGAACATCTAATGGAGGTGATAAACATTGTGCAATTTGTACACTCCTCTGTCTCTGGCAAGATTCCATCCAGTGCCTGAACTGGAAAATGCTACAGATGTTCAATCAAATTCACACCTGATTTCCTCAATATATAAGAGATAACATCGTTTAGGAAATGTATCATATCAACTGAAAGCAAATATAAGATTACCATTTCATCTGTTTATGACCCTGAACAATAGGAGGGGGAGGATGTAGCATCTCCTGCATTTGCTTGGAAGCAATGGGAAGGAGAACAGATGTTGGGCATGACAGAAGAATTATATAGGGGTGAGCAAAGAAGCAGCAAAAGGCTTTGAATGTGATATGTTATTGAAAAGTGTGAAATAATTCACTTTGAAAGAAGTAACAAGACAAGGGAGTACTCTGGATGGCAGGACACAATGAAACTCAGAGGAGCAGAGTGACCTTGAGGTGCTTGTCCACAGTTCGCAGAAGGTGGCGGAACAGGTTAATAGTGTGGTCAAGAATGAAAATGGGGCACTTGCTTTCCCAGTCATGAAATATTCTATAAGAGCAGGAAGGTTATGTTGGAACTGTACAAAAAACTTTGGTTAGGTGCAGTTCCAGTCACCTCCCTATAGAAAGGATGTGATCGTACTGGAGAGGGTAGAGAGGAGAGTCACCAGGTTGTTGCCGAGGATGGAACATTTTAGTTATGAACAGAAGCTGAATATGCTTGGGTTGGTTTCCTAGAGCAGAGAAGGCTGAAGGGGTACCTGATAGTTGTGTATACAACCATGAGGTGCATGGCTACGGTAGATAGAAAGCAGCTTTTGCCCTTAAGGGTCAATAATGAGGGGGCATAATTTTAAAGAGAAAGGCAGGAGGTTTAAAGGGGATTGGAGGCTGGTGGAAATTTGGACAGCATTGTTCAGGAGGTTAGCAGAGATGGAAAAAATCAGAACCTTTAAAATGTATGTGGATGTCCACTTGGAATGTCATAATATTCAAGCCTATGATCCAAGTGAGGAAAGTGGGTTTATTTTTGGGGTGAAGGGCTCCTTCTGCTCTGTATGATTCTGTGCTGGAAGGCAAGGTTGACTACATTGCTTGGCCCCATTCCTACCTCATTTTGTTTTGTATCATCACAAAGAGGTTGCAAATGGCAACCTCAAATTTTACTTTGGGGAATTCAATATCCTTTCCAGGACCTAAGGTGCTGAATATCTGTAATTGGATAGTTTAGTAGCTTTATCAATTGCCAAACTCTTTTCATTTGCAATAATTCCAATCAGAAATATTCTTCACTATATGGCATTCATTATCCTAGGATAATTCATAACTCCATACTGTCTAATCTGAGCAGTATACTCTTGAGATACAGGTGTGAGAGAAGAAGAACCTGCTGCCATAGAGATGAGATTTAGGAACAATTCTTTAGAACACATTTGACAGTTCTATCCTAAACAGTTGCTGATTCTATATCACGCCTGCACAAAATGAAGGTTATTCCACTTTGAGTATCAAAGATTGTTCTTCAAGTTCTACCCCACCCTGACTCTGCTCTTCCTGCAGAAATTCCTATGTACCTGACAATTGCTAATTTTTGGCACTCAGAACCAATATATTTGCTGACCTGGTTCTATCAGGACCTCAGTGATATCGCTTACAGACATCCACAAAGCTCTCAACTGAGAGAGAGATAATCCATACAAAACGTTTTCATGGAAAGCAAAAAATTGAACTGCAAGTATATTGCCACAACATTGGAGGTTAAACGATCTCAAACCCTGAAAAAGAAAGCAAGCCCCAGGACTCAAACAATTATGAATGCACAAGTCCCTGTCCTTCCAGGAAAGTAGGTGCGCTTGTCCAGAATGTGGAGGCCTTATCCCACAGGGCAGCATCTTCTCAGTCCCCGGACAATGTGCATTATGGTGAGCAATATCAGGAAAATCAAGTGAGATGTCGAGCAAGAACCCTTCCAACTAAGCCCTTGGACTCAGAGGTAAGATTCTCACTATTGAGTAGCAACAGACTTATTAGCATGGATTATTGTTTATTAACTATTTAATTATTACCTAATCTCACCTCATTAATATAGAAGTTTCTATTTTCCCACCCACTGAATAGAAACTAGCTGCTGACAATTCCCAACAAAGTCAATGCCTGGTAACTCCAGCTTGCTGCTTGCTTCTCCAAAACTCCATCCTGGACACCTGGCACCAACAGTTCAGGGCACACTATGGGCAGCAGTTGCATGCACCTCACAGACAAGAGTTTCAACACATATCAACTTCCTGAAACAAAAGGCTCATAGTACTTATGTCTTGACTTGTCTTTCAGTGACAAATCTAGGCAACTTGTCATGGTTGTCAGGAGTCCTCAGTCAAGATATGGACATGTTTTATGGCACTGTGCTTTGTCAGTGCTACACTTGCATCATATGCCAGCTGCATTTGTGCCAAACACACTGCATGTTCAGGAACGAGAATGTCATGTCTCAAAGTTTCCATGGAGTTGTCCTCAGTCAAGTCTAGGGAGACACCCTTCAGGCAAAGATTCATGGCACAATAAACCAAAGAGAGGCACTTCACTTTAAGGGCTTAAGCACAGTTAGTCAGCCATTCAGGGCAGTGAGGTTCAGCAAGTCCCTATTTGTACAGTTCAGGATTTGGACCTTGGTTAGTCCTGTAGGTCCAGTGCAACCAGTCAGAGAGCTGTGTTGATATCAGTCAGAGAGCTGGTCACTCATTGTTCTGGACTGTCTAACTAAGTCACACAAGGTGGTGGGCCACTGTCAATCTTGGCAATTCATCACTAAGAGTCAAGGGAGATTATTAGGGATGACTGGTGCGAGGGGGAAACTGGGGTCTTTAATTGTGGGAATTGGAAGCAGCATGCTGGAATGTAGAGAGGAATATAACAGTGAAGAGGGCAGTTTACTGTATGGGGGAAGCATTGATTAATTTTGCAAAACTCTGTCAGTATGTCACTGAAGACTTGTTTGTCTCAAGAAATTGTGAAGTATTGTAATCATTTGTACTGCCTGCAACTCTGTGATAATTGGAATAGCCAAGTAAGCAATATGATTGTGGGTATAGAAATGTCTAATCCAAAATACAGTCAGGGAGACAGACTCGCTGTGCGTTGTGACCCCTGAATGCTGACTTGAAATAAACTTATTGTCTTGTTTGAATCAGCAACCACCTTGTATCTCTAGTATTATTTGAGTATACAACCCCTTGGCCTCTATAATGTGGATATGGCACACCTACCAATACAGAACGACCTAAGAACTAACAGTTTGTCTTGTCCTTTGATTCCACTCTGTCATTCAATTAAAATATTAGCTGATCTTTGACATCAACACAATCTTCCTGCACTAAGCCTATATCTCTTGATTTTTTTAATATGCTGAAATCTGTTTATCTCAATAGAACATAGAACATTACAGCGCAATACAGGCCCTTCAGCTCTCAATGTTGCACCGACCTGTGGAATCAATCTGAAGCCTATATATCCTACACTATTCCATTTTCATCCATATGTTTATCCAATAACCATTTAAATGCCCATAAAGTTGGCAAGTCTACTACTGTTGCAGGCAGTGCGTTCCACACCTCTACTACTCTGAGTAAAGAAACTACCTGTGACATCTGTCCTAGATCTATCAATCTTGAACATACTCAACAACTCAGCTTCCCATGCCAACTAGGATAGAGAATTTCAAAGATTTCTCCTCATCTCAGCCCTGAATGACCTGCTCCTTAGTCTGAAAC
>NC_057732.1:20441467-20457587 GCF_004010195.1 Chiloscyllium plagiosum | reverse complement strand
AACCAGAACTGGTTCACAGAATAACAAGACAGTTAAGTGCACTCAAGAATAACATATCTTGATTGGTGAAGCCTATCCTGTGATATCAGTTAACCATTTCAGGTACTAACTGTCTTATACAATAATCACAAGTGCACTCACATGTCCTTATGAAACTTTCAATCTGAATATTAGCACTCCAGTAGATTAATTTTTGGGTTGTAGCTTAGCATTGTTTTTAATATCTTGCATGTCATACAACAATCGATATGTTGTACAGTCAACGTTTTATTAACTAGCGCCTGTGGCACCAGGAGTGTGTTGTTTGATCAAACATTCTGGATAATCAAGAGGTTCACATAACCAGAGTAAACCCTGACTGAGCAAAGCTTCGAGACAACAACATCCCTCAAAATAAAATCCAGGTAAAAACATCAACACATCTCCTAGATTAAAAGTAAAAATAAATAGCAAGTAATAGAAATGTAATGCAGGGGTTACATACATCACTATTATACTTTATTTACATCATAACTACTCAGACATCACGGTAGATCATGGTATTTGAGATACTGTATTTAGAACACTTTAACTCAATGATGATAAAATCAAAATCAAAATAATGTAACACCACAAAATAAAGTGACCTAAAAATTGGGTAAATATGTGATAATAAATTAATATATTGGGTGTTTTACATTCATAAATTGAATCTAGTGTGTGTTGCTTTAGGTGAATATGCATATTTTATTGGGTTATTGTGTTTGATGTGATTAGGTGCCACTGTATTGAGGTTATCAATGCAACATAAAAACGTTTGGTGTTAGATTAATTCATTGTATTAGGTAAATGGGTTTTGAATTAATAATTGTATGTAATAAGTTAATGTGTTATATTATATCAACCCTGTACTGCTATATGTATTTTCTGTTGTATTAAGACATATTTGGCAGCTCATAATCATCTTCTTGTCAATGAAATGTCATTATAAACATAGAATGAATCTCTGTACAGTATAATCAGCTATTTAGGATCATCACTCTGTGTAGATTAAAGAGTCCTTCTGTCTCCTTGGGCAATTCTTCAGGATCGTGAATGACTCAGTAAATAATAAAGATTTTAGCATAGGGGTTACACCTTTAAATTGATAGCAAGGGATGAAAGGTTATTTGGGTTAGACAGAAATGTGGGAGTAATCAAATCAGTCATGATCTCATTGACTGGTCAAGCTGGCTCAGGGGCCAAGTGGCCTATTTACGCTACTGATACATATGTTCACATTTTATGTTCCTATGTCAGCTTTTGAAGCACCACTAGCCACTCCCCCAATTATTCACACCTAGTTGCACTTACATTTTTGATTAGTTCTGTGTTCTGTTTGAATTATAGACCTTTGCTAAAAGTCTGGAAGAGATTCTGGAACCGTTTTAATCCAATTTTAGTAATAAAATGGGTATAAATTGGTAAGTAAAGGAAATGATGATCTTTCCTTTAATCTCACACAAACATTCCAAGTTATTTTATTTATATGTGTTCCAATATTGTCTTAATAAACTAGATCATCTGAATATTTCACTTATGATTCTATTATGAAATCATAATCTGTTCAAAAATATTGGATTAATATGTTCAAATATTCTGCTGCGTTCTACCCAACATTTTGCTGAAATATTTAAACTTGCTATGGCTGCTTACTCTGCATATAGGTTTGTAAGCCTTTGTTAAATGCTTTCTATTCAAAGGCAAAACTGACCTTTAAGGTAAAAGGTTAAATGACACATTTAAATGTGTATCTCATTGACAACTCAGACGATTGTGTTTGTAATTTCAGTGTACCATTAGGAATTTCTAAATAAAATTACACTATATTAAAGTCTGGACATTCTGTAAGCCTCAGTTATTTACAGCATGGAAGGAAGCCATTCAGCCATTTATTGTGTCCTCACTAGTCAACAATGGTATGACTAAGATTATTTCATTTTCCAGACATTGGTCCATAGCGTCAAAAGTCATAACAAGCAAGTGAATATATAAAAACTGCTGAAATGTTTTGCAAGCTTCTGTCTCAACAAGCCTTTCACAGTGACTTCCAGAGTCTTGCAGGGGTGGCATGGTGGCTTAGTGATCAGCACTGCTGCCTTATCGTGCCAGGAACCCAGGTTTGATTCCAGCCTCGGGTGACTGTGTGGAGTTTTCACATTCTCCCCTTGTGTCTGTGTTGGTTTCCTCTAGGTGCTATGGTTTCCTCAGTCCAAAAATGTGTAGGTTAGGTAAATTGGTCATGCTAAATTGTTGCTAAATTGTGTTCAGGAATGTGTTGGTTAGGTACATTAGTTGGAGGGGAATGTAGACTGATTGGGCAGAGGAATGAATCTGGGTGGGTGACTCTTTGGAAGGTCAGTGTATACTTGTTGGGCTAAAGGGTCTGTTTCCACATTGTAGAGATTCTTGGAATGTCTAATATTCTGGATGGAAAGAACTTTTTTTTTTCCCTGAACTGCCTCTTAGCCTTCTCCCTTTTACCATGTATGCCCCCTGATTATTGACTCAACTACTAATGAAAAAGATACTTTATTATCCACCCTATCTAAAGAAGGGCTTATGCCCAAAATGTCGATTCTCCTGCTCCTTGGATGCTGCCTGACCTGCTGCGCTTTTCCAGCAACACATTTTTCAGCATCTCTAACTTGGCCTTGCAACATCCTGGTAAATCTGCTCTGCACCCTCTCTAGTTCAATCATATTCTTCCTATAATACGGTAACCAGAACGGCATGCAATACTCCACTTGCATGCCATACTCCTGACAAGTGGTTTACACAGTTCCAGAATAAATTCACTCCCTTTGTATTCTATGCCAAAGCATAGAATACAATAAAGGCAAGATTAGAGTGGTGCTGGAAAAGCACAACAGGTCAGGCAGCATCCTAGGAGCAGGAAAATCAATGTTTTGGGCAAGAGCACTTCATCAGGAGTGAGGCTCTGGGCTTATGCCCGAAACATCGATATTTACCTGCTCCTCAGCTGTGCTTTTCCAGCACCACTCTAATCTTGATTCTAATCTATGGCATCTGCAGTACTCACTTTTGCCTAATATAAAGGCAAGTTTTGTTTTTGACTTAACTAACCTTATTGACCTATCCTGCTACCTTCAGAATTGTATTTATTATTTATTCATTCACAGGATGAGGGCATCGCTGGCTAGGCAGCATTTCTTGACCATCCCTAATTGCTGTTGGTCTGGAATCACATGTAGGCAAGACCAGATAAGGATGACAAATTTGTTCCTTTAAGGACATTAGTTAACCAGATGGGTTTTTCCTGACAATCGACAATGGATTCATGGTCATCATTAGACCCTTAATTCCATATTTTTAAAGAAAAATTTAATTCAAATTTCATTATCTGGTGTGGTGGGATTCAAATGCAAGTTCCCAGAACATTACCTGGGTCTCTGGATTAACAGTCCAGCAGTAATACCACTAGGCCATCACCTCCCTATGGAGATGCCTACAAATTTCAAGATTTTTCACATTTAATTTTATTTGGCACTACAGTACCCACCTGACCAGTTTATGGCTATCTTCCTTCCGATTATCACCCTACCAATTTTTCTGCCATCCACATGCCTCTTGATAAGACTCCCTACATTTTAGGTCTAAATCACTAATGTGAGGCATTCAGCACTGAGCCTTGCAGAATCCCAGTGGAAACAGACTAGTAGTCACAGAAACATTCGACCATCATCCCCATTTCCTTCCTCTGAGCCAGTTTGGATCCAATGTGCTAATTGAACACATGGGCTCTTTCTTTCTTGACTAGACTGTCATGAGGGACTTTATCAGAAGCCTTGCGAAAGTCCATGTAGCATCAAATGCATTACCCTCATCAGCACTCCCAAATAATTCCTCAAAGAATTTGATCAAATTGTCAAACATGACCCTTCTCTTAATAAATCCTTGCTGAGTATCCCTGATTAACCTGTCTCTCAAAGTGCAGACATATTCTGACCCTCAGTTTTATCTCAAATAACTTTCCCATCACTGAAGTTAGACTGACTTGCCTGTAATATCTCAATGTATCCCTTCCTCCTTTTTTTTAAAAAAAAAGGGACAATATTAGCAGTCCTCCTCTGTAAAATGAGATGTAATTTGTTGAAATATGATGATGTACCTGTAATACCACTTGAAGGACTTGAAATTACATTGATTAAAAATGCTACAAGTTTATTTCAAATTAACTTAAAGATAAACTGATCTTTAATTTCCTATATCAAATCAGTAATCACAATGAATACTAAATGTGTAACTATTAAAAGTTGTCATTTTTATATGGAGGAAATAGCTAGAAGGCACAATTTTCATAAAGTCTATGTGCAGTTACTTAATGAAATTAAATATCATTTTGCTTTCACATATACATAAGAATAACTCAAAATTACTAACATACAAAAACTGTACTATTGTATAATCCAGTCTAAACTATTTATAGATAAAATTGGACGTAATTTTTGCCAGTACTAAATAATTATGGCATTTCAACATTTCTTATAATAAATAATTAGATATGAATAATTCAACGCGTTCTGTATTACTGATATCTTACAAATAGCTTATGAGACCATTGGCCTATAATCAATTAAAATACAGGCATGCATCTTTTAAATCTCTCTGTGGAAGCTATTTTCCAGGATGAATCTAAATTCAGGGAAACCTCGTCATGCAGTAACCCTAATACTTATGAATAAAAAAAAAGCATTAAGCAATACATAAAAGGAAAAAAAACACTTCCAATATGATAGTGACACATTTTAGTAAGATTATGAAGAGGACAAAAAAATGAGTATTACTTATTGGTAACTACGGATATTATGAGCCTAATTTTCATATTTGGAAATGCAGTCGTGAACTCTTACATAACAGTGTTTATTGTTAATGTTTAGGTATGTGTGAAATAGGCTCATGTGTAGACGGTTAGATGGTTAGAACTTCCTCATATAAAATACAAAACCAAATGCAAAAAGTATTGCACTTTAGTAAAAATATCATTTATCTGGAAGAAATCTTTCAAATAATCAGTTCTTGTTTTTTTTTCCAGTGCAAATATATAAACATTGATGTTTGTTGGTATTTCAGATATATTTCATTTTTACTTTGTTTTATTTCCTATAAGACATATTTACCAAAGAATTACTTCCAATTATCCTCTTACAAAGACTTTGGCAAATAGTGCAAATAATTTGTGTAATTTAAAAGTATTTTTGAATGTTAATATGTCACAGGAAAGCATGTGATATCCCTTGTTTATCTAACTTACATAGAGTGCAGTCACTTAATGTTACATACTGTACTTTGAACTACTTTAGGGTCCTCTTTTTTCCAGTTGCTGTTACAAAATAATGGCTACTAGAAGCTCTATGTTTTTACATTCATTAACTGTTTTAAAACAGAGTAGCTCTGTTGGAGAATCTAAACAATGATTAATGTTTGAATCAAACTGCTGTATCATTTATGTTAATGATAGATTGATGGGTCTAGGTTGGATGATGGATACTTGGCACAATGCAAAGACAACAGTGTAACATGAATAACTTAATTAACATCAAAAGCTGTTTTTAAATTAGAGAACATCAGAACTTTGAGACATGCTGTGCCTACACTTTAGGTTGTTATTATATTAAACTATGTTATGTATGCAGTATATTTACTATTGGTTCAGATCACTGTGGTCATAAAAATGGTAACAAAGTTGGAGTTAATTAAATGGAAGGTAGAAGAGCTGGCTGTAGCATATGTCCTAAAAGATATATACATTTTTTCTATTGCTTATTGTGACATCTGATCATTCACCCTAAATGATTTTGGCAAGATCCTAAGACCACTGTATAGAATGGAATTTTCATAATATAGCTTATTGATTAGAAATGTATAATACAAATTGTTGAATGGGATTTTAATTGCATAAATTATAAAATTAAGATTTTGCTGTACAAATTATTGAATATAATATAGATTATGAAACAGTGCTTTGATAGTACAGATCATAGATTGTATTGCTTTATTATTTATGTCTGCTCAACAATTTCTACCATTTGTAAAATAGGACTTTTTCTGACAGGAGAGAAAGGAAACAGTTATCAAATGAACATGTCAACATGCATTATTGAAATCCTGCAGTTCATTTATGTCTAACATCTCATCATTATTCATAATTATGGATCTTAGCTAGAATTGGGAAGGTTGTGAATTTTTAAAAAGTGGATTCAACTTTTTTTTGAGAAAGTACATTTGTGAAAACCACACTGATATCTGAAACCCCAGCTTCAACGTTTTTTTAACTTGAGTGCACTAACTGGGCTCTGACCAGGCAAAGGTTAGTGAGAATAGATTGCAATTTGCAGAGTAGAAGTGTTTTGTTCATTCATGCTGGACCAGTTATAGTCTTTTATACTTCATGCTGTTTCTGTTCTTAGTTGGTATGAAAACAAATATAGGTATTTATTTTCTTGTTTCCCAGTAACCATTCCAAAGTCAACAAAATCCATACATTTTCACTGAAAATTGGGTACTAAATTAATGAATTGAACTCCTAATTATTTTAAAATCACTAATATAGACTTAAACTGTTGTTTATCCCATTGTATATACCATGCATTTGACATTGGTGCAATGTGATAATTTCTCTCTTGAAAGATCTCTCTGTAACTCTAACATTATACTTTTTCTTGGATAACTCAGATTACACATCGTTGTCTAGCCTCTCAGCTATGCCAATATTTCTTTTGTGGAACAATGTCAGGTGAAGACAGAAAGCAACTCAGGGGTGTGCATTGTCCAGTCGTCATTGCTTTAGGGGGTCAGTAAGCTCAGTTGACTGGACAGCTGGTTTGCAATACAGAGTGAAGCCAACAATACAGGTTCAATTCCCATACTGGCTGAGGTTACTATGAAGGTGTCCTCACTTGACACGTGACGACTGTCAGGTTAAATCGTCACCAATCACCTCTCTGTAAAGAGAGCACAGCCCTATGATCCAGTAGGATTATGGCAACGTTACCTTTATCTTACTGCTTTTTGCTGGGATGTCTGTTGCAGGAACAGCATTGACGATGCTGCATCCGTAATGCCTTCTGTGTTCTCACCATGTACATTGCAATAATATGGGATGAAGCATTCACACATTTGGACACTGGTGGCTGTCTTCAATCTGTGTGTGCCATAATTTAACCAAGGTCTGTAACACTAATATTCCTATTAACGATCTATCAATGTCTATTCTATTTGTTAATCCCTGTAAAGATGGTAGAGCAAATACTTCATGAGATGAGGCTTAATACAAATCATAAAATGTATTATTTCATGCATCTGAATATATTCAACAATGTCTGACTGAATTGAATTCAGTCAGCTTAATTATCTAGAGTAGTAATTGGCCACAGTGAACCACCACTGCACCCAAAATATCCCTCCTCCACCAAAGCCGCCAAAAGGAGGTAAGATTAGTATTAATGTTAAAAATAATAAATGGACAAAAAATGTGCAGCATTCCTGGAAATCAGAAGCAGATAGGGTGTTGAGCATTCCCTACCTTGCTGCCGACATCTTGTATCTGTGTGCAATGATACAAAATAAAAGTTCATGTCATGTTTCTCCATATTAGTGGGTTATCTTTCTTGAATTAAATAAGATGTCTGCTGTGGCCTGTCAGCTTTGACTCAGCAAAAGCTTTCACAGCTTGTCATTTTTCAAACCTAACTGCTAGCATGTGAACTTTCTTCATCTCCTTCTTGAGGTTCAGATTTTGTTGCTAACCTGTAGCCCTAACCAAGGATTGGGTGAAATATTTGAAAATGAAACCTGCAACCAAATCCATCCCTTTGAAACTAACATAATGTAACACTTAACAGGAAGAGACAAGGCATTGAGTTTCCTGGGGGTTGGTTAGCTCAGAGTAATGCCAGCAGCATGGGTTTAGTTTTCACATTAGCTGATGTTAGCATGAAGGTCCTTCTTTTTCAACCTCTCTCTTTGCATGAAGTGTGGTGAATCTCAGTATGGTCCAAAAGGGCTATGGCAACCTTACTTTGATTTTACCTGAAGGGCATTTATTTGAATCACATGCCTTCTTGTAAATGATATCTGCAGCTCACTGTTTGAAATGATTTTCTGATGTCTTGAAAAAACAGTTTCCTTCACAGAACTAAAACCACAAATCTTGTTTACCTCTACTTTAAAATCCAAATTCCACATGATAATAACATTTTATACACCTTTGTGACTACATATATTCTCTTTTTATATCAGAAACAATTAAGAGTTCCAGTATCCTTCATAAGGTAATAATTTGTTCTGAATTCAGTAGTTCTATGAAGAAATAATTTACAGTAAATGGCAGGAATCTATTTCCAGTATATTTAATGCAAACATGCATCTGATTGTATTAATTGATTCAGAGGGTGGAAATACATGATTGCAAATAAACTATGGACCACAATGTGAATTATGTTTGCCTGGAAATAGTGTCTTTATGGGATAACTGATGAATAACATATACATTAGCTTAGATTGTTGCCAAGTGTTCATTTAATTATCACAGTTACTCTTTCTGTTTAATAAGTACACAAATCTACAATATCATTTTTATCTCTATACTGAGAGTTTCAATACCATGTGTAAGGATTGAGGACAGCTGAACTAACTGATTTCATTGATGCTTTCCTATTTATCATCATCACTATACATAATACTACTTTGATTCTGAGCTTTTCACATAGGTGGTCTCAAGGTATTGATTTATGTGAGATATTGATTAGAACATGCTTGGATACCCAGGATGCAGCAAAGGTTCAATAAAATTTACTAGGAATTGAACAGTTCAAAAATAACTAGAGTCCTAAATTCTTAGGGCAAAATAGTAATAAACAATAAAAAGGATCCTTGGTAGAGTTGCTGTAATTTAACAAAAGTGTTTTTGGGAGTGAGAAATTATGTTTATGACAGTAGCTCAGTGTTTTAAGGAAATGATTCTAATAGGGGTTTCAACAGGAACTAGGAATCACTTTGTTTCCGGGTGCAGAGAAAATAGAAGTGGACAACTTGTTACATTAGATCTTGCCACATCATACTTTCAAAGGATTTCCTGAGATTTCCAAATGAAGGGATGTTCCACTTTTGGGGGTGGCCCGTGTCTGTGTGGGTTTCCTGTGGGTGCACCAGTTTCCTCCCATGGTCCAAAGATGTGCAGGTTAGGCGGATTGACCATGCTAAATTGTCCATAGTGCAGGCTCGGTGGATTAGCCATGGAAAATGCAGGGTTACAGATAGGGTCTGGAGAGGATGCTTTTCAGAGGGTCAGTGTGG
The DNA here is from genome assembly GCF_004010195.1 of Chiloscyllium plagiosum. NCBI lineage: Eukaryota > Metazoa > Chordata > Chondrichthyes > Orectolobiformes > Hemiscylliidae > Chiloscyllium > Chiloscyllium plagiosum. The sequence continues at coordinate 20,448,251 of NC_057732.1, read as the reverse complement.
ACTCAATGGGCTGAATTGCCTGTTTCCATACTGTGAGGATTCTGTTCTATTTTATTCAAAACTGGCAGTGATTCCCTGAAGATCTGTAGAATAACAGAAATGCGCTGAAGATCCAAGGAAGCAGGTCTCCAGACTCTCTCCAGCCTTGAACAAAATCTTCATGCCGTCTTCAGTCATAAATGGCCTTTCAGATCTGCAGCAAAACCACTGTTTGCCTTCAATATTCCCAATGTGAAACCCATGCAAGCAAGGATGTGGCAAGAAACCTGGAGCAGGCGATAGAGTTGGCACTGCATCTTCTGCAAATGCACCACATTTTCAATTTGCTGTGGTTGGGTAGTGCAGGTCTGAGAGAGAAGTTATTGATCATGTAGAAACACAATTAACAAGTATTATCAAGGTAAGAATATGAGAAAAGAAGGCAGGGGATTGAATCTGACCAGATGGCTCCGGCTGAAGAACAAGCATAAGCACAAATGTGCTATACACAGCCAGCTGTGATCTCCAACCACACTCTACTCTCTAGGCTGAAAGGCCTCCTGTGCTGCAAATTAGGTGGTTCTAACTCTTTGAAGATTAATAATATAGCCAAAAGTGTGATAAAGTACATTGTTTTTCTGGGAAAGAGATATTTCCTTGCTGATGCATTTGGAGTTTTTCTGTGCCTTAACAGAGTTGGAAATTCCAATCTGATGTAAAAGTGAATGCCTATATCAATATTAGTTTCACAACAATGTATGCCTTAAAATCTGATGGCTGTTTGAGTCTGGCAAAGAACGTACAGTCTAGAAGTCAACTAAAATTGTTGAAGATTATAATCTCGTACTTGTTTCATTATATGAATGCATTATGAATGCAAACTGAGATTGGTTTTAAGGAAATACCAATTCTGTTTTACCTGGAATTCAGTATTATTTGACTTTCCTCCATCTTAATTTAGTAGACTATAAATTCATGGAATAATTGGAATTTGATACAGCAATGAAAAGTGCTAAATGATTTTGAACTCATGCAAAAATACACTGGTAGGCAAGAAGACAGACAAATCCTTTAAAGATTAAGAAAGTATACAAAATGTATGAAAACTACAAATAAATTCTGAAAGTTTTGAAGAGGCTAATGCAGTGTATTGCTCAGGTAACTCCATCCTGTAATGTAATGATAATGTAATGTATAGTTGTCTGCCATATGGAGAAAGGAAGCATCTGAAGGTGAAGCATAAAAACTCTGGAAACCATTGTCAGGGTTACTGTGCTGAATGGCAAGTCTGACCCTCAAAGTAAAATTTCTAAATGTGCAACTAATCCAAACACATAAATACATGAAATGAAAATTACCTGCCATTCCCTTCAATTCTACATTTCATTAGTTACAGATCTCATCCATTATAACAAGTAGTCAATTACTTTTATTTAGTATTGAATATTGTTAGGCTAAGCATCTAATCTTCATATTAGCAACTGCATTCAACTCGATTATATTCCACTAGTGGAGCTTGAACCCAGAGCCTGACTCTGAAAGTGCTAAAATCTATTTGTGATGATATTCAACAATAATTTCTACATTTACATGATCTGTTTAATTTTTAAAACAACTGCATTGCTAATAATAATGATACATTGGCACAGATCCATGTGATCATTGTTTTAAGATTACATGAAGGCCATTCATGTAAATTGCATCCATGTCTTCTCCTTGCCCTCCTCTTTCCATAGAAAGGTTTTCAGATCTTCAAACTGTTAAACTTGATATCAAGTCTAGAAGATTGCAGTTCCCAAGTGGAAAATGAGGTGTTGTTCTTTCAGTTTGTGCTGAGCTATGCTTGAGCACTGCAGTAAGCCTGAGACAGGGATGTCAGCCAGGAAACACTGGCAGGCAACCTGAATCTCAGGGTCATTTTTGCGTAGGTATTTTACAAAGCGGTCATCCAGTCTACACTTAGTCTCCCAAACATAGAGGAGACCACATTTTGAGCAGTGAATATAGTAGACCAGATTGAGTGAAATACAGGTAAAGAGCTGTTTCACCTGGAAGTTGTGTTTGGGCACTTGATGCTGAGAAGACCAGTATATCATTTAGATTACATTTAGATTACATTACAGTGTGGAAACAGGCCCTTCGGCCCAACAAGTCCACACCGACCCGCCGAAGCGCAACCCACCCATACCCCTGCATTTACCCCTTACCTAACACTACGGACAATTTAGCATGGCCAATTCACCTGACTTGCACATCTTTGGACTGTGGGAGGAAACCGGAGCACCCGGAGGAAACCCACGCAGACACGGGGAGAACGTGCAAACTCCACAGTCAGTCGCCTGAGGCGGGAATTGAACCCGGGTCTCAGGCGCTGTGAGGCAGCAGTGCTAACCACTGTGCCACCGTGCCGCCCACAGAAGGGAGGAAGTAAACAGGCAGTGTTACACCTTCTGCAGGGAAGATGACATGGGGCTCTGGGGAGGTGTTGCAAGTGGAGGCAGAGTGAACCAAAGCATCCCAAAGGAAATGGACTCTGTAGAAGGCTGACAAGGGGAATGTGTGTCTAATGGTGGCATCCCACTGGAGGTGGCGGAAATGGCACTAATGATCCTCTGGATGTGATTGCTGCTGTGGAAAGGAAGAGAGGGGGTGAGGGCCAAACTTCAGGAGGTGGGTTGGACACAGCTGAGGGCCCTGTCAACCACGGTGATGAGGAATTCTTGGCTGGGAAAAATGTGGACATTCCAGTGGCCCCCTTGTTGAACTTGACATTATCGAAACATGTGACAGAGACAGAGGAATTGGGAGAATTAAATAAAGATTTTACAGAAAGCAGGGTGGGAGAATGTATATTTGAGGTAGCTGTGGGACTCAGTGGTTTATAGTGGATCATGGTGGCCAGCCTATCCCCAAAGTTGGAAATAGAGGTATCGAGGAAAAGAAGGGAGGAGTTAGAGATGGACAAGGTGAAAGTGAGAGTGGGATGGAAATTGGAAGCGATATTGATTAATTTCTGATTTCCAACATCTGCAGATCTTTGATTTTTTTTTGTCTCGAGGTAAAGGGACTTTGATTGGAGAGGAATGAGAAATGGTATTCCTCCCTAAATCTTTTAAGACACTCCTTTAAAACCCATTTATTCAATGTCAAGTTGGATCACAGGGGCCAACGTATAAATATGAGTGAATTGGAACTTCACAATAGCCTCTATATATATCAATTTGCCGAAAAACATACTGTATGTCCAATAAAGGGAAAATAGAGTGATGCAGTAACTTTGTAAAAAAATGTCTATTTTTCAATTTGTTCGCAGTTTATAATGACCTTTTGCACCAAGGCACTTTGAAAATGTTTGGGAGTTAGCTCTGTTAAAAATTCAGCAATCCTTTTTCTCCTTAGAGTGCTGTCTTCTATGAATCAGCCATGTCATCAATTCATTCAAAGATGCCTTCTGTGTTTTTGTGTTGCAGTGTGATATCCTGGAGCACTTCCACTGCCCTGCTGATTTAGTTAGTGAGCGAGCAAACATTTATCACAATCTTCAGGGTCATCAGGATGATAACCTTCCTTCCATTGGTTCATTTTGTCCAGTTTCCTGATCCACATCTCAAAAGGTGTAGAGGTCATCCAAGCAGTTTTGTTGGCCTCTTTGTGCATGGGGAATGTCTTGATATTTACAAAGCAATATGGCTTCTTGAACCTTTCTAACACAAGAAGTGACAGCTTTTAGATGCCATCCACGTTGGCACATCCACGTTGGGTGGCACGGTGGCACAGTGGTTAGCACTGCTGCCTCACAGCGCCAGAGACCCGGGTTCAATTCCCGCCTCAGGTGACTGACTGTGTGGAGTTTGCACGTTCTCCCCGTGTCTGCGTGGGTTTCCTCCGGGTGCTCCGGTTTCCTCCCACACTCCAAGGATGTGCAGGGTCAGGTGAATTGGCCATACTAAATTGCCCGTAGTGTTAGGTAAGGGGTAAATGTAGGGGTATGGGTGGGTTTCGCTTCGGCGGGTCGGTGTGGACTTGTTGGGCCGAAGGGCCTGTTTCCACACTGTAATCTAATCTGTAATCTGTAATCCCTTAGCAGCAACACATTCCTTACTTCACTTTTTATCATTATGTCTTTCATCTTTAAACATTAAGGGGCAATCTAGCAAAAGATGGTGAAACAGTCCAGTTTTATTCATGTTCAAAATGTTTTTTGGTATATATTCGTCCTGCAAGTTGTTATCATTGCAGTAATATTTTTAAATGCTGTTTTCATTTGAACATGAGCAACAAATGCTTGCTCATGACCCCCAGATCTCATTCAAGAGTTTTTTTTAAATGACAAGAATCTTATAGGTGATACACAGAAACTTCATTCATATTTAACGTACAAAGGTTGATAACTTGAAAATTTGAGACACCAAAGCCTAAACATTCTTGAGTCTTCAAGTGATCATTTTTAGCATGTTCATATACAATTTGAAAATCATAAATTAGATACACCACAGAAGGAAATCATTTGCTCACCGCAAGAGCTTCTCAGTCCCTGCCCTTTCCCTATAATCTTGCAAGTTCTTGCTCTTCAGATGCCCTTATCCAATTGCAGACATGATTGAATCTGTTTCCATGCCACTTTCAGGCATTACATTCTAGATCATCATCAATTGTGTAAACATATTGGCTTAATTTCACCTTGGTTTCTTGCCAATTTGTTGGCAATCTATTTAAATCTGTACCTTTGGTTTTCAACCTTTCTTCCACTGGCAAGCATTCATTCTGGGTTCCTCATCTAAAGCCCTAACAACTTTGTATACCTCATTTAAAAATAGTTATGGAAAGGGATAAACCTCATCCAAAAGTTAACGTTCTAAATTGGAGTAAGGCCAATTTTGATAGTAATAGGCAAGAACTTTCAATAGTTGATTGGGAGAGGCTATTCACAGGTAAAGGGATGTTTGGAAAGTGGGAGGCCTTCAAGAACGAGATAGTGAGAGCCCAGAGACAGTACGGTCCTGCTATTGTAAAGGGCAAGGCTGGTAGCTGTAGGGAATACTGGATGACGAGAGAAATTGTCAGTTTGTCAAGTAAAAGGAGGCAATTGTCATGTATAGACAGCTGGGATGGAGTGAATCCCTAGAAGAATACAAGGGCAGTAGGGAGGGAAATCAGGAGGGCAAAAAGGGGACATGAAATAGCTTTGGCAAATAGGGTTAAGGAGAATCCAAAGAGATTCAACAAATACATTAAGAGCAAAAGAGTAACTAGGGAGAGAATTAAGGCCCCTTGAAGATCAACGCGGCCATATATGTGTGGAACTACAGGAGATGGGTAAGATATTAAACGAGTATTTTGTGTCAATGTTTACTATGGGGAAGGATATGGAAGCAAGTAAATAGTGATATCTTGAAAAATGTTTATATTACAGAAGAGGAGGTCCTGGATGTCTTAAAATACTTAAAAGGTGGATACAGTCCCCAGGACCTGATCAGGTATATCCCAGAACTTTACGGGAAGCTAGGAAAGTGATTGCTGGGTCCCTTGCTGAGCTATTGTTATCATCAATAGCCACAGGTGTGCTCCCGGTGGACTAGAGGGTGGCTAATGTGGTGCCATTATTTAAGAAAGGTAAGGAGAGGTCAGAGAACTATAGACTGGTGAGCCTCATGTCAGTGGTGGGTAGGTTGTTGGAGGGTTTTAAGAGGGACAGGATTTACATGTATTTGGAAACGCAAGGACTGATTAGGGATAATCAATATGGCTTTGTGCATAGGAAGTCATGTCTCACTAACTTGATTGAGTTTTTTGAAGAAGTGACAAAGAAGATTGATGAAGGCAGAGCAGTAGACATTGTCTATATGCACTCAGCAAGGCATTCGACAAGATCTGCATGGAAGATTCGTTAGCAAGGTTAGATCACATGGAATCTTCCATGGAGAGTTAGTTATTTGGAAAAAAAATTAGCTTGAAAGCAGGAGACAGTTTGTCAATGGAGGGTTGTTTTTTGGACTGGAGACCTGTGAGCAACATTGTGCCACACAGATCGGTGCTGTGTCTACTACTTTTTGTCATTTACATAAATGATTTGGATGTGAATATAGGAGGAATGGTTAGTAAGTTTGCAGGTGATACCAAAACAGTTGGTGTACAGGACAATGAAGAAAGTTATCTCAGAGTACAATGGGATCTTGCTCAAATGGGCCTATGGGCTGAGGGGTGGCAGATGGAGTTTAATGTAGGTAAGTGTGAGGTGCTGCATTTTGGAAAGACAAATTGGGGCAGGACTTATACACTTAATGACAAGATATTAGGGAGTGTTGCTGAGCAAAGAGACCTTGGAGTGCAGGATCGTGAAGAAGGCATTTGGTGCACTTGCTATTATTGGTCAGTACATTGAGTATAGGAATTGGGAAGCCATGTTGTGGCTGTACACATCATTGGTTAGGCCACATTTGGAATATTGGAATCAATTCTGGTCTCTGCTGTAGGAAATGTTGTTAAAGTTGAAAAGGTTCCGAAAAGATTTACACAGATTTGAGCTATAAGGAGAGGCTGAATAGGCTAGGGCGGTTTTCTCTGGAGGGTCGGAGGCTGAGGGGTGACCTTATAGAATTTTCTAAAATCATTTGAAGAAGTAACAAAGACGATTGATGAGGGCAGAGCAGTAGATGTGATCTATATGGACTTCAGTAAGCATTCGACAAGGTTCCCCATGGGAGACTGATTAGCAAGGTTAGATCTCATGGAATACAGGGAGAACTAGCCATTTGGATACAGAACTGGCTCAAAGGTAGAAGACAGAGGGTGGTGGTGGAGGGTT
>NC_057732.1:20428140-20440788 GCF_004010195.1 Chiloscyllium plagiosum | reverse complement strand
TATGAATAGGAAGGGTTTGGAGGGATATGGGCCGGGTGATGGCAGGTGGGTCTAGGTTGGGTTGGGATATCTGGTCGGCATGGACGGGTTGGACCGAAGGGTCTGTTTCCATGCTATACATCTCCAAGACTCTATGAGAGGCATGAATAGGGTGGATAACCATGGCCTTTTTCCTGAGGTGGGTAAGTCCAGAACTAGAGGGCATAGGTTTAAGGTGAGAGGGGAACGATTTAAAAGGGACCTAACGCTCAGAGGGTGGTGTGTGTTTGGAATGAGCTGCCAGAGGAGGTGGTGGAGACTGGTACAATTACAACATTTAAAAAGCACCTGGATGGGCATATGAATAGGAAAGGTTTAGAGGGATATGGGCCAAATGCTGGCAAGTGGAACTATATTAATTTAAGATATTTGGTCAGCATGGACAAGTTGTTTCCATGCTGTACACCTCTATGACTCTATTTAAACCTCTCAGTTTGGTAAATCCTTTCTGCAACCTTTTTAAAATCTTTCCATCCTTCCTCAAATGTGATGCCCAGAATAAGCTTTCCCATCACTGAGATTAAACTGTAGTTGCTAGGTTTATCCTTCCACTCTTGTATAAGGAGGAAGTGACAGTGGAAACTGCAGGTCACTGAAAAGAGTCTTTCAGTTTTCTCTAGACTTAGGGGAGGTGCCAGAAGATTGGAGAATTGCAAACATTACGTCCTTGTTCAAAAAATGTTGCAAGGATAGGCCCAGCAATTACAGACCAGTTAGTTTAACTTCAGTTGTGGGGAAGCCTCTTTAAACAATTATTCAGGATATAATTAGTAAACACATGAAGTAAGATAAGTTGGTTGGATGCTGGTTTCCAATGCAGAGTGACGACAACAGTGTAGTTCAGTTCCTGCACTGGCTGAGGTCAACCTGAAAGTTCTTCCTTGTCAACCTCGCCCCGTCACCTGAGGTGTGGTGACCCTCAGGTTAAACTCACCATCAGTTGTCTCCCTTTGAGGAGTCAGGAGGTGAGTTATTCGCCGTATTATTCCTAGATTTTGTCCTGCTCTTGTAGCCACTGTGTGTTTGTGTGCTGAGTCCAATGGTGTTTTTGGTCAATGATTACCACCCCCTCCCTGGATGTTGATAGTGGGCGATTCAGTGATAGTAACACTGTTGAATGCCAAGGGGCTATGGTTAGATTTTCTCTTATTCGTGATGGTCATAGACTGGCATTTGTGTGGCACGAATGTTACTTACCACTCGTCAGTCCAAGCTTTGATGTGGTCTAGATCTTGTTGCATTTGGACATGGACAGCTTTAGTGTCTGAGGAATCGCGAACGGTGCTGAACATTGTGCGAACATCCCCATTTCTGACCTTATGATGGAGGGAAAGTCATTGATGAAGCAACTGAAGATGTTTGGGCCTAGGACACTAACCTGCAACGACATCCTGGAGCTGAGATGACTGACCTCCAACAACCATGACCATCTTCCTATGTGCCAGGTATGTCTCCAACCCTGAACAGTTTGCCCCGATACCCACTAATTCCAGTTTTGCCAGGGATTCTTGAAGCCACACTCAGTCGAATGTAGCTTTGATGTCAGTAACTGTCTCTCAGAGCCAGATTCATTGAGATGTACAGCATGGAAACAGACCTTTCAGTCCAACTTGTCCATGCCGACCAGACATCCCAACCCAATCCAGTCCCACCTGCCAGCACCTGGCCCATATCCCTCTAAACCCTTTCTATTCATATACCCATCCAGATGCCTCTTAAATGTTGTAATTGTACTAGCCTCCACCACCTCCTCTGGCATCTCATTCCATACATGTACCACCCTCTGCATGAAAAAGTTGCCCCTTATGTCTCTTTTATATCTTTCCCCTCTCACTCTAAACCTATGCCCTCTAGTTCTGGACTCCCCGCTCCCAGGGAAAAGACCTTGTCCATGCCCTTCATGATTTTATAAACCTCTATAAAGTCACTCCTCAGCCTCCTATACTCCAGGGAAAACAGCCCCAGTCGATACAAGCTCTCCCTGTAGCTCAAATCCTCCAATCCTGGCAACATCCTTGTAAATCTTTTCTGAACTCTTTCAAGTTTCACAGCATCCTTCCAATAGGAAGGAGACCAGAATTGCACACAATATTCCAACAATGTCCTGGAACCAATGTCCTGTACAGGCCGAACCAATGTCCTGTACAGCTGCAACATGACCTTCCAACTCCTGTACTCAATACTGACCAATAGAGGAAAGCATACCAAATGCATCTTCATTTTCCTATCCACCTTCCTATCCACTCACTTTCAAGAAGCTATGAACCTACACTCCAAGGTCTCTTTGTTCAGCAACACTCCCTAGGACCTTACCATTAAGTGCTTAAGTCCTGCTAAGATTTGTTTTCCCAAAATGCAGCAGCTCGCATTTATCTCTCACCTCATCATTTGAATTCATCTCTTTTGTTCATGTTTGGATCACGTTTGGCTGTAATGAGATTTGGAGCTGAATGACTCTGGTGGAACCCAAACTGGGCTCATGTTATTGCTGAACAGGAGCTGCTTGATAGCACTGGTGATGACACCTTCTATCACTTTACTGATGATCGAGAGTAGACTGATGGGGTAGTACTTGACTGGGTTGGATTTATCCTGCGTTTTAAGTACAGGACATACTTGGGCAATTTTCCACATTGTCAGGTAGATACCAGTGTTGTAACTGTACTGGAACGCTTGGTTAGGGGAGCAGCAAGTTCTAGAGCACAAGTCTTCTGTATTATTACTGGAATGTTGTCAGGGCCTATGGCCTTTACAGTATCTAGTGTCTCCAACCGTTTCTTGATATAACATGGAGTCAATTGAATTGGCTGAAGACTGGTACCTCTATTGCTGGGACCACTGGAGGAGGCCGAGATGGAGCATCCACTCAGCGCTTCTGGCGGAAGATTGCTGAGAAAGTGCCTTACCGTTTGCACTGATGTGCTGGGCTCTTCCATCATTGGAGATGGGGATATTTGTGGATCCTCTTCCTCCAGTGAGTTGTTTAATCATCCATCACCATTCGTGACTGGATGTGGCAGGACTGCAGAGTTTAGATCTGATCCATTGCTTGTGGGATCGCTTAGCTCTGTCTATCTCTTGCTCCCAATGCTGTCTGGCACACAAGTAGTCCTGTTTGGTCTGCTGATCTTTGTTTCCAGTTTGCCTGGGACAAATCAGTTCTTTATCCATTTAAATTGATTATTTTTTTTAATCATTCACAAGTTGTGGGCATCTCTGGCCTGGCCAGCATTTATTGCCCATCTCTAATTGCCTTGAGGGCAGTTATGAGTCAACACATTGCTGTGGATCTGAAGTCACATTTCGGCCAGACCAGGCAAGTATGGCAGTTTTCAGCCCTAAACGAGAACAGTGAACTAGATAGGTTTTTCCAACAATTAACAATAGATTCATAGTCATCATTAGATCCTTAATTCCAGATTTTTATTGTTATATCCACCATCTGCCACAGTGGCATTCAAACCCCGGACCCCAATTCAAAGGAGAAATCGATTTTGCCTGTCTTCGGATGCTGCCTGAATTGCTGTGCTCTCTGAGTTAATAGTCTAACAATAATATTACTAGGCCGCCACCTTCAATATTAAGGATTTTTACTCTAAGTTGCACTTTGATCTTTTGTGTAGCTATTTTAAACCCTACGATTTTTTTTGCTGAAACCTGATCCACTGGTCACTATTACTCCTCAGAAATCCCCTTCTTCGAAACTGTTCAATCAAGAAAATTCTCCGGGACACTTTTCAAATACTTTTTCCCCTTGTTCTCCCTCAAAGTCCCAATCCGTGTTAAGATGATTGAATGTTCATCTATTACTACAGTACCCTGCAGTTCTTGTACCTCTTCGTAATTTCCTGGCTTGTTTTGCTCTTTGTATCTTTCCTCCTAATTAGTGACCTGTAGAACACCAGACATACTCTAAGGGTACCTCTATGGTTCATTAACCAAATGTGCTTGATTCCTCTGGGAAATCATTTCTCTCCAATACTGTAATAATCTCCTTAACCAATATTTCCACCCCTCCTCATTTCTTTCCTTAGGATTAGACATATTGCATTAGTGATATTTCTTGCCCGGACCTGTCCTTGTCTGAGCCAGCTCTCTGCTATTCCCACAACATTGTGTTCCCGTAAGGCTATTTGCAAGTACAGTCCCGCCACTCTAATTTACCAAAATAGATTTCTGTGCAATAACATTTATTTTAAAATTTTCATACCAATATCGGTTAGGTGAGTTGTGGAATAGAAATGTAGGTATTTCACAGAAGATGTGGAGGATTTGAGCTTCTCGGAAGGCCAGTGGAGTTGTCCAATACAAAGGTCGATGCCTGCCCCCTCGTGGTGCTTTGACAGATGTGTGTTACTGGAATTGTACAGTAACCACTTGATTTAGGCGCAGATTGCCTCTCAGAGCAACAGCGAAGCTTGCTCAGTTTTCAAAACATTCGAATAATTGGCGATAGTCCTGCCAAAAGGTGATGTCCTGCTATAGCTGGGGTAAAACCAAATGTACCGCGAACAGTGTCAATTGTGAATCTTGACTCATAAACTTGAAATAAAAGACGCTGAGTGAATCGGTTTGGGATTGTGTCTGGGAAGGTTTGACCCGGTCATGAAACACTACGATCTGCTTAGTTTCCTGGATTTTAATGTGACAACCATCTCAAATAATGCGCAGCAAAACGCATGTGACCCATCAGAACGCACCCTGAGAAGCTGACAAAATGCTCAATTATTAACGGTGTGAATGAGAACAATGCCAATTCTAGCCGGGTTACGTGGGCGGGAATGCATTCGGGTCAATGTCAATTTCACGGCTGAAGACCTCATTAAACTGTTGGTCCAGATACTTTCTCGGAATCTCTGCCCCTCCTTATCAGGTTTCTGGAAATTTCCTCGGGATTCACGTGTGGAATGTCAGGCAAGAGATGGGAGAGTTGGGAAGGACCTGAACACGTGTTGGGCGCTGAAGGGAAATATGAAACGCGCCCTTGGTGTGGCAATAATTCCTTTGGTTTCGATTTTTACGAAATGTAAATTTAATAGGAAATTGAGGACGCGAATTTTGCTCCGGAAACCTTGACAAACAACCCTAATCGGACCCTTAACTGAACATCAATCAAATGCACAGCGCCTGATAAATAGGTGACCACAGTTCAGGTCATCAACTCAACTTTGAGAAATCAATTTGCACTCGGCTTTCGTGGTCTTTTTTTTTAAAAAAAAACCCCTTCCATGCCCAAAGTGCTGCCCGTTGATCAACTTCAGCAGTTTTTACAATAGTTTCTGTTATTCTATGAACAACTGCAACTCTTGCCGCCCCGGGGACTTGTGAAAATGATTGCAATCTATGTAGAAACAGCGAATGTGTTTGTAACTGGGGAAGTGGGAAAGGGGGTCTGCTGGGTGGGTAGGGGAGAGAAGATCTCATATTTGTAAGGAGCAATGTCCTTAAGTTCTGACTGAGATGAAAATTATCGCAAAGGTATAATGGGGAGATACATCCGGACACAACCAGGCCATCATGTTAATAATAAAAGGCAAGAAATGGGGAGGGAATGTGGTGAATAAAGGACATCTCCTCAGGTTGAGGATGACAAATCACTTTCCAGTGAAGCGAGTTAACGAGGGAAATCAGTCTCGTGCTGTGAAATAGTTGGAGTAAAGTTCGCATTTCAAACTCTGCCGTCTATCCTGTTTGGTGTGTGTGTGTGTGTGTAAAAGGCACTGCACGTATCTCCATCATTGATTCCAACTGTATATGCCCCCTCCCCCTCCCCATATCAGTTTTCCTCGGGATCTAGTGCAGAAACCCAGGAGCTGTCACACCACTGGCTTCCTGCCGGCGCTTTAAGGTGATTCTGATGTCATTTGCTACATTGAGTTTAAAAGCAGCGCAATGGGTTCAGAAACGGAAGAGCGATCCCGCTGGTTTTCAGGAGAAGCTCCCAGCTCCAGCCCCCGGGGTAGGAATGGGCACCAACATTATCAACTGCATCGCCGTCTACCTCGCCGTCTCCCTCGGGGCTTCACTGGTCAGGTCAACTCCTCTGGTGAGGACGGATTCAGGAGCTCAGCTGGAGCGGGACTGGGGTCAGCAGATCCGACTGAAGCACCTGTACATGGAGGGGAACAGCAGGCACTTACAGATCAACCCTGATGGGCACATTGACAGCTCCAACTCCCAGAACTTTTACAGTAAGTCTCACTGCTCTCAAATCTGCATGCAGCAAACCCTGACACAAAAAAATTCTCTATTTTTCCTAAATTTCATTCTATTTTCATCACATGATGATGCAATATCATGGTGTTTGGAATTATTTGATGGTTAAAGCAGCAGGACACCATCAAATTTCTGGTCTCTCTTTAAAAAAAAACCGATGGCATTTCCAAAAGTTAGTTCAATTTCAGCTCCTAACTTTCAATGATGTCATTTAGCCCGAAGCATGTTAAAGGTGAATCTGCGTTATCCCAGTTCTGTCACTCTACTGAACGATTCTAATAACCGCAAACGGTTTGAACGGATCGTTCGACCGACTCCTTTTTGAACCTCTGACCCAGAAAAGCGATGAATCACTGGTGGATGATAGCGTGGCGTGGACTCACTTTGCAGGAATGTTACCGGACCAAAGTTGGGTCCTGGCCACTCTGTAACTGGGCTCCCTTTGTGCTTTCACCACGCAGCGCAGAAAGAGGCAGTTCGGCCCATCGTGAGCGTCCAAGCTCTTTGAAGGAGCTTACCAATCAGACCCCCTTTCCCTGAGCCCAGTCCCGTTTCAAGAGTTTACCTCCCTTCGTGTGTTTTCCCGAAACCAACCAGCTGCCTGGGGAATGTGCGTCGGGTTGGTGACACTGTCTAACCTTTTTTTGGGGGGGCCTGTGTGTTTGTGGGTTACAGCTCTGCTGGAGATCAAAGCAGTGGAACCAGGACACGTGGTGATCCGGGGAGTGAGGACGGGACGGTACCTCTGCATGGACACTGAAGGCAGCATTTTCGGATCAGTGAGTATTGCATATCTGGTTACTCAAAAGTAGCAAGGCTGCTCTACTGCACACGTTTCTTCAAAACAGAAACACCTCTACCTTGTGGCAGATGTGTCTAACACCAAGGGTATAAGTTTAAAGTGGGGAGCAAGCGGTTTAGAGCAGAACAGAGGGAAAAAAGTTCACTCAGTGCTAGAAACATAGAAGGTGCTGGAGGCAAATACTGTCCCAACCTTTAAGAAACATCTGGATGAGCACTTAAAATGCCAGGGCATGGAAAGTTATGGGCTTGGTGTTTGTTGGTCAGCGTAGATATACTGGGCTGAAGGCCTGTTTCTATGCTATACGACTCTATGACTTCATCCCCAAACACCTATCAACATTTCATAGAATTCCTACAGAGTAGAAGCAAGCCATTTGGCCCATAGATTTCATCCTGATTCTCCAAAGAGCTTCCCACCCAGACCTATCCCTCTACTCTATCCCTGTACCCCTGTATTTCTCATAGCTAATCAATCTAACCTGCACATCCCTGGACACTGTGGGCAATTCAGCATGGCCAATCCACTTAACCTGCATATCATTGGACTTTACCATTTGGATGATTACTTAAAATGCCAGGGCATAGAAGTCTAAGGATCAAGTGCAGAAAAATAGGATTGCTGTAGTTTGGTGTTTGTTGGTCACTGTAGACATGGAGGCAGTTATTGTCCCAATATTTAAGAAACATCTGGGTGAGCATTTAAAATGCCAAGGCATGGAAAGCTATGGGCCAAGTGCAGGTAAATAGGATTATTGTAGTTGGGTGTTTGTTGGTCAGCTGTATGTTTCTATGCTGGATGAATCTCTGACTTCATTCCCAAACAGCATTCCCTATTGATCCTGAATTTAAGGCGAGGTGAATAGAGGTAATGATCTCGCTCGGGTTAAACGTGTGCGTAAGATTTTTGATTTGAAACTCTTTTCCTTTTTTCAATAGACAACCTACCGTGAGGATGATTGCAATTTCAAAGAGGAACAGTTACAGACATTTTACAATGTGTACCACTCCCCAAGGCACAAGAAGGTGTTAAGCCTGAGCCTAGACAAGCGTCCATTCATTCCGAACAGAGAGCTGCCTCCGCTCTCAATGTTCTTGCCACGGGAAAATGAGTTGCCAACCACGACACACAGCCGGAGGAACCCTGAACGAGAGACCAATGACACAGACCCCTTCGGGATGAGAGCCGGACAACTAGCGAGTCCCAAACTCTCTAGAATTGGCCGAGGATAATGCTGCAGACTCATGTTATACCGACTTTAGAATCCAATGACTGTGATCGACAACATTGCCCCAAAAGTACTCTCACCAGGATCAGATTCAACCTATCTATTCATAACTGTGTAGTCCAACAAAGGGAATTAGAGCAGATAAACCAGTTGATGATCCACTGATGGGACTAGTCACATGGTCATGATGTAAGGGTCACTCAGCTCATTCACCCTAAATGACTCGGACGTTTTGTTTTGCAATGGTTAGATCCAGAGACATCTAACTTTCATTATACTTCTTTGGAGTCTATTCCATAATCACCACTTCTAATGTAAAGAAAATAACCCTGACATCAGTTCTGAGTTTGCCTTCTCCAGGTTGAACCAGTACTCCATGACCATAATTTATACTGGCTACTTTATTTTAGTTGACATTCTAGACATATCCTTCCAATTCCTTTACCAGTGAGATGATTTCTTTTCACGACAAAAGCTTTCTGTACTTTTATCTCTAACCCAGTATTTGAATGTGCACCTTCTCTATTGCTTTGCCTTTTACATATCTCAACAATCAGTGCAGAATGCAGTACTGAAGCATGGGACAATATAACCAATACATTCGCTGACTTGCATCCTACTGGTTTTGCATTCTGCCAGTTTTTCTGATGGTTTCTCTGTATTGGATGAGCATGGTGAACATCCAGTGCAGTCCACGAAGACCCCTAGCCATTTTTAGGTTTATTTTACCACCATTTATGGATTATGGGTTTCGCCTATTTTTGTCTGCCACATCCCAAAGGCATTCTCTGCATTAAAGCTCATTTGGCTTTCCATTGCTTATTCATACACTTCATTCCAGTGATTACTCCAACCCTACAAATTTTGGAATTACCCTCACATTTGGCTACTTTGCCTGATTCCAGGCCATTAATATAAATTAGAAATAGTAACTTTGAAGCCTGGAGCAATGAGTTTAGTATTTCACACACCCTGATGTAACGCCCCTAACCATTACTGGTTACTTTGTTACTCTTTAACCAGTTCCTTGCCCACTTCCAAAACTTAAAATTCGAATTTAACTTGTTGTCTTTTGTGTATTGCTTTTGTCAAACACCATTCTGGAGTTTACGTTCACCATATTTAGGATCTATTGCAGTCCACTTGAATTGTCATTACCTTTAAAGAGGTTAAGGAGACTGATGAAGCCATAGCTTTCTCTTCTAAATCCAGACGTGATGAATAGCCTCTTTCTGTGTTGTAAACTCCATGAATGATACTTCTCAGTGTTCATTTCCTTGGAAAGGAAATCACACACACAAACGTTATATATAAAGAGCAGAAGTAAGTGTAAATGCTTTCTATTTCACTTTTATGTAAAAGACTTGAATCACTCCTTTGCCATATATATGAAATTAATCTTGTCTGTGAAATTGTACTGCCTGCTCTGAATTATCTATTTATTTAAATTATTGCTCCCAATATTTATATTTATATGCCAATACATTTTATAAATATGTTTTTTAGTGGCAATTTGTACAACTTAGATAATATAACAGAAGTAGAAAATAAATGGCACTTTGTTCCTTGATGATGTTTTGGATTTATTTGAATAATTATTTAATAATCATTCATGATTTCCTATTCTGAGAGATTATTAATTGGTCAGATTATCATTTTTACAATTTGATTACTGTACTTGGACAAATATCAATTAAGTATATCCTCATCAAGTTCCATGAGTTTCCATGTTGTCATTGATTTCCTTGAGACAAAAATTCTAAATGTCCCTCTGTACTAATATAATTAGTGTGCAACAGATAGGTTTGATACACACACAGTTGCAGTTTGAGACCAAGAGAATCAAGACTGGCAGCTTGCAGTGTAATTCACTTAACTTTGTATAATTAATGGGTGTGTAATTTTGTGGGATAATTTATTACATCATACAGAGTATCATTCCGTTCTAATCTCCTGATGTTAAGGATGTTGTAAATTTTACAGGAAAGGGTTGGAAGGGATATAACTTATTTTGTGTGTTTGTCAAGTTGGAACTGTCCAGCATTACTGAGGAATGACGTTAGTTAGCAAAACTTGAGGTATATAAGCTGAAGCAGATTTTTATAGTAAATTTCCTTTTAAAATTCCTTTAGATGTAACACTATATTTAATAAATCTTTGGTGCCAGTGACTGGATTTTTACTGGTATATTTCGCAAAGATCTGTTTGCTAATCATCATGCCAAAATAAACAAGGATGGTGTCACAATTTTCTTACCATAAGTGGCATAGCTGAGATAAGCGGGAAGGCTAGAGTGCTTTGGAGTCAGGATAAAGATATCTTTCCGGTTTCATTTAGTTGCTAATCTTTGATTGGTTCTGTTCAAGGTTATAAATTGTATTTCCAAAACTGATGTAATGAATTGTAATGTGCCTTCTGTCATTTTTGACAATGGAAATGGTTATTGTTATTTTACACTCACACTTGGCAAAATTAGTAGACTCAGTTCATAATATAGTTTGACCAGCTACTGGAGTCAGTTTTCTTGTATTTATTTTTTATATAAAAAGAGATATTGTTATTGAGGAAAGAAAGCCTTTACTGTCACAATATAAGCTGGTGAGAGATCATGCGCACTGTGCCTATATTGATTTTGAACTTGCCAATGCAGTTGTAGATGTTGGTTGTTTGCTAACCAGCACATTAGGAGAACTCCCTGCTCTGTGAAATAGCACTGTGGTATCTTTCATAACGATCTCCAAATTGGCAATCACTTGCTAAGGTATAGGTTGTCCACCCAGGAAATTGTGTGTATGGGTCATAGTCATAGAGATGTACACCACGGAAAAAGACCCTTCGATCCAACTTGTCCATGCCGACCAGATATCCCAACCCAATCTGGTCCCACCAGCCAGCATCCGGCCCATATTCCTCTAAATCCTTCCTATTCATATACCCATCCAGATGCCTTTTAACTGTTCCAATTGTACTAGCTTCCACCACTTCCTCTGGCAGCTCATTCCATACACGTACCACCCGTTGTGTGAGAAAGTTGTCCCTTAGGTCTCTTTTATATCTTCCCCCCTCTCATCCTAAACCTATGCCCTCAAGTTCTGGACTCACCCATCCTAGGGAAAAGACCTTTTCTATTTACCTTATCCATGCCCCTCATGATTTTATAGACCTCTATAAGGTCACTCCTCTGCCTCTGATGCTCCAGGGAAAACAGCCCTAGCCACTTTAACCTCTCCCAAATCTCAAATCCTCCAATCCTGGCAACATCCTTGTAAATCTTTTCTGATCCCTTTCAAGTTTCACAGCATCCTTCCAATAGGCAGGAGACCAGAATTGCATGCAATATTCCATAAGTGGCCTAACCAAAGTCCTGTACAGCTGCAAAATGACCTCCCAACTCCTGTACTCAATTCTCTGACCAATAAAGGAAAGCATACCAAACATCTTCCTCACTATCCTATCTAGTTGTGAATGTTGAATTCCTTTTAGTAGAAGCCTTGTGTGGGATGTCTGTGGGAGTGCTGTTCAAATTAGCAGACACATTGCCCTTGACAGAAGGTAGATTAAGTACCAGTGGTAAAGAAACCTTGACAACTGGGCTCTCCCCACTGCTGCACCCTTCATGTGGCTTTGCCATTCAAAGCATATGAACGTCTTCGACCTGAATTGCTGATGAGGATCTGTTTTGAGAATATTCTAATTGAAAGGGCTGAGATAGCTTCAGTATAATGTAACATCCAAATGATGATTCACTCAAGTTTGCATCATTCTGAGTTGAGAGAACAAAGACCGGGGAATAGCATGAAAAGGAGGTATTCTGCAAAGCATTAAAGCATCAAATGTAGGAGGAAGAAAAAGTGAATAAATTACCACAAATTGGTGTCCAGGTGAACAGAACTCCAAAGGTTAGGCAATTTGGGAGATAGAATGCCCAAATGTAAACAAACACATCTTGTTACATACTACTCAATAACTGAAGCACATAATGATTGTTATATTATTAGTCTTATTAAAGGAAGATTTGCATTTGTATAAAACCTTTTATGACCTCAGAAAGCATTCCACTAAAGGTAACTTAACCTTATTTAACTTTCATTTCAGCTAAATAAAGAATTTGGTCACTGGATTAAATCGTGATAGTTTTTTTTGCATTTGTATAAACCTTTTATGACCTCAGAAAGCATTCCACTAAAGGTAACTTAACCTTATTTAACTTTCATTTCAGCTAAATAAAGAATTTGGTCACTGGATTAAATCGTGATAGTTTTTTTTTAATAGATATTTTTATTAGAAATTTAACATTTTTACAAGTTTACAAAAATAAACAAAACACTCAGATATAAACGCTGATATACAATTAGCTCAAATA
>NC_057732.1:20410918-20422660 GCF_004010195.1 Chiloscyllium plagiosum | reverse complement strand
CGACCTCGATTATCGAGGTTGTCAATATGATTTTCCAAGGTCCGGACTCGCTGCTCGAGAGTCCGGACTTGATCCACGGCCGATTGAGCGGTTGTCTCCGAGGTCGCGGCCTTTAGCTCCGCCTCTCCGAGTCGGCGTTGAATTTCTTCAATTTCACGGTCGTGCTTCTGCAGCGCGGCCGAGAGCGACTCCCAACGATTTCTGGATTTGACGATAAAGGCATCGATCTTCGAGTCAAGCTTGGAAAGCATTTCTGCAAGGCTTGCTACTGTTGGTAAGTCCCCCGGGGCGGCTGTGGGCGCCTCTGCTGCAGCTGGAGAGTGTGGGGGAGGGGTTCCTGCTTGCTGAGAGCCTCGGGCTCCTTTCCCTTTAGTCATTTTAACTTAGGATAAAGTTGCTTACATGTAATATTACACAACCAATTGAGTTACTAAACTATTATAAATGATTTATAAATGATTTGGTGAGCTTGGTAGGGGGTAGGTGACCCACTGTGCCCAAGTCTTGGGAGGAGCACTATAGACTCAGTCTTACTGGGACGCCGCCATCTTGGATCCCCCCTCGTGATAGTTTTATTAACTTACTTAAACTTAAATGTCACCAACAATGCATAACAAAACATAATTCTTTGTGACAATATAGGTAATGCATGAAAACATAAATGTTTTGCCATGAGAAAAACATGATCAATCCTCTTCTTATATAAGGCACAGTCAACACAAATTGTGCTCAAAGTTTGTGAGAAGATTTGTAGCTCGGGTGCTCGTTGCTGTGGTTCTGTTCGCCGAGCTGGAAGTTTTTGTTGCAAATGTTTCGTCCCCTGTCTGGGTGACATCCTCAGTGCTTGGGAGCCTCCTGTGAAGCGCTTCTGTGGTGTTTCCTCCGGCATTTATAGTGGCCTGTCCCTGCCAACCACACGGATGAGTGCCATGCTTCTAGGAATTCCCTAGCTGTTCTTTGTTTCGCTTGCCCTATAATGGTAGTTGTTGTCCCAGTCAAATTCATGTTGCTTGTCACTCATGGCACTTATCCACAAACTCCATCAACAAACACATAGACCTGGACTCAATATACCGGCCACTACAGCGGACAGCTGAAACTGACAACCGGAAGCGGCAGGGACAGGCCACTATAAATGCGGGAGGAAACACCACAGAAGTGCTTCACAGGAGGCTCCCAAGCACTGAGGATGTCACCTAGACAGGGGACGAAACGTTTGCAACAAAAACTTCCAGCTCGGCGAACAGAACCACAGCAACAAATTGTGCTGAGAGATTTGATTCAGTGAGGGTTTTTTTTATACAATTATCCATGCACTCACCGAACATGTCTCTCTGACTCCAAACAGAGCTATTCTTCAGCATAGAGATATTTATTTTATCTGGAATATTGAGCATTTGGTCTGGGCACATCAGCCACCCGAATAATTAATCCTTATGGTCACATGGCCCTGTTGAAAAATGCAGTAATTAAATTAAAAAGACCAGACCCTGGAATGATAACATACAAGGGCTTCCTTTTACCTATGTGAACTATTGGATTGGTAACTCAAAAGTTTTAATTGGAAATATGCCCAATCCTCTAAGAGCCTTTGCTTCTAATTTAATCAATTTTCCCAAACTTTTTTCAGGGAAATGCAATAGATTCCCGTCTCACTGAATCAACTTAAGTACTTTTGAAGTGCAACTACTTTTGTAATGTAAGAATTACAACAATCAATATCCTCACATCAAGACGCAACAAGAGCAATGTGTTAATGATCAGATAAAATGTATTGATAGTGATGTTGAGTCAGGTATTAATAAACACTAAAGTGAACTCCTCTTTTTTTTCAAAATGGTACCCTGGGACTTTTTACAACTTTAGAGAATAGGTGGAATATTGGTGTACTACCTCATCCAGAAGATGGCATTCCTGACAATCCAGCACTCCCTCAATGCAGCAATTGACTGACAACCTGCATTGTATGCTCAGGTCTCTGGAGTGAGACACAAACAAACAACCTGAGAGATTAAAGTGCTACAAATGAAGCATAGCTGACACTTTATTGAGGACTTGTAACATCCTGAAGGATCCTTAGATGGGAAAAGAAAAGAGTTATCGAGTCATAGAGATGTGCAGCATGGAAACAGATGCTTCGGGCAATTTGTTCATGCCAACCAGATATTCTGAATTAATTGTCAGCATCTGGCCCATATCCCTCTAACCCCTTCCTGTTCATATACCCATCCAGATGTCTTTTATATGTTGTAATTGTGCCAGCCTCCGCCACCTCCTCTGGCAGCTCATTCTATACACACACCAGTCTTGTGCCTGAAAAAGTTGTCTGTCAGATCCCTTTTAAATCTTTCCCCTCTCACCTTAAATGTATGCCCTTGAGTTTTGGACTCCCCCACCCCAGGGAAAAGAACATGATTTCTTATATTCCCATCAACAATACACTTGTTATCTCCTAATAAACTGGAACAAATTATGCTAAAGAGCAGGAAGAAAACATTCTGATATGGGTACAGAAAAATGTTTTGAATCAATGTGTCTCCAGTTCAGGAATGAAAATGTTCTAAGTTTGCTTCTGGAAAATAAAGTCTAGTATATTATCGTAAGAAGTAATCTAGCTAATCATGATCACAACATATTACTCAGTTTAAGGTAATTATGGGAAGAGACCAGAAAATACCAAATGTACAAATGCTGAAATGGGGAAGAGTTAGTTTCAGAGTGGAGCACTGAAATGGGTGAAGTGAAGAGCAGAGTTGGAGAAAACAATGGTCTGTGAAGAGTAATGGGAATAAGAACACAGAGTAGTATTGTAGATATGGATAAGATGTATGTCAATATTTGCTTTAAATTGCCATAACTCAAACTGGATCAAATAGTTTAAAAAGTTTAAAACGGTAATTATATTACATACTTGAAGTTGAATCGATTAGGTAAATAAAAAATAGGAAGGGTCACCAGATCTGAAACATTAACTCTTCACAGATGCTGCCAAGCCTGCTGAGTTTTTCCAACACCTTCTGTTTTTGTTTCTGATTTACAGCATCTGCAGTTCCTTTGGTTTTTGTGCAGTTATCCAGGGCTTGTTTGGAGAAATGGATTTGTACATAGTATACAGGCTGCCATGCTGTGGTCATATGACTTCTAACTCTGAACTCTGCTTTCACTTTAGAGGCGTAGCCATTAAACACATTAAAGCATGATGTCACTAATATGAGATTGAATTTCCTGAGCTTGTGCAAGAACCAGCTTTTGCAAAGGAAAAGGAAGAATTAAACCACAGACTGCAACTTTGAAGTCTGAATGTCTCAACTTTCTACTCCATGCTGCTCTGGGAATGAAGGAGATTTGAGACAGAATTAGATTTTCCAACTCTCAGTAACAGAAGTATGAAATCCCTACAAAAATGAATAAAAAGCCTGAACAATTATGAGTAGAAACCCTATTATTTGTGTTAGGGCAAAAGTGTTACAAGCTGCATTGACCTGTATTAAACCCTGCTGAGGAGCAGAAAACTTTGATAGAAGAATCTTGAAGGCTTTGAATAAAAAATGTTAAAATAATGGTAATGTTACCTCTGGATGGTGTGTGTTAATGTTAGATTTCAGGGAGTGAGGAAGACCCCCTGAGAAGGCTATTAAGTGACAGTACTCATTCATCTGAATGAATCCTGAGATGTTGGCAAGTGAAAGGTAATCTCATTAAAAATACTACCATTTTAGGCAGAAAAGATCCTGTTATGAAAGCACATCTTCTGACAAAGGAGAAAAAGCAGAAAGGAAAAGATGCAATTAATGATACTTGAGGTCAAGTACTTAGGACATGTACTGACAGCAAAAGGACTCTGCATGGATCCTGACAAGGGGAGAGCTGCAGCAGAAATATAGCATCCAACTGTTGTTAGATTTGTGCACTACCTAGCAAAATTCTTATTTAATTTGTCATCACAGTGTGAGCTATGTAAATTCACTGCTGCGGATGTGCAGTGGTATTGTGGCAGAGAGCAAGAAGCAGTTTTCACTAGAATAAAAAAAAAGCAACAACAGCTCAACATGCTATGGAATTCGGCAACTCGGCAGAGACATTGAATCTGAAAGGTAGGAATCTTGCTATGACCAGGCACTTTCCATGATATGAGCATTCCCAAGGGGAAGGAGAAACACCTCAGGTATGGGCAGATAGCAGATGGCAACAACAACTCGGGATGCATAACCTTAAAATACCTGATTATTTTAGAGATTAAAGTTGGCAAAATGCATGTGTGGTGACTAATGAAGGTGGGACAGAGTAGAAATATCAGTTTGTTGATGGATGATGCTGTCTCTTTACATCCAATGTATATATTGGATACTTATTCAGCAAATGTTAGAGGATGTTACTTTATTATAAAAAGGGAAATGTTGGATAAATGCATTTGCACCACATTGTATGGGCTAGTCACATGACTTCTACTCCTGTAGTAGTCCTTTCAATTTAGTAGTAATAGCTGACTAGAATAGAATATTCTGGTATTAGAATTGTTGATGGGGTTTCAAACAAATGAAGTGGTACAGAGGTTGCAGGATTCAGGAGAGAGCAAGCATGAAAGCAGATGAGAAATGAGAAAGTTGTGGGGTGGTGTAGCAATATCAGTAAAAATAAGCAGAGTGGATTAGGGAATGGCCAAGAAGTTACTAAAAGTAATAAGGCATTAATGATGAAGGTGACATCAGAGAAAATTGAAAATAAGTTAAAGCTAAAGGCATAATATCTGAATGTGCAAAGTATTTGTTGCAAAATAAATTAACTAATAGTGCAGATATTAAAAATAGGTTTGATCTATTAGGCATTATAAAGACCTGATTACAGAGTGACCAAGCCCAGGAACGAAGTGTTCCAGAATACTTTGAGAAAAGGTAAGCAAAATGGAAAAAAGGTGGTTCTGAAGAGCATCTGTGCAAGGGTCACTGGATCCGAAATTTTAACTTTGATTTCTCTCCACAGTTGCTGCCAGACCTGCTGAGACTTTCCAGCAATTTCTGTTAATGGAAAAGGGTTGGGTGGAACAAATGTAACCTTGACAATAAAAGATGAAAGAAAATCAGTAGAGAGAAAGGACCTTTAAACAAAAAAAATTAAAATGTAGAATAAGTTTGAGTGGAGCTAATAATCAATAAGAAACAGAAAGCCTCCGTGGGTGTAGTTTATATATACCCGCATTGTATTCGGCAGAAGACAAATTTTAAATGAAAGAGGTTCATGTAAGAAGGAGAAATGTCAAAAGACAAATGCCAATTCTCAAAGAATTAGAAACCTTTGCATTTCTCCACCTCAGAGAGCTGTGTTGTTCACTTGTTGTGCATAATCCAGACATAAATTGATAATTTATTAATATTAGAGGAATTTAAAAAATGGGAATAGTGCTAGAATGTGAAATTGAGGTCAAAGATCAGTCGTGATCTTGTTGACTTGATGTCTGTCTTCACAAAAGAAGCCCCAAAACATCCTGGAAATAAGAAGAATGATTACTATCTAAATGGAATCAATTTAGGTCAAGGGGCAATACAAAGAGATCTGGGTGTTCTTGTACACCAGTCAATGAAGGTAAGCATGCAAGTACAGCAGGTAGTGAAGAAGGCTAATAGCATGCTGGCCTTCATAACAAGAGGGATTGAGTATAGAAACAAATAGGTTCCTATGCAGCTGTACAGGGCCCTGGTGAGACCACACCTGGAGTATTGTGTTGCAGTTCTGGTTTCCAAATTTAAGGAAAGACATTCTGGCTATTGAGGGAGTGCAGCGTAGGTTCACGAGGTCAATTCCTGGAATGGCGGGACTACCTTACCCTGAAAGACTGGAGCGTCTGGGCTTGTATACCCTTGACTTTAGAAGACTGAGAGGGCATCTGATTGAGACATATAAGATTATTAAAGAATTGGACACTCTGGAGGCAGGAAACATGTTTCCGCTGATGGGTGAGTGCCGAACCAGAGGACACAGCTTAAAAATACGGGGTAGACCATTTAGGACAGAAATAAGGAGAAACTTCTTCACCCAGAGAGTGGTGGCTGTGTGGAATGCTCTGCCCCAGAGGGCAGTGGAGGCCCAGTCTCTGGATTCATTTAAGAAAGAGTTGGATAGAGTTCTCAAGGAAAGTGGAATCAAGGGTTATGGAGATAAGGCAGGAAGAGGATACTGATTAAGGATGATCAGCCATGATCACATTGAATGGTGGTGCAGGCTCGAAGGGCTGGATGGCCTACTCCTGCACCTATTGTCTATTGTCTATTGTCTAATGAGAAGTCTAGTGATATTGATGAAATAAGCAAATTAATATTAATAAAGAAGTAATACCAAATAAATAAAGTATCAAAAGCAAACAATTCCACTTGCCTTTACAGTCAATATCTTAGAGTTTTCTTTAAATCAGTGGTTACAGAGATAGAGGATGCCTTGGATGTAAAACTGAAATATGGAGGGACAAATAAAACTGGGAGCTATGAGCCTGTTAACCTGATATGAAATAGTGGGAAAAATGTAAGTGAGCACCTCATGAGTGAAATGGAGACATCCCGTGTCTCATCTTCACTGAGGTTAAGGTTGTAAAATTATTCCCTGAAGATATTAGTTGAACCTGACCTCCTGCCACTTCTCCTCATGTTACTTTAAGCAGCTTATCCTCCTCTGTGTCAACTTTGCACATTCTTCCTGTCATGCAGCAGACCAAAGAAGACAGAAACTACAGCAAGTGACCTGCATAGATCCCTTTGAATTCCAAACCACACGCCAGAGCCCATCCTGTAGACTTCACTGATTTACAGTGAGAGAACACACCATCAGATTCATAGCAGCTGCCCTTGGAAATCACAAACTAACATGAGGAAACATTCTTGCGAGCAGCCCTTCTTGCTGCTAAAGGTATTGGTTAGTCATGAGAGTCTAAGACAGCTCAGCAACTAGAACTTTGAAATTGAATGCATCTGCTGACCAAAGCCATGACTTGTCTCCTCAGCACTTGCAGCACAAATGCCTAAGGTCAGCACTTCCAATCTAGTCAAATAGTTAGCTAGTGCAATTCACCAACACCTTCTCAAGGGCAACTAGGGATGTGCAATAAATGCTTGTCCAGCCAACGACACCTTTGTCCCATGAACGAATAATTAAAATGACCTGGTGCAGGAAATGTGTCAGACAGATGGACTTTGCTTTATAATGGTGCAACAATTCAAGGTGACAATACCTTAGACTGGCTTGATTGTTGTTGGATCAATTGGAAAAAATGGGTGCCAGGAATCCATACCAAAGAGAATGGTTTCAGCTGCTGCCAGACTTGCTGAGCTCTGCAGTTCCTTAGGGTAGTCTCTTAGGCCCAACTTCAGATGCTTCATCCAAGACTTTCCTTCCATCTTAGGGTCAGAAGCGACAATAAGACCATAAGGTATTGCAGCAGAATTAGACCATTCGGGCCATCGAATCTGCTCTGCCATTCAATTCAATCATGGCTGATATGTTCCTCAACCCCATTCTCCTGCCTTCTCTCCTTAACCCTTGATCCCTTACTAACCAAGAACTTATCTCTATCTTAAATACGCTCAGTGACTTGGCCTCCACAGCCTGCTATGACAACGAGTTCCACAGATTAATCACCCTCTGACTAAAGAAATTCTGCTCATCTCAGTTCTAAAGGGTCGTGCCTTCACTCTAAGGCTGTGCCCTCAGGTTCTAGTCTCTCCTACAGGTAGAAATATCTTCTTCACATCCACTCTATCCAAACTTCTCAGGATTCTGTCAATTTCAATCAGATCTCTTTTAGCCTTCGAAACTCTAAGTACAGACCCAGAGTCCTCAACTGCTCCTCACATGACAAACCTTTCATTCTCAGGATCCTTCTTGTAAACCTCCTCCGGACTCCCTCCAACACTAGCACTTCCTTCCTTACATACAGGACCCAAAACTGCACACAATATTCCAAATGTGGTCTGACCAGAGCCTTAGCAGTACATCCTTGCTCTTGTGTTCTAGCCCTCTCAAAATGAATGCCAACATTCATATGTCTTCCTAACCGAAACACTAAACTTGCATGTTAACCTTAAAAGAATCCCAAATTTTGTGTTTCAGATTTAGAAAATCCCCATTTAGAAAATTGTCTATGTCTCTATTCTTCCCACCAAGTGCATAACCTCATACTTTTCCACATTGTATTCCAGCTGCCACTTTTTTGATTTTTTTTTAGATTAGATTAGATTACAGTGTGGAAACAGGCCCTTCGGCCCAACAAGTCCACACCGACCCGCTGAAGCGTAACCCACCCATACCCCTACATTTACCCCTTATCTAACACTACGGGCAATTTAGCATGGCTAATTCACCTGACCTGCACATCTTTGGACTGTGGGAGGAAACTGGAGCACCCGGAGGAATCCCACGCAGACACAGGGAGAACGTGCAAACTCCACACAGTCAGTCGCCTGAGGCGGGAATTGAACCCGGGTCTCTGGCGCTGTGAGGCAGCAGTGCTAACCACTGTGCCACCGTGCCGCCCACTCCTAGCCTGTTCAAGTCCTTCTGCAGCCTCCCTGCTTCCTTAACACTACCTGAACCTCCACCTATATTTGTGTCATCTGAAAACTTAGCAACAATACCCTCAATTCCTCCATCCAGTTCTTTAATGTTTAATGTGAACTGTTGTGGTTCCTGCGGAACTCCACTAGTCACTGGCTGCTATCCTGAAAAAGACCCTTTATCCCTACACTCAGACTTCTGCCAGTCAGCCAATCCTCTATCCATGTCATTACCTTGCCCCTGACATCATGGGCTCTTATCTCATTTAGCAGCCTCCTGTGTAACATCTTGTCAAAGGCCTTTTGGAAATCGAAATAGATTGCATGCACTGGGTCTCCTTGTGTAACTTGCTCATTAACCCCTGAAGGAATTCTAACAGATTTGTCAGGCAGATTTGTCCCCTTAACAAGGCCGTGTTGACTCAACCCTACTCTACCCTGCGTTTCCAAATACTCCACAATCTCATCCTTAATATGGGACCCTCCCTGACTTCTGAAAAGTCAACAACAATGCCTCCACAATTTCCTCAACCATCCCCTTCAGAGCCCTGTGTTGTGGTCCATCTGATCCTGTGATTTCTCCACCTTCAGACTTTCCACCTTCCTGAGTACCTTTTTCTTTGTGATTGCCATCAGCTTTGCCCCCTGACTCTTTTAAAGTTCTGTTATGCTGCTGGTGACTTCCACTGTAAAAACTGATGCAAAGTACTCATTCAGTTCCTCCACCATTTCATTGTTCCCCAGTACTACTTCTCCAGCCTCACTTTCAGTTGTCCAATGTCCATTCTTGCCTCTCTTGTACCTTTCATGTTTCTGAAAAAAACTCTTCTTATATATCACCAGCTGATTTCCTCTCATATTTCATCTTCTCCCCTTTATTGTTTTTTTTTAGTTATCTTCTTTTTTTTAATGACTTCCCAATTCTCTGGCTTCCCACTAATCTTCACCTCATTGTATGCTTCTTCTTTTGTTTTTATGTTGTAAGCCATGGTCGCCTCATCTTCCTCTCAGCATATTTCCTCTTCTGCGCTGTGTTTCCCAAGTTACCCCCAGAAGGCCCCGCTGTTGCTGCTCCATCGTCTTGTTTGCTTGGCTCCCCTTCCCATCAGTTCTGGCCAACTCTTCCCACATGTCTTTGCAGTTATTGTCACTCAACTGGAGTACCGTTACACGTGGTTCCAGTTCATCACTCTCAAACTGACTTTACATCAATTCTGGATTTAATTTTGATTAATCGATTATTAATTATTAATAAGTGGGGATGTTCACTGATGATTACACAATGTTAGCAATATTCATGACTCTTCACGCTGAAGCAGTTCATTTCCAAATGCAGCAGGACCTGTGCAATACCCAGGCTTGGGATGAAAACTGGAAAGTAACATTCACGCCACACAAATGCCAGCCAATGGCCATTTCTAATAACAAGCAATCTAAAGTCCACCCCTTGACATTCAGTGGTGTTACCATCCCTGAATCATTGGCCAGAAGCTCAACTGGACTAGCCATATAATACAGTAGCTACAAGAGCAGAGCAAAGGCTTGGAAATACTGCAGTGAGAACTTATTTCCTGACTCCCCAAAGCCTACCCATAATCTTGAAGGCACAAGTCTGGCTGCGTGCAACTCCAAGATCAATCAAGAAACTTGAGACCATCCTGGAGAAAGCAGCCCATTTGATTGTCACCACATCCACGCATATCCATTCCCATCACCATCAACACTCAATAGCAGCTATGCGTACTGTCTACAAGATACACTGCAGAAATTCACCAGACATCCTTAGATCCAAACTCACGACCACCCGTCTAGAAGGATAAGGACAGCAGATACATGGGAACACCACCACCTGCAAGTTGCCCTGTAAGCCACTCACCATCCTGACTCAACAATATATTGCTGTTCTTTCGGTGTTGTTGGGTCAACATCCTGGAATTGCCTCCTTCAGGGCATTGTGGGTCAATCAACAACATATGGATGGCAGTTCAAAAAGACAGCTCATCACCACCTTCTTAAGGGCAACTAGGGCAGAGTCGTAAATGCTGTCCAGCCAGCAATACCCATGTCCCATGAGTGAATTAAAGAAACACCCAATACGAGTGCTACAGGTACAGACATTTGTTTTATCTTTGTTACTATTTGCATCCTAATATTGAAGGTTCAAAGTGATTTCTTTCACCTTGATTCTAATCATAGACTTGTGTCTGATTTGTTTTATTTTGTTAGGTTGCTTTAGTTGCTTCTTTCTCCTCATCTTTGGACCATGAACACCAGGAGCCTTTATTTGATCAGCTTTGGGACAAATTCTGGAGCAGCTGTTTACCCAATTGGGATCAATGAATGACAGAGTGGAATATTTACTTGAACTATAAGTCATAGACAACTTTCTCGCAGAATCAACAATTTAAAAATATTGCCAATCAAAAGTAAGGAATACAGAACTAGGTAACAGTTATACAACAAAGACATTGCTAACGGGTGACCAAGTAAAATGGTGGAAAAAATGTAACCAAAAGAAACATGTAACAAAATCAGAGATATCAGCCATTCTGACAATAGAACATATTGATTGCAATAGTCTAAGTGCCAAAAGTCAGAATCAGGTAAAAGTCACAGCCTTGAATAAATACAGAGATAAACAAAAGTAAAATGATGCGCAACAGTATGCATGTGAGTCTATGCAATATGAGCCAAGAGTGACAAAACATTGCAGCATTATGAATACCCCAGATAACACACAGGGATGTTGGCTGAAAGTGCAGAATGATCAAATCTGAAAAAAAAGTCAGATTCTGCAACATTGCGGATCCAAGTCCACATAAATATCTGCACCTGTTCCAGTGCCTCCACATCCTTCCTATAGTATGGCGACCAAAACTGCACACAATACTCCAGATGCGGCCGCACCAGAGTCTTATACAACTGCAACATGACCTCAGTACTCCGGAACTCAATTCCTCTACCAATAAAAGCCAGTACGCCATATGCCTTCTTCACCGCACTATTTACCTGGGTGGCAACTTTCAAAGATCTGTGTACATGGACACCAAGATCCCTCTGCTCATCCACACTACCAAGTATCCGACCGTTAGCCCAGTACCCCATCTTTTTATTACTCTTACCAAAGTGAATCACCTCACACTTAGCTACATTGAACTCCATTTGCCACCTTTCTGCCCAGTTCTGCAGCTTATCTATATCCCAC
>NC_057732.1:20391587-20410735 GCF_004010195.1 Chiloscyllium plagiosum | reverse complement strand
AGATGTTCATAAATCCTATCCCTTCCAATTCTCTCTAAGATTTTGCCCACAACAGAAGTGAGACTCACCGGCCTATAGTTACTAGGGTTATCCCTACTCCCCTTCTTGAACAAGGGAACCACATTTGCTAGCCTCCAATCTTCTGGCACTACTCCTGTAGACAATGAGGACATAAAAATCCTAGGATAAATGCCATCAGGCCCAGGGGACTTATCTATTTTCACCCTTTCCAGAATTTCATCCATTCTACTTAATTGTGACTCAGTACTCACATTGACAACAATGTCCTGATCCTGATTGAATAGTTGAAGTGATCAGCCACAGGGTGATGAGGTTGTTTGGTGCATGTGTCCCAGAGATGTTCCCTGAAACATTCCATGAGTTGGCGTCCTGTCTCCCCAATGTAGAGGAGACCACACCGAAAGCAACAGACACAGTAGATGAGATGTTTGGAGGTGCAGAAAAATCTCTGCTGGATGTGGAAGGATCCTTTGGGGTCTTAGACGAAGATGAGGGAGGATGTATGAGTGTGTAGGTTTTCCACCTGTTGTGGCAGCAAGGGAAGATGCCGGGAGACAGGGTAGGTTGATGGGGGGCATTTGGAGGTATGTGCTGCTATACAGGACATTGGTTAGGCCACTTTTGGAATATTGCATGCAATTCTGGTCTCCTTCCTATTGGAAGGATGTTGCGAAACTTGAAAGGGTTCCGAAAAGATTTACAAGGATGTTGCCAGGGTTGGAGGATTTGAGCTACAGGGAGAGGCTGAACAGGCTGGGGCTGTTTTCCCTAGTCCATCAGAGGCTGAGGGGTGACCTCATAGAGATTTACAAAATCATGAGGGACATGGCTAGGGTAAATAGACAATGTCTTTTCCCTGGGGTGAGGGAGTCCAGAACTAGAGGGCATAGATTTAGGGTGATATGTGAAAGATATAAAAGAGACCTAAGGGGCAACATTTTCACTCAGAAGGTGGTGTGTGTATGGAATGAGTTGCCAGAGGAAGTGGTGGAGGCTAGTACAATTGCAGCATTTAAAAGGGTATATGAATAGGAAGGGTTTAGAGGGATATGGGCCAAGTGCTGGCAAATGGGACTAGATTAAATTAGGATATTTGGTCGGCATGGACGAGTTGGACTGAAGGGTCTGTTTCCGTACTGTACATCTCTGCCTCTATGAATGGTTTCTGCAGAATGCTGAAAGGGGTGGGGAGGGAAATATATCTCTGGTGGTGGGGTCTCGTTGTAGGTGGTGAAAATGGCTGAGGACGAGGCGCTGTATCCGGAGATTAGTGAAGTGGAAGGTGAAGACAGGGGGTCCTGTCGTTGTTGCGGTTGGTGGGGCAGGGTTCATGGGCAGAGTTGCTGGAAGTGGAGGTGATGCACTGGAGGGCATTGCTGATCATGTGGGAGGGGAGATTGCAGTCCTTGAAATAGGAGGCTATCTGGGATGTCCTGGAGTGGAATTGCTCCTCCTGGGAGCAGATACAGTGGAGGTGGAGGAAGTGGGAGTAAGGGATAGTGTTGTTACAGGAGTAGGTGAAGGGGTTTGCTGGGAGGAGGTGTAGTCCAGGTAGCTGTAGGGGTTAGTGAGTTTGAAGTAGATATCTGTGTTGAGTCGGTCACCTGAGATGGAGATGGAGAGGTCTGGGAAGGGGAGGAAAGTGTCCGAGATGGTCCAGGTGAACTTAAGGTCAGAGGGGAAGGTGTGCGTGAAGTTGATGAACTGTCCTCTCTGACCTATCACTATCACCTCCCCTCCTGCATCTACCTATCGCCTTCCCACCCACCTTCCCCCACTCCCTAATTATTTCTCAGCCCCCTCCCACCTCACATTCCTGATGAAGGGCTTATGCCTGAAACATCAACTCTCCTGCTCCTCGGATGCTGCCTGACTTGCTGTGCTTTTCCAGCACCACATGTTTTGACACTGAACTCCAGCATCTGCAGTCCTCACTTTCTCTCAGTCTTTATAGCGTCATGAAGGAAGGTAAAGGAAGGGCAGCCAAAACTATAGCTCCCCAAATGACTGAAGATGTAAAGGTTAAAATGGAAGGAGAAAATGACAAATATCAGGTTCATAACATAGTAGGGTACCAGCAAAATCAAAGGACAAGGGAGATGCAAAATGGGAAACTGGTGGGTCAAAGAGTGTATTTGAGAATGAATTAGCAAGTAACATAAAATAAAATTCAAATACTTTTGCAAATGTAAATACTAGGAAAGGTACACTGGCCTTGGAGGAAGTACAACATAGGTTTACAAGATTTATATCTGGATTTAGGGGATTAAGTTATAAAGAGAGATTACAAATTAGGTCTGTTCTCTCTAATCCAAGTCAGATGCCATATCATTTGCCCTTCACTCCTCCCTAGAACATCTTGACACCAAGAAGAGCTACGTAAGAATCCTACTCATTGACTACAGTTCAGTCTTCAACACTATTATCCCCTTGAGACTGATTCCTAAACTTAGTGATCTAGGACTAAGCCCCACTCTCTGCAACTAGATCCTCAGCTTCCTGACCCTCAGGCCACAATCAATGAAGATTGGAGACAATATTTCGTCCTCACTAACACTCAACACTGGAGCCCCCAGGGATGCGTACTCAGCCGCCTACTGTACTCACTGTATACCCATGACCGCATCGCCAAATACCTGACTAATGCCATTTACAAATTCGCTGATGACACCACCACAGTCGGTTGAATCTCAGATGGCGATGAAACAGACTACAGATGGGAGGTGGAAGACTTGGTAAAATGGTGCACTGAGAACAACCTAGCTCTCAATGCTGGCAAAATCAATGAACTCATTAATGACCTTCGGCGGCATGTTACTCATCCTCCCTTAACATTAATAACACATTAACAGCATAGAGGTGGAATAAGTGGAGAGTGTCAAGCTCCAGGAAATGGTCATCCACAATAAGCTTTCTTGGATTCTCCATGTGGACGCACTGGTTACAAAGGCCCAATAACATCTCTTCTTCCTCAGGGAGTTGAGGAAATTTGGCATGACGGCGAATACCCTTGCCAACTTTTATAGGTGCACCATCAAGAGCATTCTGTCTGGATGTATCACTACTTGGTATGGCAACTGTACCATTCAAGATCGGAGATAGTTACAGAGAGTGGTGAACTCGGCCCGGACAATCACAAAGGCCAACCTCCCATCTATGGAATCCATCT
Source organism: Chiloscyllium plagiosum (assembly GCF_004010195.1). Classification (NCBI taxonomy): domain Eukaryota; kingdom Metazoa; phylum Chordata; class Chondrichthyes; order Orectolobiformes; family Hemiscylliidae; genus Chiloscyllium; species Chiloscyllium plagiosum. Next base: position 20,407,545 of record NC_057732.1, on the reverse strand, counting down.
ACCAGGCCCAAGGTAGATAGGAGACTGAAGAAGGCATTTGGTATGCTTTCCTTTATTGGTCAGAGTGTTGAGTACTGGAATTGGGAGGTCATGTTGCGGCTGTACAGGACATTAGTTAGGCCACTGTTGGAATATTGCGGGCAATTCTGGTCTCCTTCCTATCGGAAAGATGTTGTGAAACTTGAAAGGGTTCAGAAAAGATTTACAAGGATGTTGCCAGGATTGGAGGATTTGAGCTATAGGGAGAGGCTGAACAGGCTGGGGTTGTTTTCCCTGGAGCATTGGAGGCTGAGGGGTGACCTTATAGAGGTTTACAAAATTATGAAGGGCATGGATAGGGTAAGTAGGCAAAGTCCTTTCCCTGGGGTGGGAGAGTTCAGAACTAGAGGGTATAGGCTTAGGATGAGAGGGGAAAGACATAAAAGAGACCTAAGGGGCAACTTTTTCACACAGAGGGTGGTACATGTATGGAATGAGCTGCCAGAGGAAGTGATGGAGGCTGGTACAATTGCAACATTTAAGAGGCATTTAGATGGGTATATGAATAGGAAGGGTTTGGGAGGGATATGGGCCGGGTGCTGGCAGGTGGGACTAGATTGGGTTGGGATATCTGGTCAGCATGGACGGGTTGGACCGAAGGGTCTGTTTCCATGCTGTACATCTCTATGACTCTATGACTCAATGAAAGGCCACCAGCATTCTCAAAGCTCCATCCCACCCTGGCAATATCAATCTACAACCTCTACCATCAGAGAGAAGGTACAGAAGCCTGAACACACGCCGGTTTTGAAACAGTTTCTATCCTACTGTTGTTAGATTACTGAATGGACTCACAAACCCTTAACATTTTCTATGTTTTTGTTTTTGCCTCTGTTTACCTATTATTTACTTATCTATCTATTGCTCGCAAGGCAAAGCTTTTCGCTGTGCCTCGAAACACCTGACAATAAATTCAATTCAATAAAATTTTAGGAAGTTAAGGGGTGATCCGATCAAAGTCTTCATGATATTCACAGGAAAAGACAGGGCAGATAAAGACAAACTATTTTCACTGGTTGAGAATTCTAGAATTAGGGGAGATAGTTTGAAAATTAGGATCAGACCATTTAGGTGAGATATTAGGAAGCATTTCTACACAAAATGATAAAAAGTTTAGAACTCCCTTTCACAAATGGCTAGTTGATGCTAAATCTTCTAAAGCTGCTATAAATAAACTTTTATTGAGCAAAGTATTAAGGGATATGTGCCAAAGGCAAGTAAATGGAGTTAAGTCACAGATCAGCCATGATCTCTTTGTATGGCAGAACAGGCTCTTGGGTCTAAATAGCCAACCTATGTTCCTATGTTTCTAAAAAAGTAGCCAAATAAAGGATGGCATAGAGGACAAAGCCTAATTTCTAAATGAATACCTAGATCTAGTTTCAATGAAGTGGAGGTTGCTGCCAGCATCACTGTAAAGGCAGTAGTGTTTGAAGTACTTAATGGGTCAGCAAGCATTGGATGTTACCCCATCTATTTAAAATCCATTCTAAGATGCTGAGGGAAGTAAGGGTAAAAATTGTGAATGTTCTGACCAAAGTCTTCTAAACATTGTTAGATGTAAGAGCAGTCTCAAGGGACATGGGAATAGAAGCAGGCCAGTGAATCCTCAAACCAGTTGTGCCATTCACAAAAATCATGACTGATCCAAAAATGAATTCTGTATATCTGGCTTTGCCCCATGACCCTTCATACTGTTGGTTAACAAAACCTATCAATTTCAGTTTCACAATTAACAAATGACCTAGCATCAATTTCCTTTTGCAAAAGAGAGAGTTTTAAACCCAAACATGTAAGTAGAAAGCAGGAATTTTCAGCAGTTCCTTGCACGATGCCCACTGACGATATTACCTAGTATGGTGACGAAACGTCTAGAAATGAACCTTCAAGCTCAGCGAGCAAACCTACATCCAAAAGAGAGTTTTAAAATTCAATTATCCCTTGCATTAATTGTGTTACTGGTTTCACCCTGGAAAGTTTGGTTCTAACTTTTAGTTTTTTTGCCCTATTTTGAGACTCCGTAAGTAACATAATGCCTCATGTGTATTGGAAATTAAGCCCCACTATTCTTGGTGATGTCACAGAAGTTAAAGATTTTATAAAAATACACAGAACACCCAATTTGCATGTCTTTTTAGCTTCAGGTTAATAGAAAGCATGGATCAGGTTTCTGCACTTATCAAGAATTACTATTTATTACAAATAAATAGATTCAAGCTACAGAAAAACAATTATTAACTGTCCAACATACAAATCTACTAGTTAACAACTCTAACCCATTATAAACATTTTTCACACATATACAGAGAGACACAAAAGAAGTGGATGTTATGGGTGGAGGAAAAGACTAAGAAGGCAAATCAGTGGTCCCTGTTCACAGGGTTTGCTGCGCTGATCCTTTTGCTGACCAGAATGCTGCTTTGCAGGAGCACAGGGTGACTGGTTCCTGTCTTCTTGATTAGAAATTACTGCAAACAGCAACAGGGTGAGAGGAATTAAATTGGCTATCTTCAGTCTTGAAATGATTTTTTGCTGCAGAGCAATGGTCTGCTGGCTTCGGCCTGACGTTCCTGCTTTAATTTGCTCAGCTATCTGGGAATCAATCACATATATACAGTATTGAGATGCAGGTATCTTTTTGACATCAATAACTGATCATTAGTTCACAGACTAATCAGCTACATGTTCCTGACCAAAGCTCTATTTGTTCATAGGCACTGGATCTAACATGTCTGTATCTAAAATTTCTCCACTTCTTAAACCAATAGCTGTGCAAAGGGCACTTATAAGTGTCAGGTAACTTGCTTTTGAAAAGTACAGTAATCCTTCAACAATCATTGGCTTTTAGACCAGCTCTTTTCCCATTTCATTCATAATTAAAAATACAGAAAAAGAAGGTATGAACCTTACAGCAGTATAACTTGACTGAAAGAGAGACAGGACTGGCAGCTGAATGTCCCTGGATTTAGATGCTTCTGGTGTGATATACAGGGAGATAAAATGGGTGGGGCAAGTTGTGTTACTGGTAAAGGAGTTTCTCACATTTGTACTGAGGGAGGAACATCAGAGGACTCGTGCAGTGAGGCAATATGGGTAGAACTCAGGAGTAGGAAAGATGAAATCACAATGCTGGGGGTATACTACAGACCTTCCAACAGGCAGTGGGAGATAGAGGAGAGAATATATAGACATATTTTGGGAAGATGTAAAAACAGCAGGGTTGTTGTGGTGAGCGATTTTAACTTCTCTCATATTGACTGGGACTCACTACGTGCTAGGGGCTTAGATGGGGCAGAATTTGTAAGGACCATTCAGGAGGGACTCTTGACACAAAATATCTACAGTCCAATCAGGGGAGGGGCTATACTGGAGCTGATTTTGGGAAGTCTGCCTGGCCAGGGTAGTGAAGTTTGGGTGGGGGAGCTTTTCAGGAATAGTGACCATAATACGATGAGTTTTAAGATAGTCATGGAAAGGGTTAACAGCAGTCTTCGGGTGAAGGTGTTAAATTGAGGGAAGGCGAACTACAATAATATTTGACAGGAACTGGGGAATTTTGATTGGAGGCAACTGTTTGAGGATAAATTGGACATGTGGGAGTATTTCAAACAACAATTGATAAGCGTTCAGGAGTGGCACTTTCCTGTGAGAATGAAGGATAGGTATGGCAAGTTACGTGAACCTTGGATGACCAAGGATGTTATGACCTTGGTCAGAAAGAAAAAGGAAACATCCATAAAGTCTCAGAGTGTGGGAACTGATGAAGCCCTTGACGCATATAAGGAAAGTAAGAAAGAACTTCTAAAAGGGGTCATGACAAATCATTAGCAAAAGGATTAAGGAGAATCCCAAAGCTTTTTATACATGTATAAAAAACAAGAGGGTCGACAGAAAAAGAGTTAGCCCACTCAAGGACAAAGGAGGGAATCTATGTGTGGAGCCAGAAGAAATAGGTGAGATCCTAAATGAATAATTTGTGTCAGTATTTGCCAAAGAGATGGAATTGGTGGAGGATGATCTCAGAAAAGAGAGTGTTGAGTTTCTAAGCCAAGTTGTTATTAAAAAGGAAGAGGTGTTGTCCGTGTTAAAAAGTATTCAGATAGATAAGTCCCTGGGTCCTGATGGGATCTATCTCAGAATATTGATCGAGGCAAGAGAACAGATTGCTGGAACATTGACAAACATCTTTGTATCCTCTTTGACCATAGGTGAGGTCCCAGAGGACAAGAGAACAGCCAGTGTTGTCCCACTGCTCAAGAAGGTTAGCAGGGATAAACTGGGAAATTACAGGGCTCTGAGTCTCACATCGGTGGTAGAGAAACTATTGGAAAAGATTGTCAGGGACAAGTTCCATTCGCATTTAGAAGCAAATGGACTTATTAGTGATAGACAGCCTGGTTTTGTGTTGGGGGAGATCATGCCTCACTAATTTGACCAAAGTTCTTTGAGGATGTGACGAAGATGATTGATGAGGGAAAAGCAGTTGATTTTGTCTACATGGACTTCAGTAAAGCCTTTGACAAGGTCCTTCATGGCAGACTGGTACAAAAGATGAAATCACATGGTATCGGGAATGAGCTGGCAAGATGGAAATAGAACTGGCTCAGTCATAGGAGACAGAAGGTAGTGGTGGAAGGATGCTTTTTGGAATAGTAAAGAAGAGTTTAAGAGATGTGACAGACAGGTTTTTTACACAAAGGATGGTGAGTGCCTGGAACACATTGTCAGAGGAGGTGGCAGAAGCAAATACAATAGCAACATTCAAGATGCACACAGACAAATACATGAATAGGAAGGGAATAGAGGGATACGGATCCTGTAATTTTAGCATGGAAGGGCAAAAATATGGTACCGTAGGCTTGGAGGGCCGAAAGGCCTGTTCCTGTGCTGTATTTTCCTTTGTTCCATAAATAATTTATTTTTATTTATTCTATCTAGGTGGAAAGGCAAATTGTGAGGAGGATGGTAACAGTTTACAGAGAGGTATTGATAGGTTAAGGACAAAATTTTGGCAAATGGATTATAATGTAGGAAAATTTGAAGTTGTTAATATTGGAAAGGAGAACAAAAGAACGGTATTTTTTAAATGAAAAAAAAACTGCAGAAAGCTGCAACACAAAGGGACTTGAGGGTATTTGTACAGGAAACACAAAGCACACAGGTGGAGCAGGTAATCAGGAAGGCTAATGGAATATTGGCTCTTATTTCAAGGGGGTGGGAGCATAAGAGTGGGGAAGTCTTACTGCAACTGTATAAGGTACGATACAGCCATATCTACTGTCTGCTTTGGTTCCCTTATTTAAGGGAAGATATCATTTCAGTGGAGGCAGTGTAGTGAAAGTTCGCTAGGCTGACCTTTGGTATGGAGGGATTGTCTTATAAGCAAAGCCTGAAGAGGTTAGGACTCTAATCATTGCAGTTTAGAAGAATGAGAGGTGATCTCACTGAGACATATTGGATTCTTAAGGGGTTTGACAGGGTAAATGCTGAAAGGATTTTTTTCCTCTAGTGGGAGAGTCTTGGACCATAGGGCAAAGTCTCAGAACAATTGAGTGCCAATTTAAGACTGAGATGAGGAGGAATTACTTCTCTGATGGTGGTGAAAGTTTTGCAACTCATTGCTGCAGAGAACTGTGGTGGGAGAGTCCTTGTGTATTTTTATGGCGGAGGTAGATTCCTGACAAGTCGGGGAATCAAGGTTTACAGGTGGAAGACAGGAAAGCAGGTGTGAGGAGTATTGGATTAGCCATGGTCCTATTGAATGGAGCAGGCTCAAGGGGATGACCGACCTACCTCTAATTCTATTTCCGATGGTCTATCTCTTCCTCCTAACATCTTGAAAATTACAAATTAACCCTTTCTGTCTAAAGTAAATCTGAACTACATCCCCTCCAAGGCCAATATGTCCTACATAAGGTGCAGTATTCAGAACTGCTCATATATATCAAATGTGATCTAACTAGAGCTTGACCATCACTTTTTTCTCTCAACTAAAGGCCAGCATTCCAGTAGCCTTTTTGCTAATCTTTTCTCACTTGTTCATGATATTTTAATGATGTGCGTACCTGAATCCTCAAGTCGCTATTGACTTTCACTGTTTCTACATTTTAACTAACTAGAAAGTGCTTTATAGGTACAAAGTGGAAAACCTCACAACTGTCTATGTTAAAATCCATCTCCCACAGCTTTATCCATTCACTACAATTTCTTGCTTCCATCGACATTGCTGACAATATCATTTAACATTGTTTCAACAGCAAATGTGGGCACACACAGCTCCCTATTCCATCATTGAGTGTATAGTTGAGACTTCAACACAAAAACTTGACGGACACTAGACACAAACTGCCAATTTAGAGGTTATGAAGGGGTGATGGCCTAGTGGTATTATTACTGGATTGCTAATCCAGAAATATAGGAGACCTGGGTTTGAATTCTGCCATGATAGACGACAGCATTTTAATTCCATTTTTAAAAATCTGGAATTAAGAGTCTGATGGTGACCATGAAACAATTCTTGATTGTCAGGAAAACAAAGCCATTTTGTTCACTAGTATTCTTTAGGGAAGGAAACTGCCATTCTTTCCTGGTCTGGACTATATGCAACTGCAGATTCACAACAATTTGGTCAATTCTTAATTGCCCTCTGGGGTGGACAATAAAAGCTAGCCTAGCCAGCGATGCCCTCATCCTGTGGATGAATAAAAGAACAGATAATTATCAATTCACATCTTCTTCCCTTTCTGTTAGCCAATATCCTAATAGGATTTGCCCAATGAGGGGCTGCGTCAAATGCCATTTTAAAGTCCATGTAAAAATACCTATAAATAATCCCCTGTCCACTACTTTATCACTGCGTCAAAAAATCAATCAGGTTCTTCAAGAATAATTGAATGTTTGCAGACCTTTGTTGTCTATCTTTGATCAGCTGTTGAGATGCTCAGTCACCCTTCCTTTAAGTAGAGGCTCTTGCAATTTCCTGATGACAAATGTTAGCAAACTGATCTGTATTTCACTCATTCCCTCCCCTAAATAGCAGAGTGAGAAGTACAATTTTCTAATCTAAAGGAATATTGAGTAGGTTAAAGTTAGGATATCTACAATGTTCTCACCTACAGACCCAGGTAGGAAATTGGCAGTTTAAATTTAACATGAAGAGGTGTGAAGCAATGAATTTTGGTTGGAAGGACAAGGAGAGGCAATACAATGTATGCAATTGCAAGAAGATCTCATGGTATACATGCACAAATCTTTGAAGATGACAGGACTACTTGAGGAGAGTCCTTGATCTTATGCTTCAAGGAATAGAATATGAAAGCAAGGACATTATAAAGCACTGGTTAGGTCTCAGCTGGAATATTCTGGCCAGCTTAAAACATTTCCCTTTAGGAAAAATGTCATAGTTTTTGAATGAATAAAAGGCAAATCATCAAGGAAGGAGGACTTTGTTTATGTTAAAAATCTACAGGAAGTGAGGTTGTTCTCATTAAAACAGAGAATGTTAAGGGATGTTTTGATAGAAGTGTTCAAATTCATGATCGGTTACTCTAGGGCAGTGTTTCTCCATGGGGGCAGAAGCGCCCCCTGAGGTGCGTTTGCCTTCCTTCGGTGGGCATTGAAGTCAAAGGGGGCACTGAACGACTTTGTAGAGAGCTTACCAATCACTTGGAAGACTGCCGTGTCCTTGAAGGACATCGCTGTGTGCATACGGATAGTTGCATAACACGAGTCTGTTATTTTCCTTGCACCCATGGAGGCGTGCGCTCTGATTGGTTGCTGTGTTATTATTGATAGTCTTCTCTGTGAATGGCAAACCATTTGAACTCATTCGCAGTTGGCACTAATTCTACTGCCGAGATCAATATCACCTAACTTGTGTCACTTCTAGGAAGATGAAACACAGCTTTTCAACTGTTCTACCGGGTGGCAGAATGAATGCACATTACAGCTAATTAGCCAATCAAATTTTGCCGCTTGTCTGAGCATCTTAAAATTATCGTGATAAGGTAATACCCATGATTCCATCAGTGTATTCGAGCGACAGTGTAAAAATGACCTCAACGAGTAAGAAAAAGTGCAGGCAGCATAGCATGGACTATTTGCGATATGGCTTTATTCAATCTCCATCTAATAAGCAGTTACTACTGTGCTTACTTTGTGAACAAAGTTTTTCCAATGAAGCCATGAAGCCTTCCCATCTTATTAAACATTTGGAAAAGAAACAGTGGCAAAAAGGACAAAGATTTGGCATATTTTCAAACACTAAAGAATAAATTCAATCAGCGACCAATGATTTCCACTGTTTTTTCAAAGATGGGAGCCACAAATGTGGATGGTCTTGTGGCATCATACAACATAGCGAAGCTAATTGCAAAAATGTGGTAAACCTCATTCCGTGGATGAATCGTTGGTGCTTCCAGCTATTGCCGAAGTATTATCAACTGTGCTACATCAGGAACCATCAATGACTATCAAGCGTATTCCTCTTAGCAACAATTCCATGAGAAGGCGCATCGATGAAATGGCTTCAAATGTTGAGGATAAATTATGTTCCCTTTTGATATTGAAAGAAATCGCCTTACAAATTTATGAAAGTACTATATGCGGAAATGAAGCTTTACTTTTGAGGTACGTACGTTTCATCGACAAAAATGAAATACGAGAAGAACTACTTTTTGCTCTGGATCTACCGACAGATATCAAAGGTAAGACTATCTTCGACTGTGTCAAGGATAATTTTAATAAAAAGTCTGTTACCCTCAAAAACATTGTTGCTTGTGCTACAGATGGCGCATGTGCTATAACTGGCCAACATCGGGGATTTGACGCATTATTAAAGAGAGAAGTGCCACATGTTTTCACAGTACACTGCATTTTCCATCGGCAGCATCTGGTTGCAAAGAAACTTAGTGAAGCCCTCAACCATTCTCTACAAGTGGTGATTCATGGCGTAAATTATATAAAGAGACATGGTCTGAATGAATGACTTCTCCGCCAACTCTGTAAAGACAATGAAGATGAATTTCTGTAATCACTGATACACACAGAAGTGAGATGGCTCTTGAAAGGAAAATGCCTCAATCGTTTCCATGAACTGCTTGATTCTATCATCGAATTCCTACACAGAAATAATGAAAACCTTTGTATGAAAGCCGAAACCGTAAAACACAACTGTGCATATCTCGCGGATATTTTCGATAAGTGTAATTCGTTGATCATGCAGATACAAGGAGATAATGTGAGTTTCATAAAAGCAAGGAATGCTGTTACATCTTTTATTGTGCAACTTGATCACTTTCATCGGAATATCAGTTGTTGTGAGTTTTACCAGTTCCCAAGTTTAAACAATATCGCGGAGGATGTTACTGATGATCAATTACTTAACTACTCAGCTCACATTTATGCACTGCAGGATGATATGAAAATATGATTTGCTAATCTTATCGAGATGGAGATCCGTACATGGCTGGCTGACCCCTTTATCTCATACGCAGAAGAAATGGACATTTGCCTTCAGGAAGAAATGATAGAGCTCCAAAATGACACTGCAATGAAAGTTTGGTTTTCGCAAATGGGTGAGCTTTTTATTTGGATTCAAGATGCCACCCGATGTCGTTTCCTGCTATTAAGCGAAGAGGCAAAGCAGTTTGCACGACCATTTCCTACCTCTTATTTGGTTGAGAAAGGGTTCAGTGCCAGTGCCATCACTAGAATACAAGATAAGACCCGCAATCGCATGGATGTTGTTCAGCGTGGTGACCTGAGCTTGCTTTTGACAAAAATTGAACCAGATGTATATGATTTAGCAAGACAACATGAACCACAAGGATCATATTGACTATTTTGCTATCACAGACTAAATTTTATACAGTGAACCAAATATAGGTAGACAGTATGCACGGTAATAAATGATAACATTTAGTTTTTGTTGTATATAAAACATTTCACAAAAGTTTTCCGTTTTCAGCACTGCAGTGTATTGCAGTTATATGTGCAAAAATAGACTTTGGTGATTTGGGGGCATTGCATGATTTCAAGGATAAGAAAGGGGCGTTGAATACGGAAAGATTGAGAAACACTGCTCTAGGGCATAAGAATAAGAGGTGAGATGAGAGAAAAAGCACGTTATTATGGTCAAGAGCATACAGCCTGAAAGAGTGGTGGAAGCAGACACATTAATAACATTCAAAAGGAAATTGTGTAAGTATTTGAATAAAAGCTACAGGATTCATAGGTGAGGTACTAATTGGATAACTCTTTCCATGAGTTTGCAAGGGTTGAATGGCCCCCTTTTGTGTTGCTTTGAACTAATAACCCACAACCTTTGCTGCTTAAGTGGAACAAACCCAGTTTGTCCAAACTAAATTCTTGCATTTTATTTCATTTAAAAGTCTAATGCCCATATGTATATAAATTCACCAAAGTTGCAGTTACCCAGTACCACTTCAATTTATACTGATCTTGTAAAACTAAATACTGTACACTGTTGTGTCCCATTAATGAAACTGGTGTTCTAAGGTTGCACCAAGATCTTCTTAGCTAATGCTGTTTCAGTTGCATTTGTTATTTTTACTGCACTATCACCAACTTATTCAATTTAATCTTATGATATCTGTACATAATTACTGTTACTTCCCAGACAGTTACTGTAACTTTGCACGATTTCTGACTCATCATTGGCAGTACCATTTGTAACCACATGGTGGAAGACTTTTCCAACTGATCTTAAAATACTAAATTATGATCAACATATTCACATTACAGTACATGTTCTCGTTGAGATACAGTAGAAGGAGCAGCTTAATTAAAATCCTAAATGGCAAATGTAAGTTTTTTAAATCACAGTGGCTGTAAATAAAGTTTTCTCACTTGTTTATGGATATGCCCAAACAATTAAGTTCAATTTCGAATCGAGCCCTTCAAACTTTACAATATGTGAGACGGAGTCTTACATTTTTAGCTAAATCCAGAGTTGCATTGAGATTTCTGGAGGGCTTTTCACTGCGAGGCTTAACAAGTTCTCTCATGGTATCTTATCAAACCTGCTGCATTAATAATTTACCTCACCCCTATGGCATCTTTCAGGACTGCCTCCAGCCCCAGCTCACATCTGCTATTCTCAGAACCACAAGCCACCCTGGACCAAGGTTACCATCTGGGTCAGGGCAGTCCTTATTAGTTCCTGATCAATGGTTGACTATTAAACTGCGCTCTGGATAATTGAGGATGGACAATGAATGCTGGTCTCACCAGTGACATCCTCATCGTATGAATGAATAAAAAAAGTTGCTTTACAGTTTTATTAGAGACACGCATTGCATATTGTCTACCTCCCATCATATACAGACAGATAGTCAGTCCCATATTATATGATAGTCTCGATTAATACCCATCAATTGAATGTAGCACCCTAGCCATAGACAATTAATAGTGCAACTAAAGATGCATTTGCCTACTGTACCACAGGAAGATCTGATGGGGAAGGGAAATATTATTGAATATTGTCTATTAGTACTAATGTGGATACTTGTGACTTCCTCATAGGCCATAGGAAAATGATTGCTCTGTTTGATCTTTTTTTTATTCAATCATGCAATATGGACTTCTCTGGCTGGATCAGCTTTTATTGCCCATCCCTAATTGTCCAGAGGACAATTAAGAGTCAACCACATTGCTGTGGTTCTGGAGTCACATGTAGGCCAGACCAGGTGAGGATAGCAGATTTCCGTCTCTAAAAGACATTAGTGAACTAGATGGGTGGTTTTTCCTAATAATTGACAATGGTCATCACTAAATCCTTAATTCCAGATTCTTTATTGAATTTAAATTCCATCATGTGTCATGGTGCATTTTGAATCTGAGCCTCCAGATCTTTAAATGAGCTGCTGGATTAATAACCTAGTGACAATACCACGTGGCCATTGCCTCTCTAATAGCAGAGCAAACAGGTCTCCGTAAGAGAGGGTATGCAATTTGTAAATACTGTACAAAGAAGAGAGATAGAGATACGTAGAAAACCTTCCACATATATAGATTAAGGTCGCCTTGACTGCCTAAATTTATATGGATCCGGATAGAGACATTTAAATTAAATACAGAAATGCACAAGAACATTGAAATAGTTTGATACAGAGATTTAGGTAAATAGTTGTCCTTGGCAACTATTGGAGATGACCTATGTTAGCTTTCCATTTAGGTTATAAATAACAATACAGAAAATAGAATTGATAATTTGATAAACAAAGTAGTTTCCTAGCTTTCTTGTGGAATATGCTCACTCTGAAGCTTTGATCTCTACATCTCCTCAGTGCACTGTGCAATCTGTACCAACATTAGATTATTAACATACCTGAGGAAGTTGAGACTGCAAGTTCAAAATGAAGCATTAGTAACAATTTCATTGTTAACTGGCTGCAAAACATCACTAAACCATTGGTGAAGCCCTTTCTCAGAAATCTGTGATAAAGGTAAACCATTAATCGAACCTAATAGACTTGACATGAAAGGGTAACCACCACGTCCTCAAGAACAAGTAGGTTGGGCAATAAATGTTGAACAAACCATCAACGGCCAGTCAAAAAAAAGTTACATTGGCATATGCCAGGCCTTTGTTCTTGGGTATTCTCTGCAGGTTCTCTTTTTGTCTTTCAGCACATTTTGTCTGAAAGATAGATTAGATATTGACAGTTTTAATTTACAAACCCCACATTGGAACTTCACCATATTGTCTAGGCATTTCCAAGAGAATTCTCCATTTGTGGAAATGCTGTTATTTGAATCAGATATTAACACAAGGCCCGGTCTGCCCAGATGAGGTGGATTTTAAAGAGCCCATGATGCTATTCAAAGAAGACCAGGAAACTTTCTAGAAGTTTACTGGCTGACATGCCTCCTGATCCAATGTCACAACAAGTTTACCAGTGATTTATTTCACTTGCTAACTGTGAGAGTTTGCAGTGCACAAATTGGCAGCTGCGCATACCTACACAACAAAAGTGATTGTTGTTCAAAAAATGACTAACTATCCATGAAGAATTTGGAATGTCTGAACAATCCTATGACTGTCATCAATCTGCAATGATCATTGCTATAATATTTACAATACAAATCTGTTGGCAGCTGCATAGTTGCCTTAATAGATCCCAGCTTGCCAAGAGATGGAGAGTGAACCTAAAGATATTGTATCATTGCCATATATAGTTAGATTTCATCTGAATCATTCTCTGTCATATCACAAAATACAAGAAAGATATAATTGTCCTTTACAGAGGACTCTGGACTCACTCCTGAGGAAAAATTTAATTTCTGTGTTTAAGTAAGTTCAAAACAGAAGTTAGTAGATTTCAAACACTAAACGACATCAAGGAATATGGAAATAGCACAGGAATATGGCAGTGAGGTAGATAATCAATCATGATCTAGAACATTGGAGGAAGTTCAAGGGCCTGAATGGCCTACTTTTCTTCCTGTGTTCCTAGCTGAACTTTTCAAGATTATGAAGGGAATTTTCAAAACTGATGCAGGTTTATTTTGGTTCATTACTGTGAAGGAACTCGAAAGGACATTGGTTGAAAATTAAGAAATTAGAAGCAAAACAAACATCAGGGATACTTTTATTAATTTAGGAAGCTTGTCGATGTGGATGTCAAGAGGCAATATAGTGGCTTGGAGTTTGCTGTCAGTGGAGAAGCAATAACTTTTGTTGCAGATCTGAAAACAAATTACAAGTTGCAAGTCAGATCACAAAATCCAGTGACTGAAAATATTGTTATCATTGGAACCACCAAATCTGCTCTGCTATATTTGTGATAGAAGAATTGAGGAAATTGTTTAAAGGTAGATACTGGAATTGAAAATGAACATTTACACTCTAATGCCCCTTCCTCATCTTTATAAAAGAAGATAGTTATAAGAGGACCACAACATTTTATTCTGACTGGAGTTGTCAGTTGCTGGACTGTGCTACCATCTAGTGTTCACATTCCCACTGTGCCATGCAAAATGCCTAATTATTGTTAGCAACAATATCATTTCTATACTGTGAACAAATGTTGAATATTAAATGCATTGCAAAAACAGTCAACACTGGTTCCCTAAATAATGGCAATAAAATTCAGTTTATTATCTTTATACAAGGCATGTTTTAAAAAAAACACTACAGATGCTAGAAATATACTGAAAGGATCTGGAAAGGGAAAATAAATAAATGCTTCAATTGTAACCCTTCATCAGAAATTATAACTGAGAGACAATATAAAATCTGCTCTTCAGAATATAACCTCTGCTCTACTAAGTTGTTCATACATGAAGAGTATGCAGATTAATTTGATCTTAGAGTAGGATAAAAGGTTGGCACAACATCAAGTGCCAAAGGGCCTGTACTGTGCTGCACTGTTCTATGTTCTATATAGTGAACAAAAACATGTAAATCAGCTAACATTAAAATCAAGATCAAATCACCTGTAGCAATAAAACTACTGAACAAACTTTTAACTTTATTTTACATTATGTATAACATACTGTAAACAAAATACATTTTATCAAACAATGAATGGAATTATTGTTCTACAATATAAATTTAGCTGATTTTAATTTTCCTGCCACTCATGCCTTATGAGACATCAATACAATTAATGGTTATAAATTGTAAACTGAGACAGGTAGAAGGATATATTTAGATTGTAGAGAAGAACACAGCTATTTCAGAGCAGCCTGATAGTGCTTCCAGTTCAATGTAAGCAACCAATAAGACACAGACTTTAAAGGCCATTGCTTGTGTATGGATTGCTTAAAGTCCAGTTATATTGTAAAATTTAGGTTTATTAACATAAAATCAAACTTGTAGCATACAGAGCCTTTAGAGAGAGAAGGCAAAAGGGTTCAAAAAGTTATCAGAGACTGTGAAAAAGACTGGCATGGGACATACTGGCAAGTAATAAAGAATGATTAAAATTTTATAATAATATATACATTTATAAATAAATAAAATGCAAGGAAGAATGCAAATGGAGAAGAAAAGTTCATATTCTTATGCAGAATAAAAATATGAACTGTAAGAAATAGGGCTTTTAAGACTATTATAAAATTAGCAGGCATAATATATAGAATATTATTGAATTAGCAGGTATAATATTACAGAATATTGTCAAATGTTATTGAATTAGCAGGTATAATATTATAGAGTATTATTGAATATTATCAAATTAGCAGGCATAATATTATAGCATATTATAGCATTAGCAGGAACAATATTGCCTGAGACAAAGTTGTGTGCTTTCTGTTTTTGTCATTTCTACAGAAAAGACATTCTTAAAAATCAGGGACTAAGGTGATTTTCACATTCCTGATGAGTAGCACAGAGTCTGCTGTGCCCTATGTATTCTCTCTTCAATACAAGTATCTGGTGATGGCGAGCAATTGGATCTCAGCATGTGGTAGCTAAAAGGTAACTTTCAGCTAAAGTGACAATAGAGAGAGGTGATCATCCTGACTTCTTGGAAACCAGGTTAGAATCATTAAGCCAAGCCATTGCCACTGGGTCACCTACCAGCTCTTTGAAATAAAGTATAATAATGAATGCTTGGAGGCAGGGAAGCAGACCTCAAGGCAGCTGCCTTCTCAAGATGAATGAAGACTAGGCCTTTTCTAACAGGAAAATAGAACTTCCAAACATTTAGGCAACTGAACAGAACTCAACTGCTATCAGTTACACAGATCAATAGACTTTGCACCATCTATTCATACATCCTGTAAAGTCAATAAATCACTACAACTTTCAAAAGAACGATTGGTGTCAAGCTCCTCGCAATCATTAATGTCAGGGCTTTACTACTTTACAGAAAGCTTCAAAGAATCTTTCAATAGTTTCCTTTGTCCTTGGGATGTTCCTTATTTGGAGAGTTGAGAAAAGAGGGTATAG
>NC_057732.1:20328645-20391087 GCF_004010195.1 Chiloscyllium plagiosum | reverse complement strand
TATTAGTACCCCTCTAGTTCAAGTGAAGACCATCCTGTTTGTCAAGATCCCACCTTCCCCAGAATGAGCCCCAATTATCGATATACCTAAAACCAACCCCCCCCCACCCCACCCTGCACCACCCCTGTAGCCATGTGTTTAGCTGATATCTCTCCCTGTTCCTTGCCTCGCTATCACGTGGCACAGGTAACAAACCAGAAATAACAGCTCTTTGATCTCGTTCTCAGCTTCCACAATAGCTCCCTGAAATCCTACCTTACATCCCTATCCCTCTTTCTACCTAAGCCGTTGGTACCTATGTGGACCACGACTGAGACATCACGGACCCTGGCACCTGGGAGGCCACACACCAACTGCGAGTCTCTTTCGTTCCCAACAAACCTTCTATCTGACCCTCTAACTATCGAGTCCCCAATGACTAACACTCTGCATCTTTCCCCCTTCCCTTCTGTGCAACAGGGACAGACTCTGTGCCACAGACCTGCACCCCAATTCACGCCCCTGGTAAGTCATCTCCTCCAACAGTATCCAAAATGGTATACTTGTTTTTCAGGGGAACAACCACAGGGATCTGCACTGACTGTTTTTACCCCCTTCTAACAGTTATCTAGCTTTCTTCGTGCCTAAGAGTAACTACTTCCCTGTAATTCTTATCTATCACAGACCCTGCCTCCTGAATGATCTGAAATTCATCCAGCTCCCGCTCCTGTTCCCTAATGCAGTCTTGGAGGAGCAAGAGTTGGGTGCACTTCCTGCAGATGTACTTGGATGGGACATTAATGTTGTCCTTCAACCTCAAATATCATGTAGGAGGAACATTCCTCTCCCTGCACTGCCATTCCTGGTACTTTCCTTATTAGAAAGTGAAAAAGAAGAGCTTACCTTCTCTTTGATATTTTCACTTTGGGTAAAAAGATGCTGACTATCCATTCTATCCATGCCTTTCATAATTTTAATTCCTATCAGGTTACCCCTTAGCCACCTACACTCTAGTGAAAACAATCCAAGTTTGTCCAACCCCTCCTTTTAAAGAATACACTCCAGTCTGAGCAACTTCATGGTAAACCCCTTCTGCATCCTCTCCAAAGCCTCCACATCCTTCCTGTAATGTGGTGACCAGGACCACACACAGTATTCCAAATATGTCCTGACCAAAAGGTCTTATACAAATGTAACACTATACATTCCTATTGCATTTAACCTCCCAAAATGCACCTCACATTTGTCCCAATTGCCAACTTTTATATACAATGCCTCAACCAATGAAGACAAACATGCCATATACCTTCTTTACCACTTTATCCACTTCTGTTAACCTGACTTGGACTCCAGGATCCATCTGTATATCAATGCTGCTAAGAGTCCTGCCATTTATACTATACATTCCTCTTGCATTTGACCTCCCAAAACACATCACCTCACATTTGTTCCAATTAAATTTCATCTGCCATTTCTCCACCCAACTTTCCACCTGATGTATACCTAGCTGCATCCTTTGATATCCTTCCTTACTAACTACAGCTCAATTTGTTGTGTCAACTGCAAACTGACTAATTAAACCACTGACATTTTCATCCAAGTCATTTATATTTTACAAACAACAGAGGTCCCAGTGCAGAACACCACTGGTCTCAGGTCTCTAGTCAGAAAAGCACCCTCCCAACTACTCTCTATCTTCTATGGCCAAACCAATTTTGTATCCATCTTGCCAACTAACCATGGATTCTATGCAATTGATCTTCTGGACCAGCCTACCATGTCAAATGCATTAGTAAAATCCAACAAGTAGGCAACATTCACTGTTTTACCCTCATCAATCATCATTGTCACTTCCTCAAAGAAGTCCAAGTTTGAGATAAGACTTCACTTGCATAAAGCCATACAGACTATCCTTAATAAGCCCATCCTTCTCCAAATGCAAATAGATCCTGTCCCTAAGAATCATTTCCAATAATTTCCCTACCAATGATGTAAGGCTCACCATCCTAAAATTTCCTGGATTATCCCTGCTGCACTTCTTGAACAAAGGGACCTTGCCAATAAGTTAAAGAGGATATAATGATCTCTGTCAAAGACACTTCAATCGCTTCCTGTGCCTCTTTCAGTATCCTGGAATAGATCCAATCAAGCCAGGAGTACTTATCTACCTTAATGATTTCAAGCCACCCAGCTCTACCCACCTCTGAATGTCAACATACCAACAAACCTCTTGCTAAATTTATCATCCATGGCTTTCTTCTTGATGAATACTGATGCGAAGTACTCATTAAAGATGTCACCCACTTCCTCTGTCTCCACACAAAATTCCCACCTATGTCTTACTTGGACTTACCCTTTTCCTAGTTACCCTCTTGCTGTTAGTTTACACATAAAATGCCGTGGCATTCTCTTTAATCCTAGTTACCAAGGATATGTAATGGCATTTTCTCGGCAGTTTAATTTATTTGAGTTATTTTCTGATTCCTTCATACTCAAGAGTCCTGTTTGATTTGTTTCCTAAAATTTACATATGCTTCATTATTTTTAACTGAACTTTTAACATCTATCATCAAAGGCTCGCAAATCTTGCTTTCCTTATCTTTCACCCTCACAGGATCACTGGCCCTGATTTCTGGTCAACTGGGCCAGTGATCCTGTGAGGGTGAAAGATAAGGAAGTCTCCCATATGTCAGATGTGAATTTACTATCAAACAACTGCCCACTTCAATTTTTCTAGTTTCTACCTAATACTGTTGTAATTAGTCTTCTCCCAATTTAGTACTGTCACCCAAGGATCCTTTTTCATAAAGATCTTAAAACTTGCGGAATTATGATCACTGTTCCCAAAATGATCCCCCCATTGAAATTTTGATCATCCGGCCAGGTTCATTTCCCAGTACAAGGTCTAAAATGGCCACTTCCCAAATTGGACTATTTTATATATTGTTTCAAGAATCCCTTCTGGATGCAACTAACAAATTCAACTTGAGAAAGTCTTTATTGTTAAACACGTACTGCAGTAGTTTATAGAATGTTGAGCTGGTATAGCCAATCTGATCTTAGATTTCCTCATAAACCGTAGTGTTTTAGAAGGTATGTGAAGTCTTCAACATATTCCAGAGTGTCCCCTTCAATATATTATGGGATGTGGGGTATATGACTTTTGTTTTAGTAACATTAAAGTCCAAGCCAGGTTTATTTTATACAGAACTGAAGAAATTGAGAGTGTTTGCAAATATGAAGCAGTGTTGTCAACAACACTGCTGCCATCTGCAAACTGTCAATCAATTATCGGTACGGTGGTCAGTTTAGTTTTGGCACAGAGGTGAAAGACCTTTCTATCAAGGCAGTGTTTTATAGGGACCCCAAAAGGCTTTTGATGTTTGATGAGGCAAATATCCATTGTCAAGTGAATTGTAAACAGTGTTGGAGCTATCAAGCCTTGCTTGACTCCAGTCCAAATGTTTAAAGGTGCCTGGTTCAGATCTCCCACTTAAGACTGTTGCAATTATTCAGTTATAAAACAATTGCAGCATGGTGTTGAAATTATTAGACATCTAAATCAGAAGCACCTAATCCTCTACATCTTTGAGTCAGGTCTTCTGTTACTGTCCCTATATCAAAGCTCCATGAAGTAATTGTGACTGCAGCTCAGAAACCCAAATTTATCAGACTACAAATATGAACATATAATGTTCCAAACTTATCTTAGACTCCTTAGCATTTGATCTGTTTCATCCCTATTTCTGAACTACACTATTACATTCCTATTTATCTCTCCTAGCCCTCTGTGCACAGAGGTTTCTTCTTAATATTTCATGCTAGTACTCGCCTCTGTCAAATTAATTTAAATCCATGTGGACAGAATTAGTTCCGCTTCCCTGCAAGTTTCCAACTTAGATACACAAGGTAAAAGAAAATGAAATTGTGACATGACATTGTATTTTATTCTCTCAATTGTAACATACATAATTGTCTGAAATTTTATCGATCAACCTCAGTTTAATCATTCATGTAAAACGAACGTATTCATTTTAATTTAACATAGCACAAGATAAATAGATTGATGCAGCTATATGTTCACGTTTTCAATCAGTGCTGACAGCCCTTCTCAAGGTGCTTAAAATCTATCAATAATATACTTTGTAATGTCACCAGCATACAGTCTTACATACAACTAGTTTTTAAACATTGCACACAATAACTACAGTGTTTTTGTATAGGACTCATCCACTGTGAGGAATTTATCACAAGAGTTAACCAGTAGCCGTAGTCTTTAAACAATTATAGGATACACTCCCCCAGTCAGGAAATTAAGTGACAATATGATGATACGATATTTATAACCACTAAAGGAGATGGAGAATTTTTATCCATGCAATAAGAAAGAAAATATCAAAAGTTTATTTTCTAAAATAAATTAAAGCTCTTTGCACTATTTTAATATACTAGAGTAAAAATCTATAAAAAAACTAAAATAAGAGAAATACTGAAAATATTAAGTAGGGCAGGAAGCATCTGTGCAGACTGGAAAAGTTAACATTTTATCCCGACAACCTTTTACCAGAACTGGAGAAATTGGAAATGCAAGCTTGTTTTCAAATTGCAGCTAATGACAATTCTGTGACTCACAGTTACATTACTGATAGCTTCTTGTTTCTTTACTTGACCCATACCACCTCCTTTTGTCTTGCACAATGATGCCTTAAGGCATTTAACTTTTCCTACCATCCTCCCTCTCAAAACGCTTAGCTTTTTTCTCTACACTCAAGTTTCTGCCTATGTACTTGCTTAGAATCTGTTTTTTTTTAAAAAGTTCTGGGTCTGAGGACAAAAAGATAATTCAGTCTGGAAGATTTTTGTTCACTGTTGCTGCCTGACCTGTTGACTGTGGCCAGCATTGCACTTTTATTTCAGATTTCCAGCATCTGCACTATTTTGCATTTGTCCTAAACAAGTTAATATGGATTTAATCCAAACCGAATCTGTATATTGGCAACTATTTTCACAACTAAAATGCCTGACAAAAAAAAAAATCATCACTGTGGGCTCAGACTAAAAATACATCCTGTCAAACACCAATGTCAACAAGGTGGCTACAGTCATACAGATAATCACAAACTATCTGAGGAGAACAGTCAGCAATCTGATTAAAAGTAACAACAAAACTGCTTATTCCTGCATTTGGACAGACTGAAAAGGCCTTGGATTGGTCAAAGGATGGTGGCAAAGGACATCTCAGATCCTTGATAAAATAGCCAACCCACTGTAGCATAAATCCACCATGACTCACTAAGAGTACAGTTGCAATCAGATCTTCAACCTTATCTGAAATGCTATTATTTATATCATAGCTGCTGGAGTCCACACTGTTGAGATCTTTGAGGGAACTGTGCATGTCTCCAGAATATTCAGCCATGGTTTCAATATGATCTGGTACAGTGTTAGCTTTTTTTGAATGTTGCACAACATGGTTACATAAATAATTGAAGAATTCCTTTGCCCGAACCTGAACCTGCAAAACAAACAAAACATCATTCAATATATAGGGAGAAACATTTCCGACTATTGGTCATCACCTGCGAAAGAAAAACTCACCATTACTGCTTTGGTAAATCCAAAAATTGAGGCTATGTCTGTTAACAATTGCAGCAGTGAGGCAATAATCAAAATATACTTTGGTGGTAAGGAACAGCCAGGGAACCAAAGACCGGTGAGCCTGACATCAGTGGTGGACAAGTTCTTCGAGGGGATTCTGAGACACAGGATTTACACATATGTGGAAAGACTAGGACTATTTGGGATTGTCAACATGGCTTTGTGCATGGGAAATTGTCTCTCACGAACTTGATTGAGTTTTTGAAGAAATGGTGAAGAGGACTGATGAAGGTAGAGTGGTGGACATTGTCTACAGGACTTCAGTAAGGTGTTCCACAAGCTTCTGTGTGGTACACTGATTAACAAGATGAGATCACATGGAATACACTGAGAACTAGCCATTTGGATACAGAACTGGCTTGCAAGTAGGAGACAGAGGATGCTGGTTGAGGGATGCTTTTCAGATTGGAGGCCTGTGACCAGCAATGTACCACAAGGATCGGTGCTGGATCCATGGCTCTTTGTCATTTATATACAATGATTTGGATTTGCGTATAGGAGGTATAGTGACTAAGTTTGGAAATGACACCAACATTGGGGGATGTAGCAGGCAGCAAAGGTTACCTCGGAATACAATGGGACCATGCGCAGAAATGCAACTAGATGGATTATTGTTATCTGGTTGGCATGGATGGGTTGGACCAAACACAAACAAACACACACACACACACTTTTCGGTTATTTATTTCAAGAGCATATCAGGCATAACTATATTGATAGACTGCTATCAAATTAAATTTGAACTACACACATCTGTGAACATATATTCAACTCAGTAGCTTGGGTTACTGGTTAGTAGAATTGGGATTTTTTTCATATCAGTTTGAAAAACAGAATGCTAGCATATTTAAAGGTAGGAAATCCTATGTAATGTAACATTGATTTCCAATTATTGAGCCCTGCAAAAACGTAACATGCAAATGTTGTAATAGGAATAGAGAACCCTCTGATTTGAGGTAGCAGTTTTAAAGAGCGGCTATTGAAATTCAACACTCATTTAATCCTACTCACTATGACCTATAAAATCAGAATAAGAAGCCTTGCCCATTGTGCTCATTGCTCATTCATACAATCCACTCTGACCAGGGCTGGAATATATTGACATCATCCATAATTTTTCAGCCACTTTTGCAAAATGGGTTTATAAAAAAATAATTTTGCTACATGAGAAAGACCATGCAATCCAATAGCTTTAAATTTTCTCACAAGCACAGCATAAGGTGCTAGGTTTGAAGTCATATGAAAATCAACAAACGTAATACCAGTAAGGCTCCCACTGGAGATTTTGTTCATTTGCAATCTCATATGAAAAGCCAAAACCTCTTTCATTTCTTATGAAACTGAAATTCAGACTGAGGCGTACATCTAGAACTTAAATTGTATAATAATGTTAGTGACCACAGGATTTCTCAAAGTTTTTGCAACATTGAAATGTAATTACTGCCATAAACCATAGAGAAACAAAACAATTTGCACACTGCTGTTCATGGAATATTGCAATGAGATATGACCAGAAAATCTATTTTTCTGATGTAAGTTAAGGGAACGTATATCAGCTAGGAAATTGAGAAGTCATTGTTCCTCTTAACAACTGCCATAGAATTTTTTTTACATTTACACAAGAAGACGGTTAAAGTTTCAATGAATGGGTAATGGGTAAAATAATTTTGAATAAATTTTAGGTGCAAAGCCTACTTGAATTTGATCAAAATTCTAATCTGAATCTGTGGAGATTAGGGATCCGTCACATCCGTCCATCATTCAATGACTTACTTCGTCCACAGTCTCTGCTCCTGGAGGAGTAAAAGCAGGGCATCTCTGCCCTGCAGCTTTTGCCAATGTTTTTAATTCACTTAGTGGTTTTCCTTCAACAATTCCATATTTCTAGGAACAAGAATAAAATTAAAGTTGCAAATATGTTGCTGTAATGTAAAATTGAAAAACTTATAATGCACTATTCTATTAACAATTGAATGTTGCACTTTATTTTGAAGAAATAGGACATCTAAATTAATTACTTCTTTTCACACGTTCACTTTTGTAAGTACGTAGCCTCATTTTTTTCCAATCAGGTCTTTCCCATTATTAATTAATTTGTCCACAGTAATGTGTGAACTACTACATACACTAATATCCTAAAATCACATCCTCCCAACTGAGCAGCAAAGCACTGTGGGAGAGTACCACCTTTAAATCCAGTGTAGGAACTAATGACAATTGCAGAACCAGCAAGAGGCAGGGAAATATTGAAAAGTGGCATTGCAGAACAAAATCACATTAGGTAAGTATACTGGTAAGCTATTCAAGTTGTATTATACTTACCATAAATGAATACTAAATCAATTAATACATATTAAAAGTGAATTCAGCCAAATTTTTGCCCACTCACTTAACCTGTATATAGTTCTATGTCGACATTGTATCATCCTCATCACTTGCCTTTCATCATTTGTGTCATCTTTCCACTAGTTACAGCGTGCCATCATCAAAATAACTCCCTTATCCCAACTCTCTATTAGATAGCCAATCTCTATCCATGCTAGTGTACTAGTCTCAACACTATGCACTCTCATCTTATTCAGCACCACTCAAACTACCTTATCAGACTCCTTTTAGAAATTTGGTATTAAGAATCTAGAAATCAGTGCCAGAGTGTGGTCCAGGCAGATTCAGTATGTCCCTCAAAAAAACTAACTTTGATGGGTGACTGGTGGCACAGTGAGACTCACTAAGTTGGTCTTGTGGTGAGCCAGTTAAGACAAAAACAGCTCCTTCTCTGCTGTTAACATGCCATGATTCTAATAGCTCTCCAGTGCTTCACTTTCAACCTCCTCAATCTTCAGGCTGTACTGACGATATACACCTATACTGGAACCAACTCTACTTAATTACTTCCCAAGTGTATTAAGCTTTGCACATCATATTTTAAAAAGGACAGAATCTATGACTTTAAAATAGGGACTGAACAATGTCTATAGGTCCTGTGTCAATGGCCTCCCATACCCTAACATTGCTCTCAATTTACTCAAACATCATACTCAGTTACTTTTTTGTGCAATACCATGGAGATTAAATGGCAATCAATAAACAAAAGTACACTACCCATAAGCTTCAAGTTCCTGAGCGTTCATAGAAAAACCCAGTCTTACCACAGAAAATCTGCATAAACTCATTGCAATTCTATACAAGCTGTTGTCTGTATGACCAAAAAAACTTTGCTATATATAGTTAACAAATAATTTAGTCAGCAAATTAAAGTCAAGTGTTTAAATTACTATTCTGTGGCCTATTGTCAATGGTATAGAGGCAGTTGTGCCAATCACAAACAAAACCAGTAAAAGAAATACTCATGGACTCATGATCAAAAACTGAATTCATAGAAATATATTCAATAGATACCTCATCAGGGTTTCTCAAAAGTTACTTATCTGTTGTACAATGTTAGGAATGCCAATTGCATTTTGTTTAAAATAAATTTACAAAGTGCAATGTACAATACACTGTCAGAAACAAAGTTGAGCAGATTTTCACCTGGTTAAGTGTAAACTTAAATGGCTACTACATTTTGATTTTCTCACTATTTGTTCAACATGAAAATCACACATTACTGTTGAAAAACTTCGAAGAGCTTTTAAGCTTCTGTATATTTTACTAGAATGCAGCAGATTGCATAACATTATGAATCATTTGAAAACTGCCTTTTAATTGCACTGCAATATAATAATGTAACTACAAAGTAAAAGACTTCTTCCAATTTGAAATTAGTTTCAGGCTTTGCGTTTTTTTTACTTGCAGCAAAAAGAGTGTGCTCTTTGTTAAGCGTATTAATATCAGCAAATATAAACTCAGTTTAAAATGGATCAAACAACAGATGTTTATTTATTGAAAACTGCATTTCACAGCTCAGAAATATTGTAGATAAATCAATATTAGAAAAATAACACACTGAAGCCTGAAATGTTTGAATATTTTAATTACTTAATGTGAAAGATTAATGTGATTTCATTACATAAAATATCACCTAAACAGAAAATACCCTTCAAAGTCTTCCGAACTGCCCTACTTCATCCCATCAAGGGTTAAGAACAACCAATTTAAATTCATTTTATAAACTTTGATGTAGAAAAACATCCCAAGACATTTCAGAGTATAGTAAAAGACTCATTTTAACAATGAACCATGGAAGAGGAGGAGGTCAAATAACCAAAAGCTTGGTTAAAGAACTAGGTTTTAAAAGAATATCAAAAGAGAAGAACCAAGGGCGCTGCTGAGACGGAATCTGGGAGTTGTTATCACAATCACTGCGACCGAGGAGGGGAACACAGAACTGATGTCAGTGAGCTGTGCGAGGGCATCCAAACAAGGCATTCAACCGAGGCAATGCTGAGAAGGATTTTAGAAGGAGTTGTCTCAGTCATTACCCAGGAGCAAATAAAAGACAAGGCAAGGCCATTTGAGGAGGGAAACTTTATTGTGGAAGTGCTCCTGGAGGTTTAAGTGCAGGTTTAAGTGAATACAGGGCTTCGGTAAGGAGGTCAAGCAGCAACAAGGTAAGGCAGTCAGAGGAGGAGCAAACTACTGCAGCTGCGGAAGACATGACGATAATGGAGAAGTAGAAGAAAGCTCAATTATGAAATCACAGGCAGCAGGTGAGTGAGTGACTTGTAAGTCATTTCTCTCCTCTCATTTTCTCTTGTTAACTGTTGTTGACTTGAGAGTTATGTTATGACAGGAGATACCAGACCAGAGTCATGTTCTTCCTGTGAGATGGGAATAGTCCCTGAATTCCCACAAGTCCCTGACTCCTTCACATGCTGACCAGCTACACCTCCTGACTATCCAGTTGACAGCTCTGGAGTTGCATTTGAAATCACTTTGCAGCATCCAAGAGGCTAAGGGATTCGTGGTTAGCACATTCAGCAAGTTGGCCACACCACAAATTAAAATTACTGAGGAAGATAGGGAATGGGTGACCAACAGACAGAGAAAGAATAGGAAGACAGTGATGGCAAACAGCCAGCTTTCATGGTGCATATACACCAAGGGTATAGGTAAAAAATGGGATGAGGTCAAGCTGAATTTAGGGAGTTAGGATTCTAGAAAGACAATAAATGTCAAAACAAAAGAGCCTAAAGACTCTATTTCAATGTGAGGAACATTTGTAATAAGGTGGATGAATTACCTGTGCAAACAGTCATTAATGGATATGATGTAATTGCGATCACACAGACCTGGCTCCAGGGTGACCAAGGATGGGAATTCAATGGGTGATTCAATTTTTAGGAAAGACAGACAGAAAGTAAAGGGAGGTGGATAAGGCGGACATTAGACTGGACGATGTAGAATCAGTATGGATGGAGCTGCAGTTAGTGCGAGTTGTGTACAGACCACCAAACAGTAGTTGTGAGTTGGGGTGTATATCAAACAGAGTTGCATGCAGTAAAGATTACAGCAGTTATTATGGGTGACTTCAATCTACATACTGACTAGACGAACTGAACTGGTAGCAATGCAATGGAGGATGATTTCCTGGAATGTTTGAGGGCTGGTTTCCTTAACAAATATGTTGAGGAACCAACTAGCGACAAGGGTATTGGATAATGAGAGGATTAATTAGCAACATTGTGGTGTGAGATCCTTTAAGGAAGAGTGACCATAATAGAGTCAGAGTCATAGAGTTATAGAGATATACAGCTTGGAAACGGACTCTTTGGTCCAACTTGTCCACGCTGAGCAGATTTTAGATTAGATTAGATTCTCAACCAGTCCACACCAACCCTCTGAAGAGTAACCCACCCACTCATTTCCCTCTGACTAATGCACCTAACACTATGGGCAGTTTAACATGGCCAATTCACCTGACCTGTACATCTTTGGAGTGTGGGAGGAAACCAGAGCAGCCGGAGAAAAGCCACGCAGACACGAGGAGAATGTGCAAACTCCCACACAGTCAGTCGCCCAAGGCTGGAATCAAATCTGGGACCCTGGCGCTGCGAGGCAGCAGTGCTAACCACTGTGCCACCCTTTGTCCTACATTAATCTAGCCCCATTTGTCAGCACTTGGCCCATATCCCTCTAAAGCCTTCCTATTCATATACCCATCCAGTTGCCTTTTAAATGTTGTCATTGTACTAGCCTCCATCACTTCCTCTGGCAGCTCATTCCATACACGCACCACCCTGTGAAAAATGTTGGCCCTTAGGTCCTTTTTAAATTTTTCCCCTCTCACCCGAAACCTATGCCTTCTAGTTCTGGACTTTCCCCAACCTAGGGAAAAGACTTTGTCTACTTAGACTATCCGTGCCTCATGATTTTATAAACCTTGATAAAGGTAACCCCTCAGCCTCCAATGCTCCAGGGAAAATACCCCAGCCTGTTCAACCTCTCCGCATAACTCAAACCCTCCAACCCTGGCAACAGCTTTGTAAATCTTTTCTGAACTGTTTCAAGTTTCAGAACACCCTTCCTATAGGAGGGAGACCAGAATTGCATGCAATATTTCAAAAGTGGCCTAACCAATATTCTATACATGAAGTCCCAACTCCTGTACTCAATGCTCTGACCAATACAGGAGAGCACACAAAATGCTTTCTTCACTATCCTATCTACCTGTGACTCCACTTTCAAAAGAACTATGAACCTGCACTCCAAGGTTCTTTGTTCAGTAACATTCCCAGAATCTTACCATTATGTGTATACATCCTGCTAAGATTTGCCTTTCCAAAATGCAACACCTCACATTTATCTAAATTAAACTTCATCTGCCACTCCTTGGTCCACTGGCCCATCTGATCAAGTTCCCGTTGTAACCTTCTTCACTGTCCACTATGCCTCCAATTCTGGTGTCATCTGTAAAGTTACTAACTATACCTCCTATATTCACGGCCCAATCATTTATAAAAACAATGAAAAGCAGTGAACCCAGCACCAATCCTTGTGGCATTCCACTAATCACAGGCCTCCAGTCTGAAAAGCAACCCTCCACCACCACTCAGTCTTCTACCTTCGAGCCAGTTCTGTATCCAAATGGCTAGTTCTCCCTGTATTCCATGTGATCTAATCTTGCTAACCAGTCTACCATGAGGAACCTTGTCAAACACATTACCAAATTCCATATAGATCATGTCCAGCGCTCTGCCTTCATCAATCCTCTTTGTTACTTCTTCAAAAAAATTCAATCAAATTAAAGAGACATGGTTTCCCACACACAAAGTCATGCTGCCTATCCCTAATCAGTCCATGCCTTTCCAAAATGCATCTAAGTCCTGTCCCTCAGAATGCCCTCCACCAACTTGCCCAACAGCGATGTCAGGTTCGCCGATCTATAGTTCCCTGGCTTTTCCTTACTACCTTTCTTAAATAGTGGCACCACGTTAGCCAACCTCTATCGATGACAGAAATATCTCAGCAAGGAGCCCAGCCATCATTTCCCTAGCTTCCCATGGAGCTCTATGGTACACTTAATCAGGTCATGTGGATTTATCCACTTTTATGCATTTTAAGACGTCTAGCATCTCTTCCTCTGCAATGTGCCACCATCTACTTTCCCACGTTCTATATCTTCCACATCCTTCTCCACAGTAAGCACTTGTATAGTATCTCCATCTGCGGAGGTTCCACACATAGGGCCAAAGATCAGCAAGGCAACTCTCTCCCTAGTTACCCTTAACTTATCTATATAATCCCTTGGGATTCTTCTTAACCCTATTTGCCAAAGCTATCTTATGTTCCCTTTTTGCCCTCCTGATTTTCCTCCTATTGCATTTATACTGCAAGGATTCACTCTATCTCTGCTGCTTATACTTGGCATATGCTTCCTTTTCTCCCCTTGATCAAAACCTCAATTTCTCTAGTCATCCAGCATTCCCTACAGCTACCAGTCTTGCCTTTCACCCTGACAGGAACATACTGTCTCTGGACTCTTGTTATCCCATTTATGGTAGAATTCTTCAAGATGGAGAGTAACACCATTAAATCAGAAACTAGGTTCCTGAACTTAAAGAAAGCGGACTTTGATAGTATGAGGCATGCATTGGCTAGGATAAACTGGCCAAGCATACTTAAGGGGTTGAGGGGGCAATGGCAGACATTTAAAAGAACACATGGATGAACTTCAAAACTGTACACCCCTGTCTGGTGTAAGAAATAAACAGGGAAGATGACTTGACTATGACTAACAAGGGCAAACAGGAACAGTGTTAAAGCTAAAGGAGGCGGCATATGAAATTACCAGAAAAAGCAGCAAACACGAGGACTGGGAAAATTTTAACATTCAGAGGAAGACAAAGTGTTTAGTTTGGAAAGTGAACTAGCAGAAAGCATAAAAACTGATTGCAAAAACATCTATATATATGTGAAGAGAAAAAAAACTGGCGATGACAAATGTAGGTCCCCTACAGCCAGAATCAGGTAAATTCTTACTGGACAACAAAGAGACAGTAGACCAGTTGCACAAATACTTTTGATATGTCTTCACTATGGAGGACAAAAATAATCTTCTTCAGGAAATACTAGGGAACAGAGGCTCAAGCATGAAGGAGGAACTGAGGAAATCCTTATTAGCCAGAAAATGATATTGGAGAAATTGATGAGATTAAAACCAGATAAGTCCCCAGGGCCTGATGTTCTGCATCCCAGAGTACTTAAGGAAGTGGTTCTAGAAATAGTGGATGCGTTGATGATCATTTTCTAGCGCTCTGTAAATGCTGGAACAGTTCCAGTGGACTGGAGGGTAGATAATCTAACTCTAATGTAGTATATGTAGTATAATGTGGATAAATGGGAGGTTATCTACTTTAGTCACAAAAACAAGAAGGCAGATTATGATCTGAATGGCAGTTTAGAAAAAGGTGAGGTGCAGTGAGACCTGGGTGTCATGTGGAACAGTGAGACCTGGGTGTCATGTGGAACAGTCACTGAAGGTTGGCATCCACGTGCACCACGCAATGAGGAAACCTAATGGCATGCTGGCCTTCATAGCTAGAGAGTTCGAGTATCTGAGTAAGGATGTCTTGCTGCAGTTATACTTGGCCTTGGTGAGGCCACACCTTGAGTAGTGTGTATCGTTTTGGTCTCCTAGTCTGAAAAAGTACATTCTTACCATTGACGGAGTCCAGCGAAGGTTCACCAGACCGATACATGGCATGGCAGGACTGACATATGAGGAAAGATTGGGTTGACTGGGCTTGTATCCACTGGAATTTAGAAGAATGAGGACAAAACTCAGAAACATAAAATCCAATGAGACTAGACAGGCGAGATGTGGGAAGTCTGTTCCCAATGTCAGGATGGCCAGAAAAAGGTGTCACAATTTGAGAATAGGAGTAAGCCATTCAGGACTGAGATGACGAAGCATTTCTTCATCTCAAAGTTGTGAACTTTGGCACAGGAAGCTGTTGGCACCAGTTCATTAAATATATTCAAGAGGAAGCTGGGCTTTGCAGCTAAAGGACTCAAGGGGAAAGGAGAGAAAGTGGGAATGGGATACTGAGAATGCATGATCAGCATGATCATATTGAATGGTGCTGCAGGCTCAAAGGGCCAAATGGTCCACTCCTGCACCTATTTGCCATGTTTCTAATATAAATGTGGAAAGGTTTAGAGGGAGAATTCAGAGTTTAGGACTTAAATAACTAAAGACATGATAACTAAAGATATGACAACCAAGAGGGATGCAATGAAAATTATGAATGTACCATGCCAGAACTAACCTAATGCAGTATTTTGGCTGATTGAAAGGTGGAGGAAGTTAACGCAGATAGTGAGGGGCAGGTTTGTGGAGGAATTTGAATACAAAGATGAGAATTCTAAATTTGAGGTGTTGCTCAACTGGGAGGGGATAAGAAGTGATTGAGATGTAAACTGCAGAGCTTCAATTGAGCCATAGTTTAGAGGGTAGAGGATGAGAGGAACAATCCATAAACCATTAAAATAGTTGAGTTTAAATGGTAATAAAAAGCACAGATGAGAATTCCAGAAGCAGAGATAGACTTGGTTTATAACAATGAATGGTTATAACCTTCTAACTTTAAAACTAGCCTGTTCAATAACTACATTCTAACTCAGATTTCATTAATTAATAAGAAATGTAGAACAGTGACTTTTGTTCAAATTAAAATTTGAACGAGGGTTTGGGAGAGGGGTGGAGAAGTGGCGTTAAAGAACTAAAGTCACAAGACCGACAGCTTCTGACAAATTTTGCTAAATTCCAAAATAGCCCAACTTACAATCGGATAATTTAAAGATTACAAGATAGGATCAAAGACAGAGAGCTTTCCAGACCAACCAATGTCAAACTTGAAAAATGCATCTCCTCTCCCTTTGCAGCAATTACCTGTTTAAATGTAATTGTCTGATTGCAACAACTCTGCTAGCCAACAGTTGTTATTCTGTGATAGGAATCGATGTCTATTTTTAATTTGCTGTCCTAATTAGGTCAACCACACTCATGAAGTTCACATACATTCCATTTTTTACTTTAGATACAAATATCTGTCTATCTGAACTTCGTTTTTCACTGATTAACTTAAATTAAACTTTGCTGATCCTTGTAAAGTGTTGGCTATGTTCTCAGAGTCCATAGGCCCCATCATCACAACTTAGGTGTCTTGATCGAGTTCATTTAAATTGCACTTTGATATCCCAGAACCAAAAGGGTGCAGCACCTTATTAAATACTTTCTAATGATACCTACCACTCTATAAGGGTTCCTTCTGCTACCTTCCCTCTTACTCAGTTACAAATTGAAACCCCAAATCTATCAACATACATGGAATGGAGACTTTCCTAAAGGCATTTGCTTTTAAAATTCAATATAATTTCCTTATGTTCTCAATAACCTGAGGTGTTAAAGAGCCTCAAAGTACTTATGCTGCAGCTATACAAAATTTTAGTTCGACATCACTTGTCATGAGCAGATTAGGAAGGATATACTCACCTTGGAGGAGTACAACCTAGGTTTGTAAGAATGATACCTAGACTTCAGGAGAAAAGTTATGAGGAGAGTTGTTGCAATCAGACAATTAAATTTAAACAGCTAATTGCCGCAAAGGGAAAGGTGATGACAAATTAGGCCTGTTTTCTCTAGAATTTAGAACAGTAAAGAATCAAGGTCTTTAAAGTATGATGCGGAGGAGCTGGTGTTGGAGTGGGGTGAACATTGTCAGAAGTCAAACGACATCAGGATGTAGTCCAACAGGTTTGTTTGGAATTGGAAGCTTTTGGGGCACCGCTCTTTTGTTGGGTAGGTGGAAGGAAGCACATGGTCACGGGCATGGAGATTAGGGGATGGTGAAGGTGGTGTGGGTGATCAGGGGTGTCAGAAGGTCTGAGTGGAGTGTCAGCAACTGAAAAGTGAAGGACACACATCTCCTTCAAGGACGGAACCTCAGTACCTCACTCTACTGCAAGCCCACAGATAACCTCACAATGCTGCACTTCTCTAGATTCTACCCTGAACATGTGTACACAGGATCTACTCACAGAGGAGGAATGTAACAGACACTGAAAGACATCCTCATAAGAATGGAATACACTGTTCAACTCATTGATTTCCAGTTCCAATGTGCCACAGCGAAAAACTGCAACCTCCTCAGAAGACAGGTACAGGATATGATTGATCCAGTACCCTTTGTCATCCAGCACTTCCCTGTAGTGGAGAAACGACACCACGTTCCTCTCAGCATTCATCATGTCATCGGTGACAATGAACATCTCACTAAGGTCATCCCATGCCTCCACTTCTTGCCTTCAAGCATCCACCAAACCTTAAACACACCATCGTTTGCAGCAAATTACCCAGCCTCCAGGACAACATCGACCACAACAACACAACCCTGCCACAGCAACTTCTGCAAGACATCTTATAAAGGATAGACAAATTATGCTGCAGCGTTATAAAACTGCAGGTGGACCACACTTGGAATACTGCATACAGTTCTGGTCGCCACACTACCAGAAGCATGTGGATGCTTTGGAGAGAGTGCAGAAAAGTTCACCAGTATGTTGCCTGGTATGGAGAATTTTAGTTATGAAGAAAGGTTGAATAGACTGGGTTTGTTTCCACTGGAACACGTATGTTGAGGGGCAACCCAATAGAAATTTAAGAGATTGTGAATGGCATGGATAGATGGAAAGTATGAAGCTTTTTCCCATGGTGGAGGGATCAATTACAGGTTCAAGGTGCAAGAAGGGAAGTTTAAAAGCAATGTGTGAGGTAAGTTTTTCCCACAAAGGGTGGTGAGTGGTTGGAATGCATTGCTAGAGGTGGTAATGGAAGCAGACAATAGCAGCATTCAAAATGAATAGGAAGGGAAGAGAGAGATAAGGACCCTGTAAGTGAAGACAGTTTTAGTGTGGAAGGGAAAAATGTGTTAGTGCAAACCTGGAGGGTCGAA
Organism: Chiloscyllium plagiosum; assembly: GCF_004010195.1. Classification (NCBI taxonomy): domain Eukaryota; kingdom Metazoa; phylum Chordata; class Chondrichthyes; order Orectolobiformes; family Hemiscylliidae; genus Chiloscyllium; species Chiloscyllium plagiosum. The sequence continues at coordinate 20,373,055 of NC_057732.1, read as the reverse complement.
GAGCCTCTCCCTGTGTTGTATTGTTCTTTGTAGTTTATACTTTGAAAAGTTAAACACAGCTGAGTCACATAAATAACTTTAAATACAGTCCAGCCAATTACCATTAGATTTCTCCATCTCTCTCCCACTCTGGTCTTGGCCTCACATTCCATTCCAAATAGACTCATCACAACCTCGAGCAGCGTATTTTTTGGATTGGGCATTTTACATCCAGATTTCAATAACTTCAAGTTATAAGAAATGCTGCAATTCTTTTCAACATTTGGTTATATTAATTACAGCTATCCTTTAGTTTTTGTTGCATTATTAAACTCTTTCAACTTGCATTAAGCCTTTGTAATTTAATAAATCCTGCCTTCAACTCAACATAATTCTTTCCTTCTGTTCTTTCCTCTATCTCTTTACCCAACACATATAAACTGTTAAATCTTCAATTTCTTCCAGTTGTGATATTCATCAATCTGAAATATTAGCTCTCTCTGTATATACCAATACTACCTGGCCTGGCAGGAATTTCCTGCAGTTTTATTTCATAAGTTGATTCACGACTCACATAATAGCTAACTAAATATCATAGCTATTGAATAGATTCCTCACCTTGATGCATGACATGCCAAGGAATAATATCAAGTTACAGGGAAGGGAATTGCAATAGTAAACAGAAAAAGCAAGGTCATAAGAGTTTCAGTAGGTGGACTGTGTCCTGCTGCAAAGCAGGTTTTAACTTTTGTTTTTGAGTGTCTCAGGGCTATTTCACTTTGTGGTGTCTTTACCTGCCAGCTACATAAATACATTTAGCTTAAGCAGGACATAACTCAATAGATTGCATACTTTGTGAAACTGAAATAATCTCATGTTTTTGAGATCACTTGTCAACATATTTAAACTTATTGTTAATGATAGACAGTAATATTTTATATGTATTTATGTTTAATACTTACTCTTTCTCGAAGCTTTGGATCACAAATTATTTCAAGTTTATGCCCCCAAATGTTTTCTGACACAATAGCAGATGCAGTCTGAAACATACGGGATCAAGTTTACAAACAATAAAAAATACAGTGGATTATTAGCATGTAAAACCAACTTGTAGATGTATCAACATCAACAATGTAATCTAAGGGTATTCAAAATAGTTTGTTTGTATATACAGTAAAACTATTGCTTTGCCAGAAATAAAAATACAACTAATACCTTTTTGATGGCACGCTCAGTTTTCCAAAAACTGGTGATGAACATCAGGAGCTGTTCTTATCTAGTATTTACTTTGTGTTACTATTGGCAATGAATGGCTTCTGAACCATATGCTTTCAAACTTGTACACAAGCATTAACAGCACTTTATTCACTCCCAGGATTTTGGACTTGACAAAACCAGAATTCATTGTTTGCATCTAAACTGCCCACAAGATGTGGGTTCTCTGCTACCTTCTCCAATTCTGAAACCCTACAATACAGCTATTTTCCCAACTTCAGAATGAAATTTGGCCTTTAAAAAGTGTTATGAAGAAGTGGGTGTATCTTTAAGAGAGTTAAAAGCAGAACTACCAGACACAGCACCAAGGGTTCTCAATAAGGCAACCATGTGTGTAACACTGGGTTGAACAATTCGAGTAGTTCATTGCCTGGAGATAAAAACAAATTTGAATTTGGCCAATCAGTTTAAGTTATACCCCAATAAAAATATCCATTTCCAATCAAGTTTGAATTGAGTATCTTGACAATCTTAAAAGCCAATGACACAATCCGATGCTCTGGGGTATAAGACCAGGGGGAAATTGAACAGTTGAGAGGAGAACTGTCAAGCCCAGCACATAAACAGGCTGCCTGAAAAATAGCTGCCTGAAAAAGGCACCTTTTCGATCAGTAAATTGTGATGCAGAAATTTCTAACAAGGAGAAAAGACGACACAGGAAGGTACGAAGACAAGAACCTAGAGCTACCTGGTTTTGAGATAAGAAATGTTGTTTCATAAATCTTAATTGGGAATTTTATCGGATTAACATTATAGAAGAGAAGGTAAAAGATAGGCTAGAGAATAGTGTTATACTTTAAGAAATAAAGATGTTAATTTTTACTTCAAGTAGTGCTTGGCCACTCGATTTTTACAGATTACTGCATGGGATAAATCTTTTCTGTGTTGCTGGTTTTAAATTAAGCAGGAGGGTTTACCCAATGTCGTAACAGAAACCACTATTTGGAACAGTTGAGTAGTTTATATGAATTTCAGCAAGTGTGGTGCAGTTGATGTAGTTTATATGGATTTCAGCAAAACCTTTGACAAGTACGCTAATAAAGACAAAAGCACATAAGATTCGGGGTATCTTAGCAAGATGGATCCAAAATTAGCTTAGTGATAGGAGACAAAGGGTGGCGGTAGAAGCCACTTGTGTGACTGGAGACTGGTATCCAGAGATGTATCAAAGGGATCACTGCTGGGTCTCCTATGATAGATATACATATAAACGATACAGATAAGAATGTGCTTTGGGGTGATGTGTGTAGGATAATTAAGTCTGAGGATGACATGAAGATTTATTAACAGTGAGGAAGATGATTTTAGATTATAGGAAGATGTGGATAGGTTAGTCAGGTGGGCAGTGGCAAACAGAATTGAACCCGGAAATACATGAGGCTTGTACTTTGGAAGGAGTATCTAGACAAGAGAGTACTCAATGAATAGAAGGACACTAAGAAACTCGGAGGAAGAGGGATCGTAGGGTGCTGAAGACAACAAACAGGTTAATAGGGTGGTTAAGAAGGCATACAGGATGCTTGCCTTTTAAAAGGCATAGATTATAGGAAGAGGGAGGTTATGTTGGTTCGAGCTGGAGCATTGTATATAGTTCTGATCACCATGCTATAGGAAGCATATGATTGCACTGAAGGAGATGCAGAGGAGATTCATCAGGAATTTGTGTGGGATTTTAACTGATGAGGAGACTTTAAAAAAAACAACCTGCATCAAATCAAAGAGAAGAAAAAGGCAGAGGAAGAACCTGAATTGAGGTAGAAGATTATGAGGGGGCATGGACAAAGTGGATAAGTAGCTGCTCTTCTCTTTAGATGAAGAATCAATATCGAGGGGCATAATTTTAGGGTGAAGGTCAGGAAGTTTATTGGGAATTTGAGGAAATTTTGTTCACCCAGAGGGTGATGGAAACCTGGAACGTATTACCTGGAGGCAGGAAACCTCAATCTTTAAAAAGTATGAGGATGAGCACGTGAAATGCCATATCATTCAAGGACAGGGGGCCAAGTGCCAAAAAGTGGGATTAGCATAGATAGGTCAGCACAGACTCGATGGGCTCAAAGGCTTCTTCTGTGCTGATGACGGTTTTTCTTGTTCTCAAGTTCTGAAAAAAGGTTCCACATCCATTTCCAGATGCTGAAGGAACTCTGCTTTTACAGTAGTTGCAGTTTTAACATTTCAAAGTTCAATAACTTATGGAATTAGCCAATTTCCTAACAGATTGCACTTTAATCTAATTTATAATACAATAATGGCTGTAAAATTAATGACTTCTTGAAACAGAATCAGCTCTGAAGAGAAAGAAAGTAAAACACACCTGTTTAGCACGCTGTAAGTCACTTGAAAACACGTGAGAGAATTTGATTTTGCTGAGAGCCTTGCCTGCTGCCTTAGCCTGCTTGGAGCCAAACTCTGACAACGGTTCATCCACACCCTGGCCTAATAAGGAACAGAAAGATGTTAGAGTAACTTTTTTAACATATACATCTGTAAAAATGTTTAAATTTTAAAAATATGAAAGGGTCTGCTGATGCCTGCATGGATTGGCACTCATTTACAACAAGTTTTGCTTTCTTGTGAGACAAGATGACTTAGCATTCTTCTCTAAAATATAACACTCAAATTGATGTGCACACTACAGTTTTAAAGTTTTCTATATTTCTAACTTGACAATCTCTCTTACAAATACCATGACAATAGCTTGTGTCAGAAACAGTAATTTACGCTGTACAATATTTAAAAGCAAATCATACAATTGCAGACAATGGCTTAATCCATCATCTGCAATAGCAGAAGTAGATCACTCAGCCTAATCAAGTCTGTTCTGCCAGTTAACGAGATCATGGTTGACCTGATAATCCTCAACTCTACTTTCCTGCCTTTTTCCTATTGGATTCCCTTACTGGTTAAAAATCTGTCTGCCTCTGCCCTGAATAAGTTTACTGACTCAGCCTTGACAGCCCTATCCAGTAAATAATTCCACAGATCCACTACCCTCAGAGAAGTTCCTCCTCAGCTTAGTCTTAAGTGTGCAAGCCCTCATTCAAGATTGTCCTTTGGTCTTGGACTCCCCCACCAGGGGAAACAATTTCTTAGCATCCACATGTTGAATGCCTAAGTATCATATGTTTCAATAAACACTCACTCTTCTAAATTCCAATGACTACAAGCCTACTCAACCTCTCCTCAGTCCCTCCCTACTGCTATCAGCCTAGTGAACCTTCTCTGAACTGCTTCCAATGTCAGTATATCTCACCTCAGATAAAAGAAAAAGAATGTTCACAATAATCTGACTAGTGCTGAAAAATGTGTTGCTGGAAAAGCGCAGCAGGTCAGGCAGCATCCAAGGAGCAGGAGAATCGACGTTTCCGGCATAAGCCCTTCTTCAGGAATGAGGGAGTTGTGCCAAGCAGGCCAAGATAAAAAGGTAGGGAGGAGGGGTGTTGGGAATGTGATAGGTGGAAGGAGGTTAAGGTGAGGGTGATAGGCCAGAGAGGGGGGTGGGAGCAGAGAGGTCGAGAAGAAGATTGCAGGTCAAGAAGGCATGCTGAGTCAGAGGGTTGGGACTGAGATAAAGTGGGGGGTGGGGAAATGAGGAAGCTGGAGAAATCTGCATTCATCCCTTGTGGTTGGAGAGTTCCTAGGCAGAAGATGAGGCGCTCTTCCTCCTTGGCGGAGTGGGAGGAGGAGTTAAAGTGTTCAGCCACTTCCTGAAGGGCTGATGCCCGAAACGTCAATTCTCCTGCTCCTTGGATGCTGCCCGACCTGCTGCGCTTTTCCAGCAACACTTTTTTCAGCTCTGATCTCCAGCATCTGCAGTCCTCACTTTCTCCTAATAATCTGACTAGTGCCTTGTATAACTCCAGCAAAATCTCCCTATTTTCATACTTCATCCCTTTGAAACAAAGGTCAACATTTTCCTCCCTATTACTTGCTGAACTCAAGTGCTAACTTTTCAGTAATTCTTCATGAGGAATCCCAAATCCTTCCGGTCTGCAGTATCTCAATTTAAAATAACATTCAGCTCCTTTAATCTTCCTGCCAAAGTGCATAATCTCACTTTCCTACATTATATTCCATCAGCCAAGTTGTGGCTCACTCACTGACCTTATCTATTAACCTCTGCTGACTTTGTCATCCTCACTTCTTGCCTTCTCAGTACTTGTGTCATCTATAAAATTGTCTATCGTCCAAGACTGACATCCGACATTGTAAATAACTGGCCCCAGCACCAATTCCTCTGGCACTCCACTAGTTACAGGTTGCCATACTGAAAACATACCCCACCAAAACCAACACCATCTTCTATTGGTTAGCTAATCCTACAAGATCCGAAGAAATACGAATAGGAGGAGGTCATTCAGCCCCTCGAGCCTGCTCAGTCATTCAATAGGACCATAGCTTCTGACACTTCTCACATCCAATTTCCTGTCTTTTCCCTGCAAGTCTGGATTCCCCTACTGATCAAGAATTTGTCTCAGCCTTAAATAAATACAAGAAGTCTGCCCCACAGCTTTGTGGAAGGAGGTTAACAAAGACTGTCAACAGTCCTCCTTACCTCAGTCTTAAACTTGCATCCACTTATTCTGAAACTATGACCTCTGGTCTTAGATTCTCCCACCAGGGGCAACATCCTCTCAGCATTCATCCTGTCAAACCCCTTAAGAAGCTGATAAATCTCAATGAGAGCACATTTCATTCTTCTAAACTCTAATGAGTAGAGTCCAAACTTGTTTAGCCTTTTGTCATAAGACAATCCGTACATACCAGGCATAATCCTAGTGAACCTTCACTGAACTCCAATGAAATTATATATTTTCTTAAATAAGGGGACCAAAACTGCACACAGTACTCAGATGTGGTCTCACCAGCATCATGTACAGGTGCAGTAAGACTTTCCTACTCATACCCTGACAACCCCTGAAACAAGGACCAGACTTCCATTGGCTTTCCTGGTTACCTGCAGCACTTGTGTACCAGCTTCCTGTGTTTTGATGCACCAGTACCCCTAAGCCTCTGTGTTGGAACTTTCCTGTAGGTTTTCTCCATCTAAATAACATTTTGTTCTTTTACAAAATTAACAACTTCACATTTTCCCACATTATACTCCATTTGCCAACTTTTTGCCCACTTTCTTGACCTATTAATATCCCTCTGAACGGTTTGTATCCCTGGCCACATATTTTGTGTTGTCTGCAAATTTGGCAAAGGTACATTAACCTTATTCCTCTAAGTTATTAACATCTATTGTAAACAGTTGTGGTCGCAGCACTGATCTCTGTGGAACCTCATCGGTCACAGATCATCAATCTGAAAGAGAGCCCTTATACCCACTTATTTCCTACCCACTAATCAATTCTCTATCCACAAAATTATATTACCTCCAACATCTTGGGCTCTTATCTTATGACCTTTTGGGAGGTACCTTGTCAAGTGACTTCTGGAAGTCCAAATATAACACAAACATTGGTTCCTCTCCTATCCACCCGAGTTCAGACTTTCTCAAGAAATTCAACAAATTATTCAGACCTGATTTGCCTTATAGTAACACTGCAAAATTACAAGCTGAATTTTCCCTAACACAGAAGTAAGTGATTCAGATCACTATCCCTCAGTAAAGTCAACTTTTCATCTTGGTCCTCGACATCCTATTTTCCTCAGTTCAACATACACCCTACAAGAAGCCTTTTTGTGTTGCATCCAGGATGCATTCTCTTTGAGACTCTCAATCTCAGGTGGTGGGAGGAGGTATGGGCATTGAGTATTTTTAAGGCAAAGATAGATAAATTCTTGTTAGGCAAGTGAATCAAAACATTATGTAGAGTTCAGAACATCAGCTGATCAACTGTGATCTTATCAAATGGCAGAGCAGGCCTGAAGGGCCAAAAAGCCTACATCTGCTCCTAATTTGTATATACTCTAGACCCCACAGTCAAAACCTGAACTTGTCTTCAGTCCATAGACTGTCAGTTTGTTTTATTGCTAGTGCTTCTACCTCTTGCTCAAACTTTCATCAAGATTTGATCTCCCTATGTAGCTGGATACATTTGAAGCTTGGTTGTATCACCAAACATGCCATTTTTCAGCAGAGATGTTCAACTAAGAACTGCCTATGGTGTGTCAGAAATGTTAAAGATCTTGGACGTTATCCAAGTACAAAGATGTTTCCCACTGTTCTTGCCAGTAATACATTAATTACTATTTCAGCTTATTATTGTTGGGAGATATTGTTGATGCACATTAGTTACTTGGTAGTTCCACCTAACAATTATTGCATTAAAAAGATTATTCATTAAAGCACTTCCACATTCTTCATTGAAAGTAAAAGGATATTCCACACATCAATCATGCTTGCTCTTCTACGTTCCTCTGCAATGATCTCTATACTCACTATTGTTTCAAAAACTTAAGTTTGCAGATTCAAGCTCCATTAGAGTTAAAATATAATCTAGTCTGACACTTCAAAAGAGTGAGGATTGCAACACCACAGATATTAAAACAGATCATCTCATGATTTGCTATTTGTGGACTGTTGCTGTACAAAAATGGTAACATGTTTGTCTTTATAACACAAATACAGCACTTTAGGAATGGTTTGAAATGTGAACAATGCAATTTAAATTTTGTTGTTTATTTGTGGTCAATACCTTGAGCCAATATTTCCTTTGCTTTCACCTGAAAATAAAGAAAATGCAAACACTCAAGTTGACAACCCAAGTATGTTGCAGACAACTGGTAGACCCTGAGATCTTCTTCATTTGTTCATATACCACAACATACATTTATCTCTTAAGCTCTACATAAATTCTACATTCAGATTTTTAAGTAGAAACTGAACGGTACAGTGATACAGCAAAGTTACACAGATTGGTTAGTGATGGGTAATTTATACAACATGTTACACAAAGTAACAACACTTAGCTGAGGATACTGGAAGAAAGAAAAGCAAATAAAAGAGACATCAGCTAAGAGGCGTTGACACTTCACAACACCTCTGCACAGATCCTTTGCACAAATCCAAGCGCACATTTTTGGTTACAGGTCATCCTCTGAACAGTTTTGCTTAGCCTGTAGGATTTTTGTTATAGGAGATCGAAGTAGTTGCCGATGTAAAAAAGAAACCAGAATATTGTTTGTCAAAGATAATTAGAACTCAATGTTAGAATTAAAACATTACATTATTTTCAAACACTACTTACCTTGAAGAAGTTTTGCTTTGTTGTATCTTGTTTCACCACTAAAACATAATGTTTTAAAAAGTATAGTGTTAAAGCAGTAAATAGGAAGACAATCCCAGTTTTGTACTTCACAATACAAGGTTCACAAATACCTACAGATCAATTACACACTATTTCTACAAGCAAATTAACAGAATTGCACAACTACAGAGCATGGGGATTGAAGGATCAACTCTGCAGAAAATTTTGTTTTTACTTCGAGTTGCAGGACAGATCAGATGGTATTAAAGATAAGACATCTGAAATAAGCCAGAGGAAAACTACCTGACAGACCCTACAGCAGTGTTCCATGTCACTAACAACTGTACAAATGTAGTAGCAAAATTAAGCCAAGCGCCTTTCAAGTTACTGAATCCATGGTAAAGACTGCCATGATATGTCACAATACTACATGCTACAGGCCAAGGCACAGAATTCAAGAGTGAAGCCAGAAGTTAGCATAGAGAACACTCTGATGTCTTAGAAGAATGCATGCTTAATTATACTGAACTTGCAATAATGAAAATGAGAGTCAATTGAAAGAAATTGGCAGTCTGAAAGGAGGACATCTGTTGTGGTTCTGTTCGTCGAACTGGGAATTTGTGTTGCAGACGTTTCGTCCCGTCTAGAGGACAGTGCTTGGGAGCCCCCTGTGAAGCGCTTGTGATCTTTCCTCCAGCATTTGTAGTGGTTTGAATCTGCCGCTTCTGGTTGTCAGTTCCAGCTGCCAGCTGCAGTGGTCAGTATATTGGGTCCAGGTCGATGTGCTTATTGATTGAATCTGTGGATGAGTGCCATGCCTCTAGGAATTCCCTGGCGGTTCTGTTTGGCTTGTCCTATAATAGTAGTGTTGTCCCAGTCGAATTCATGTTATCGGCATGTGTGGCTACTAAGGATAGCTAGTCGTGTCGTTTCGTGGCTAGTTGGTGTTCATGGATGCGGATCGTTAGCTGTCTTCCTGTTTGTCCTATATAGTGTTTTGTGCAGTCCTTGCATGGGATTTTGTACACTACATTGGTTTTGCTCATGCTGGGTATCGGGTCCTTCGTTCTGGTGAGTTGTTGTCTAAGAGAGGCTGTTGGTTTGTGTGCTGTTATGAGTCCTAGTGGTCGCAGTAGTCTGGCTGTCAGTTCGGAAATGCTCTTGATGTATGGTAGTATGGCTAGTCCTTGGACTAGCTGGAATTGACAACCGGAAGCGGCAGATTCAAATCACTACAAATGCCAGAGGAAAGATCACAGAAGCACTTCACAGGAGGCTCCCAAGCACTGAGGATGTCACCTAGACAGGGAACGAAACATCTGCAACACAAATTCCCAGCTCGGCGAACAGAACCACAACAAGCACCTGAGTTACAAATCTTCTCACAAACTTGAGGACATCTGATATACGTTGTCTATTAAGACGATGGTAGATTTTGCCAAATGTTCTAAAGAAAGAGGAGATAGTGGCATAATTATCATTACTAATAAATCAAAGATTCAAGATAATTCTCTACCACACTATTTCAAATAACAAAATGAATCTTTGAAAAAAATCTGGAAGGCAAAGTCTCAGCATTGGGTGGGCATGATTTCCCCATTAATTGTTGCTCTAATAGTCTTTAAGGAAGAAAATCTGCCATCCTTAATTGTCTGGTCTAAATGCGACTCCATATTTAAAGTATGGAGTTCATTCTTAACTGCTTTCTAAGCAAGTCACTCAGTTCAAGAGTAATTAGTAATAGGCTGACCAGTGACATCCACAACCCAAAGAGCAATTTTACAAATATGAAGGGCTCTCCTTCTAACTTAATAGCAGCAAATCATAAGTACAATACCATGTTGAGGGTGAAAGAAATACCAATCAAAAACAACATACTGTTTGTCACAATGCAAGGAATTAATGAACAGACCCTTTAGAGTTGGATTCCTTTCACTACATCTGCTCCAGTCACTAACCGTAATTGCTGGCAAGCAACTGGCAGCCATAACTCCAACAAGTAACAGCACCTTTCTTATAAGTTGCAAGAAGCATTAGCACTGCAAGGACAAGTAGAATGAACAGTCATGATAGCCCAACATTTTCAACAGCGTAATTGATGCAGCTTAGCTAAAGAATGTTGAAGTGATTTGACGACACTACTGGCTATTATGCAAGAATGTCTCATCCACATCCTTGAGTTCCCATTGTTCTGCTCATCAGTTGCCTGCATGTTGATGCCTCTATTCATCGTGATATTAGAGAGCATACAGGACATCACCACTCGTTCGGACAATTTTTGTCGTGTGCACCATAAGGCACTCAAAGTCACCCAGGCAACAGAATTATTGCTTCAAAACACTGCTTAGTGAGCATCCAGGTTTTGGCAAAGCCTTAAATGTTTTGTTGCTTCGCCTCATTGGTTGCCATGGTAATTAGTCTCATAAGCCAAGGTCAAAGAGGGGAGAGAGGGATGGAGGGATAGATAGATAGATAGATTTCCCCAGGAGCCATTCATCCTACTCATTTCCCTGGGACAGATATTGAATGATAGCCTGTCATAGTAATGGCTGGTCTTCGTATATCTGATATTTATTGCAGCACTCAGGTTGATATTACCTATTCAAACTGACACCAACTTCATTTTCTACGCGTGTGTGGAACCAGCTGGCTTACTGAAGCCAGAGAGAGCCCAGGAACATTAGCAGCAATGCTCTGAACAACCAGAAAGCTAATAAAATACCATACCCTGCAACCTGCTCAGTTCCAAATTGAACATTGTGGTAGGACACATACCATTGTGGTAGGACACATACCTGAGGCTTGTCAAATAGGAATGAGAAATTCGAAGCACGTCAGTTTCAAGTGTCTCCAAAAACTGCACACCAAGTGCAACATCCAGATTTGATGGATAAACACACATGCCACATCTGCTTAAAAAGGGGGTTATATCACGCCAGCATCTGCTTATTGCACTGTCCTTTATGCCAGCTTTCAGCAATTTTGTCAGTGAAAAAAATGACTAAAAAATTCAACTCTCATCCACTTTTCTACTTAAATGCTTATCTGGATTTGTTAACATTTCAAATATAGGGATTCACACATGGCTTTTACTAATTCACTACTGAAAGTGAGATAAGCAAATTCAGCAAGAACTTACAAAAATGAATGGGTTTGCCATATATGCACGAGCATAAAGTGAAAAAAAAAAGCTGCTCGTCTATTGGGAAGAGTACCGTAGAGTGGGACTGATTTGATATTTTTTCCACAGAGCAACGACCTACAGCAGCTGCAATATTCAATTATATTGTTGACTAACAATTGACATCCTCCACCTTGAGCTCCACCAAGTTCAGCAGAAAATAACTCACTTAGTCACGTCCTCGCGGCTTCAAGAAGAGTACCCAACCTTGACCAGGTCAAATACTGATCTGAAACGAAAATAGGGATTGCTGGAAATGGTCAGAAGATCGGGCAGCATCCGTGGAGAGAGAATGAACTGAAGATTCAGGCCGAGGGCCGATCTTAGTTCTGCTGCGTCCACGTTGTGGATCCTCAGGGGCCGTGAATGAAACTGACCCTGTGCTCCCCTCAGGCTGCACGGTGTTACAGTACAATATCATCCAACAGCGGGGCCTCAAGGTGAAGTCCCTCCCCACAACATTCAAACATCAAAAGTGGCCGGCGGAATGGGAACACCAGCAACTCCAGCTGCGCCGAGACTGACTTACACACCGGCTGCGGTCAGAGAACCACCGAGGGGGCGGTCAAAGGGACCCAATGTAAGGCGGCCTGGTCTCAGCAAACCCGCTCTTCCCACACCCCCAATACTCACTGCCGAACCAAGATGATCCTGAACTTCATGCTGTCAATAACCCAGCAACAGCTTCACCTCGAAATAAAAACCTCTCCGATAGGTTGGTCCGGCCAACTGACATCATCCACATAGCAACCAATCAAAGCACAAGGACTCCCCAGTGACGCGGTACCATTGTTCCCTGCACGTGACCATTCATAAGCGGGAGAAAGTGAGGGCTGCAGATGCTGGAGATCAGAGCTGAAAATGTGTTGCTGGAAAAGCGCAGCAGGTCAGACAGCATCCAAGGAACAGGAGAAATTCCTGAAGAAGGGCTTATGCCCGAAACGTCGATTCTCCTGCTCCTTGGATGCTGCCTGACCTGCTGCGCTTTTCCAGCAACACACTTTTCAGTACCATTCATAAGCGGTATGTCCCCTTCAGTGCCCCCCTGCCTCACAGTAATACAGTAGGTGGTCTATTCACCCACAAAGCGAGGCAAGTGCATAACATTTCCATTCCCCCTCCAGCTTTCTAAGTGGTAGAAATATTTTGGAGAGTCAAGAGGCGAGGTACACACTCTGGTGGTTCGATTAAATATGCTTTCTACTGGAGCTCCATCTTGGTAAGGTGAATGGGGAAATAATATTTCCTCCCGTGAAGCCCGGAACTTGCAGGCGCTGTGTTCAAATTAAAGGGTCCTTTTAACAACTTTTATTTTTTTTCTCCTCAGTTGCACAGTTTTGGAATTCTGCACCTCAGGTGGTAGAAGCATGGTCATTCCACCATGAAGACTGGTGGATAGATCTTGTCGGCCAAGATTATGAGGGGTAGCTGTGGAATTCAACTCACGGAACAAATTAGCCACGATCTTAATGAATGGTGGCGGCTCACGAGGCTTAGTGCTGCACTTCTTTTTCATATGTTCTGGCTATTGGTGACCTTAGGATGTTTGATTTCTCACCATCTGCAGTCCCCATTGGCTCCTCATTAGTAATACCACTGAATGTCGGGGGGGGGGGGGGGGTTTGACTTGATGTAGCTTCACCAGTTTTTAAAAATTCACTCAGACATTGGTGTCACTGGTTGGCCAACATTTATTGCCTGTCCCTAGTTACCTGGTAGTGAGCTTGAGCCGCTGCAGTCTATGCTGCAGGTTGACCCACAATGCCCTTAAGGAGGGAATTCCAGATTTTGACATCACAACAGTGCTGGAATGAAAATATATTTCCAAGTCAGGATGGTAATGGACTTGGAGGAAAACTCAGGTGGTGATGTTTCTATGCTTCTGCTGCCCTTATCCTTCTAGATCGAAGCGGTCATGGGTTTTGAACGTGTTGCCTAAGGATCTTTGAATTTCCATACTACATCTTGTAGACAGTACACATTACTACTGAGCATTGTGGTAGAGAGCGGTTGCTTGTGGATATGGTGCCAATCAAACTGCTTTGTCCTGGATGACTGCTAGAGATCACAGTAGGTCAGACAGTATCCATGGAGAGAGCAAGCTAATGTTTTGAGTCCAATGACCATTAGCATGCTCTCCGTGGATGCTGTCTGATCCAGTGATCACCAGCATTCGTTGTTTTCATTAGATTCCAAAGTCTGCAGGAATTTGTTCCTACATTTTGTCCTGGATGGTGTCAGGCTTCTTGCGTGATATTGGAATACTTTCCGCTTACCTGGATGAGTGCAGATCCATCATATTTCTGACTTGTGCCATGTAGATTGTGGACAGGCTTTAGTGATTAAAATGCTGAGTTACTCTCTGAAGTATTTCTCGTCTCTGATCTGACCTGATAGCCATTGTATTAATATGGTGAGTCCAGTTGAGTTCTGGTCAATAGTAATGCCCAGGATATTGATAGTGGAGGATTCAGTGATGGCAAGACCATTGAATGTCAAAGGGTAGTTTATCCCTTATTGGAGATGGTCATTACTTTCCATTGTCAGCCCAAGCCTGAATATTGTCCAGGTCTTGTTGTATTTTTACATGGACTGCAACAGCATCTGAGGATTTGTGAATGGCACTGAATATTATGGAATCAGCAGCAAACATCCCACTTCTGACCTTTATGATGGAGGAAAGGTCATTGAAGCAGATGAAGATGGTTAGACTGAGGACACCACCCTGAAGAACCCCTCCAGAGATGTCCTAGAGCTGAAATAACTGACCTCTATCAACCAAAACCATTCTCTGATGTGCCAGGTATGGTTTCAACCAGGGAAGATTTTGCCTCTGATTCCCATTGATTCCACTTTTACTAAGGCTCCATGACACTACATTCAGTTGAATGCAGTCTTGCTATTAAGGATGGACATTCTCATAGCCCCTCTGCAATCCTACCTTTTGTCCATGATTGAATCAAGGCTGTAAAGAGGTCAGGAGCTGAAATGCCTGGAAGAACCCAAACAGTATCACTAAGCAGGTGTTGCTCAATGGCAACTTCCATTACTTTACTGATGAATGTAGATTGATGGGACACTGAGTTGAATTAATTCTGCTTTTTGTGTAAATATATACCTGGACAATTTTCCACATTTTTTGTAGATGTCTGTATTGCAATGAACTGGAATAGCTTGGTTAGCTGTGCAAGTTGACACCGCAGATTCATCTGGTGCTGCTCTTGGCATGCTTCTTCACTCTCCTCATTGAATTAGTGTCTCTTGGCCTGATAGTAATGAGCAAGGTTATAGATTGCAGAGGAATTCAATTATTCAGCTACAAATGGTTTGAGGCACCTCATTCCTGTTTCAAGAGCTTAGATTAGTTCTCAATGTACCCTATTGAGCAGAGTAGTGCTACCACACAATAAAGAGAGGGTATCCTCAGTGTAAAGATTAAGCTGTCTCTGGAAGAGCACTCCTACCAGTTTGTTCAATACAGGTGCTTCTCTACACCACGATAGTTTTTTCCCTCATAACGGTTCTTGTCATGGTTGTGCGAATGTTTGCTGAGCTGGGAAGTTCATTTGCAGACATTTCATCCCGTCTAGGTAACACCATCAGTGCTTTGGAGCCTCCTCTGAAGTGCTGCTGTATTGTGTCTTCTAGAACTTATTTAGTTCCGGTTGTTCATTCTAGTAGCCGGTATATTGGGTCTAGGTCAATGTGCTTGTCGATGGACTCCATCAACAAACACATCTACCTAGACTCAATATACCGGCTACTACAACAAACTGAAGCAGCAGGAATGGAACCAAATAAATTCCAGAAGAGACAGTACACCAGCGCTTCCATGTGCCTCCAAAGCACTGAAGATGTCACCTCGACAGGGGATGAAACGTCTGCAAATCAATTTCCCAGCTCGGCAAACATACCCACAATCACAACAACTGGTACCCAAGCTACAAATCTTAACACAAACCTCGAGTGGTTCTTGTATCACAAACCAAAACTTTAACACAAGCCCCTAGATGCTAGTGAGGGTCTTAAGGATTGATTGGGTTGGATTTATCTCATGTCCAGAAACAAAGTTGATACCAGGTGAATTGTTCAGTTTTATTTCTCAGCACACGAGGCTGATTCAGCCAGCAATTAAGAGTCAACTATTTTGCTGCAGCCCTAGAATCACAGACTGGCAAGAATGGCAGATTTCATTTCTTGATACAATGCGAGCAAAATGGGCAGGTTATGTTGTCAACCTGTATTTGCATAATTGTTATTATTCCAAGGTTTTTAATTCTATATTTGACAAATTAAATTGTTATTGTTGGTTTTATTCATAATCTCCAGATCATTAAAGTAGGCATTTAGATTAATAGGGAGGGGATATCATGAAGGAATATTAAATATCATAACACAACCACATCTGTTAAGTTCAGAATATTCATACCCCTAAAAGAAACAAAGAGCTGGGCTAGAGAAAAAAATCGTAAATACAATTCTTCATTTTGGACTCTGATTACATTTGTTTTATCTAAAATCCTTTTATAGCAAAGGTCAGGGTTTGGACTTTAAAATATTTGAAAGACAAAAACACTTGATAACTGATAATACCATGATACTAAATCAAATCAGCATTTGGGACCAAACACCTTGGCCTCATGTACACACTAAGCTTACTTTAAAAACGAAAGCTGCCATTAACTGCATGTGCAGTTGAAGGTAATCAAAGATGTCATAGAAGTGTCCTGTGGCAAAGCTTTGGCAGTAATCTACAAATTCAAGTGCTGCAGAAATCATCATTTCTTCATTCTAGCCTTTTCAAATTTATATAGACCACTTAGGCAATAAATTATACAAATCTCTTGAACATAATGAATATTACAGCACAAGGCTGAAAACAGCAAAACTTTGTCAGTAATATTTCCTGTGCAGTTATCTTCTACAGATGTCAGAAGGCTACTTCTTTCATTGTCTTAAATGACAAAACGTCAGTCCTAGAAGTCAAAAATATGAGCTTTTATCTCCACTTTATGCAAAACTCATTTTCCTGAAAATACTAAACGAATTGTAGGATTTCATTATTTTAATATTTGTTTGAGGATGTTCTCACAAAATCCAGGCCTTAGGCTCCTTGAGCCTGTTTTGTTATTTGATAAGATCGGATTGTGGTCTCACTTCACACTTTCCATACCCATCAATTTCCTTCCAAAGAATCTGCATTAGAAGTATTCAATGTTCATTTGTGAGAAGATTGGTTTTCTTCATTTATCCATAACATTAACAAATAGCAGAGGCTGATTTTGCATTTAAGATTTTCCAAAATTTAAAACCTAGATTTTGCACATTTAAGTTAGTACATTCATCCTACTCAGTGAGAGAAAGGGAGTCATCCAAATGTGTTCTCACAGTTAAATTTATTCAATAATTTAATACGGTGATAGAGGTTACATTTTGTCTCAAGAAATCTGCAGCATTAGCTGAGCAAATGAATGCTTTCAGCAAAGATAAAGCATGGAATGTGTACAGTTTACCATTAGTGCCAAATACCAATATCAGCAACCCATAGTTCCTCATTGCCTTTTCACTGACTGCAACATAATGATGTAAAAACAATGACTGCAGATGCTGGAAACCAGATTCTGGATTAGTGGTGCTGGAAGAGCACAGCAGTTCAGGCAGCATCCAAGGAGCTTCGAAAATCGACGTTTCGGGCAAAAGCCCTTCATTTTTGCCCGAAATGTCGATTTCGAAGCTCCTTGGATGCTGCCTGAACTGTGGTCTTCCTGCAACATAATGATGGTTTTCTATTGCCCATTTTATGCCATCATAAAGTAACTCCAGCCCCACTAGTTAACAAAGGAGGACAGACATGGGACATATTCTGGAGGCAGCTCATTGAAAAAAAAAAGGGATATTTCATGTTTGGAACTAATCCTAAAATATAGATCAAATGCATAGCAATGAGTGCAGTTGGGGGTAATTATTAAAATTTTAATGGGTACATCTCAGTCCAGTTTAAAACATTCAGCTATGTTTAGCTGATAATTACGTCAGAAGATAGGAATACCCTTGTCAAAATTATAAGCAGATAGAATATAGTAACTGCTAAACAACGAAGACCAAATTCTACTAAGTTAACATATACATCACTATCTGACAATCAGGAGCTCAGTATTTTTTTTTGCAGGGCAAAGGGATGAGAAGAGGAGAGAAGGGAAGTCAGCTAAAGAGTGCGCTCCTTTTACTTTTCAGTAGGATCCACTGGACAGAAATTCAATATTTCGACGTGAATAGGATAAGGCGCTGTGGTAATGCTGACGTTTAGCAATAGAGAGGCTCGTATTGTCTATGAAACTGAACTCTAACAAAAGTTGCTACTTTCAAGAAATAGGATAGAAATCCAAGAGCAAAGTGGTTAGTACTGATTAAATAAATGGTGTCTGTATTACAAGCTATGTTCAAAGAAAATGATTTTAATACATTGATAATCCACCCACACAAACCAGTATTCATTTCCTTAGGTTTTGCTGTGGTAATATTATCAAATTTAGCTGAATTTCATAAGATTCAGCAAGTGGTAACTCAAGTAATCCAAAATACTCCTATAGAAGTGACCTAGTTACACTCTTCAGCCAAAATTATACATGAGACGTTGTCAATGGGTTATTTCCAACATTTATTTACCCTCAACTTTACACTATGCAACTAAGGAAAATAATTTTGCTGAATTCTAATATTTCACCTAAAGCATAGACACAAGAAGTAGTTATTCAGACTGTCAAAATGTTTGTTTACAGGGTAGTTTATTGGTTCATTTAGCACATGGAAAATAGTAACAGCACAATAACTCTGTATTTTTTAAGCTTCAAGACTTTGGACATTTCTTGCCTAAACTTTGCATTGCCTATGCATTCCAGAGAAAATGCAGTGAGAAATAGGTTAGAAATGTGGTTAGAGCCAGCTTAACAGGGATTGGAACTGCTTTCAAACCACTGGTATTAACATACTGATGATTTGATGCCTGAAAAGGACTATTTACTAAAATATTATTTATAATTTACTGTTAGAAAGTTCATTTTTATTGGAGTTAAAACAAACTGAAGAATTGTTTTACAAGGTCAAAAATTTATGGTGACTGAGTAAGTCAAATTCCAATTTTATTACACAGTTCCAGAATTCTGAACGTGGTTTTCCAGACAACTATCCACAATGTTTTTTGCCCATTTTTTCTGAAAAGCCTACATTGATGGCTTTGATAAAGTGTCTACTGAATTTAGAAGCAACAAGAGGATGGATTTTAATGTGCAGGCCAAAATTTTAATAGGGAATTCAAAGAAAAATTTAAATAATGGCACAGTGGGAGAAAAATGGCAAAATTACAGCATTCAAACAAAATAAGTGCTTATGCAGGGTAGTATATGAAGTGACATAGTCAAGGAACATTCAATATACTTCTCTCACTATACCTTAACTCACATGAATATGAAAAGCATTAATTTAAAGCATAATGTACCACAATCTTTCCCAATAATCATTTGCCAATTCACCTGAATGGAATTCCTTTCACTCTAACATACTGAAGCAGATAAAGTTGTCATTATATTGTAGATTGATTTTGAATAAAAGAATACTTTGCATTAGACCTACATGGCTCAAATTAGGGCTTCTGGTCATTTCTAAATCAAGTGGAAAAATATTACCCTAGTCTTTGAAAGGGGACTGTCATCATAAAAATTAAATACACTCTGTTAGACTTTCTAACATGGTATTATTTTCCAACTTTGAGATTCAACATGCTTTTAAAGCCACACAACACAAACAGCATTTCTTTAAGAAACTCAACCTGTCTGCAGGTCCACTTGATAAAATGGTTCACTTTGCACTTAAAAGATTTAATATTCTCATATTTGCAGGTCAGACTTTGTATGGCCTTGTACATAAGCTCCTCAACACTTCAAGTATACATTGCAAACTCAATCCCACCAGTATGAGTTTATAATTTATTTTTTCCTAGTTAACCTATTCTTCCAATCAACCTGTTCAGAGATGTTATCACATAATTCTGGAGAAAGTGGAACTTGAACTCAAGCCTCCCAGTCCAGGGGTAGGGACACTACCACCATGCCATAAGAGGGCCCAGAGTAGGAGTTTGTACACTTTTGCTAATCATGCTTTTCTGAGATTCCCAATTCAGTTCTAGATTGATAGCTAGTGTTTTTTGTCATTTATCATTGGAATTGGGTTAAGTACCAAACTCATTGCACATCCTTACAACTAATACATAATTTCACATCGTTCTAAAATTGGAATACTTTTAATTGCAATTTTAGATAATGATGTGCTTGAAATGCATGCTCACTTTACACCATGATTTGTCCAAGATATTCCTCTAAATATCCCGAAGAGCTTATGCTTGAAACGTCGATTATCCTCCTCCATGGATGCAGCCTGACCAGCTGTGCTTTTCCAGCACTACTCTTCAGTTCCTATAAATATGTCAACTGAATGAACATTTTTGCATTGTGCTCATTTAAAGATGTAGTTTGTATTGTTTTGACAGGACTCATGCTGGGTTAGTCAAAATACTTTTTTTTGCAGGAGTATTCAATGTAAAGAATGCAACTTATTTTTATATTTCTTCCTCAAAATTCCACTCTATTCATCAAAATTCAAGAAACCAACCTTGCGTTAATAATTAACACATCTTGTCAATGTGATGTATAATAGAATGGAGTGCAAACTAGAGTTGCCACTTTTAGGTGACTGTTGAGGGAAATCAAAACCCACACATATGCACTTTGACTAAGAAACT
Source organism: Chiloscyllium plagiosum (assembly GCF_004010195.1). NCBI lineage: Eukaryota > Metazoa > Chordata > Chondrichthyes > Orectolobiformes > Hemiscylliidae > Chiloscyllium > Chiloscyllium plagiosum. Next base: position 20,352,630 of record NC_057732.1, on the reverse strand, counting down.
TTATTGTCCATAAGACATGCCATTTACTTCACACCATAAAACCATATGATCCTTTCAAAGTCATTAGTTGAATAAAAAAGCCTTTTCAATACTGAAGAAACAAGACTTTATATTTATTTCCAAATCTACTGTATTCAGCTTTGTATCCATCAACTGATCATGTACTCCCCACAAGCTTTCCACATTTTAGTCAAACTATAAATGCTTTCCATTCACCCTTAACCATATGAATAACAAAACATAAGAGAACATTGTGAGAGAATAACATTTTATTGATATGGCATCACACTCAGTAAAGCAGGAAGGTTTAAGAACAGAATTGTGCATCAGAAAGTCAATGAGGTAAATGGTAATGTATCCAAGCCCAGGGGGAGCCTTTTGTCTGTGCAACCAGCTTGTACATCTCAGCAAGACATCATTGTGCTCAACTGTATCTCTCTATACTAACAAAACCTGCAAGGCTCCCCAAAACTGTAGTGTGTGAGGTATTGTGAAATTAACCATACTGTTGTCCAATAAACCTGAGGTAACTATGCTGTTTTTCAGAATGTGACAAAAAGAAAATCATGAAACAATACTGGAAAAAACTGTTCATGGGTATTTCCAGTAAATCAATGTATTCATTTTCCATTCCCACTACTTCAGAATTTTGAAACTTAAGCGGTAAAATAATATATTATAAAAATGTTTATAAAATAGCAGCACACTCAGTGAAACAATACAGCCAAGTACTGTTAATGTGAATAAGAATGAAACAAATCATAGCTTTTCATAGCAGCGCAAAATAAAGATTCGTACTCCATTTTCTACCCTCATCAACCCCAGTCAGGCTGTGTCAATTCAGCAAAACTCTATTTCCCCCAGATACTTTCTTTAATTCTACCTCTCTCAAATCCCTAGTTCAACATTTCAATCAATAGCTTAATTTTGCAAATTTCAGACTGTTACAAAACATGTGCAAATAAACACTGCCCCCAACTCTTTACCATTCATGCCCAACGATGGAGCAGAAAAATTCAAGTAGACTGAATACAAATTCTCAAATAACAACAAGTTGTGAACCATGGTACTTGCTGCTTCTTGCACCAGCAATGATTCTCATCCAAAATGTCCAAGGCTCGGCATCCCTGTGGCACAAAGATCCTTCTGTGACACTGAAAACATATGAAGTTACTAAAGATCTGTGGAATGTTGCAACCCAAACTGGAATGTCTTCCATACAAAATGTTTCTTTTTCCAGCAACACGATAATATAATACACCAGAAACTGGGAAACAAAAACAAGTCAATTTCATAAACCATTTCATTCATCCCTAGGGAAATATATTCAAAGTGCTTTTCAAATGAAATGGTTTACAACAATGCTAACTGTGGGCCAATTTCTGCACCAAAAAAAAAGTTTGGAAGTTTTGCCTCTTTAACAAGTTGTATGCCTCTTTTCAAGTGGAAGGATATAGTTTGGTTTCTCTGCTTTCCACACAGAATGCTAGGTGGAATCAAAGTTGAAATCTGAGACCAATAAAGATGATCAAGATTCTTGCAATCTGGACAATGTAGTGTAATGCAGAGTGCAGTGGCAGTGTAATCAGCTGACTGGCTATTGGAACAGGAGTTCCCTAGACACATTCAAATTTGGCCCACAGTTAGAGGAGCGGCTAACAATGCTGCTGTGTAGAATGAACCATTTCTGAAGGCAGAACCAGAACAGTTAGAGACACATTGTTGTGGGGCAGAGCGGGGGGTGAGGAGTGGAATGGAGGAAGAAATAGAGAAAAATTAGGACCAGGTGCATTATTGGGGGGTGGGGTGGGGGGGGGCGGGGGGGGGGGTGCCTGGGTAAGTACTAGTAGTGACAATAGGAAGAAACAGATATGATGAGAAAATGTACACAGCACAGCCATGACATAGACTTTCAAGTTGGTTTAAATAGGAACCTTCCACATATGCATTCATTAATTAAGGTCAAACAAATCCACAGAACAGCAATCCCGCCCATAACCAAACTTCACTCAAGTTCAATATGTTAAGGCAGTATTGCAATCCATCCACACTGAAGATGGTTCACTCACAAAAGAGAAGACTATTTTCCAGCAACCCTCCCCACCTCACTCAGGCTATTGCTTTGCAATCTAAATTGAGCCACAATTTTTCATATATTGAAGAGGGTGCATGCACCATAAAATAGAACAGTAAATATCTAATCATGTAACCCCACATACACAGGCCTGCATTTAGCTAGCTATTTTTATGCTTCTTAAGCATGTTCATTGTCAATAATAAAACAGCAATTATGCAAACAAATAAAGGTGGGATTCCCTTCTGCAGAACACCATAGGCACCATAGTTTTAATATCAGTTTTGTTTTCTAAAAGAAGCTTTAGATAGTTTCTATGTAGGAGCATTTTTAAAAAGGAAAAACAAAAAAAAATCTTCCTAAAGGGAAGATCACACATAGCCTTTTCCACTCCTGTAGCCTCACAGATTTACATTTCTCACATCTGTGGGTGTGCTTGCCTGGTCCAGTTCATCCACCCTCTTTGAATGGTCCTGCTCAGTCGGTCTCAGGTTGTTGACCAGCAATGATTCGATCTGTTCCTGGCAAGCTTTCAGACAATCCTATTAAGAAACGATGAACCATATCATAGGCATAATTTTGAGGCATAGCTAAATCTCTCAACTTGAATTATTCTGTTGTCAAATGAGAAGTTATCTGTCCTGCAACCCACATTCTCTTTCACTGTAGGTTGTCATTTTATTTGTTTAACAATGAATTAACGTGCAATTGCAACACAGAATAAAATTTGAACTACTTGATTAAAGAAATATTACTGCAACATGATAAACCCTGGAACTTAAATTTTACAAATTAAAGAAAACTTAGTCACGGTTTCTGTATTTTTAACATTCAATTAAATACATAGGAACCACATTTTCCAACTGTTTTAATACAAAAAACTATTAAAACAGTACATCCAGAATCAAATATTGGCAGCCACTTTACAAAACTGATTAGAACATTAGACAGTGATACTAAAGATGCAGTTATTAGCCATCTTCACCACTAACAAATCATAATTAATTTCCTTTCACAAACTTTTGATTTGCAATATCATAAATTGTGTCACCATACATTTTATTTTGTTGAAGTATAACTGTCTGATCTTACTTTATGGATAACTCTAGACTGCCTTCAGTGGGAAAACCAAAGCTTCTCAATCAAAGTCAACATTCTGGTCTAACCTCTTTCTCAATTTCCCTCTCAAGCAATCCCCAGTTTAAATGAAGCCATACAAAAAGCATTGGAGCTGGAGTCTGGAGAGAATTGTGCATGGACCGGCATATAGAACAGTTGTAACAAATTGGTCATTCGTTTTACACCCTAATGTTTATTTCTTCACTGCAAAGAAACGGAATACCAGCCATGCCATACAAAGAGAAATAAAGGCAGCTCCTTCTTTATATCTCAACTTGCTTCCAATTTTATGCTCTTGGTATTGTGTTCCACTCAAACTCCAAATTTTATTCATCATTATCCAGCTTCAGTTCTCCAATAACTTGAAAATTTCCAATTTCCAAAAACTTAAAAATCTTGTCCAAAACTCAACTATTCACATCCATCAAAGGCTAGGACATTGCTTACCCACAGTACCTCATTGTATGAACTCCAATTAAACAAAATTCTCAAAACTTTAAAGTTCCCTAATGCCTCATTGTTTAGCTCCAATTCCTTTATGCATTAGCTTTTAATATATCTACCCTCCATTTCCTTAGACATTTTTGGAAGAGTCATCAAGCATTTCCACCACACTTGTCTCAACTCTGTTCCCTAAATCTCTGACACAAGCTGAATTTTCAATTCATGGTCAAGGAGACCAAAGTCCGGATAATTTCTGATTGGAGCCTACACAGCTGATGTGGTGTGATTTAAAATGCAAGAAAAAGCCTGAACCTGAAGTAAGATTAGCACTCAATCAGCAACACCAGGAATAACCTGGAGAAAAATCCCAGTGATAGAAGGCCCTGTGGTAAAGTGAATGGCAGCTATTACTAGACTTCCCATTCACAAACTATGGAGCAGGAAAGATCACTAAGGAGGCATGGTGGCCTGGGCAAGCATTGACCAGGCAGTTGCACACTTCCTGGATGGCTTCCTCAGGTTTTAACAAACAATGTCAGAGGAGAGGTGCTATTCCCGCCATCCAGAAGAATTCACCACGGATAAAGACACTCAATTCAGCAGGAGAGTCATTAAAATTCAGAGTGACATGACCTTGATAGTTACAAGTAAGGGTCTACTGCAACTGGAGCTGAGGCATCTCAGATTAGTAAGCACGGAGTCTAAATATTAGATGTCAATTACCTGCAGGAGGTGCACCTTTTAAGTACTGGCATTGTTATTTTGGATGTTGCTGATTCTTAGTTGCTACACGTGACAACTTGGGTTGGAAGCAGCTTCTTCTCCTGTGCTCTGCTCCTCTGGTCTCCTCCAGTACATACAGTTCCCTTGTCAGAAGTTCCTCACTATTCTACCAAAGTTCATATGAAGCTCGTTCTCAGTTCATTCCATCACCTGCTGCTTGTTCATTCACCACAGCTTTCTTGGGTATCCTCTACTAAACTGATACATGATGCCAGTAGTCCCTTTCAGGAGCAGCACTATTTAGATTAAAATAGATGCACAGCATGGAAACAGACCCTTCGGTCCAACTTGTCCATGTTGACCAGTTTTTCTACATTAATCTAGTCCCATTTGTCAAACTTTTGCCCATATCACTCTAAATCCTTCTTACATACCCATCCAGATGCCTTTTAAATGTAATTGTACAGCTTCCACCACTTTCTTTGGCAGTTCATTCCATAAATGCCTCAGCATGAAAATGTGCCCCTTAGGTCCCTTTTAAATCTTTCCCCTCTCACGTTAAACCAATACACTCTCATTTCGGACTCTCCTACCCTGGGGAAGGGATCTTGACTATTCACCCTATCCATGCCCCTCATGATTTTATAAACTTGTCCCCTCAAAGTTGGAAAGGTAACCCTCAGCCTCTGACGCTCCAGGGAAAATAACCCCAACATATTCAGCTTCTCCCTATAGCTCAAACCCTCCAATCCTGGCAACATCCTGGTAAATCTTTTCTGAACCCTTTCAAGTTTTACAATCTTTCCTGTTCACAAATATAAGCCTCTCAACATTGTAGTGGAAGTTCTGTGCCACTAGTTGAGTCATTGAATACAAGTCTCCATTCCTCCCATATGTTGACTAACACATCCATTATTCCAGAAAAAACTGCAAATGCTGTAAATTAAGAACAAAAACAGAGATTGCTTGAAAAGCTCCCCACGTCTGGCAGTATCTGTGAAGAGAAATCAAGGTTAATGTTTCTGGTCCAGTGACCCTTGCTCAGAATATTAATTTTGATTTCTCTTCACAATGCTGCCATACCTGTTGAGTTTTCCCAGCAACCTGTTTTTGCACCATTATTCCTCCTACTGTGTTCATTTCAGCCACAATGACATGTACCAGAGCCTATGTTTTGCTGCATCTCCCAAAGAGTGACAGAGATTTTCAGACTCAATCAATCTTAATTTGCAATAAGCTTAACCAGTTAACTGGAGACACATGGATTGCCAAATCCCAATCCCTTTTGGAAATCATGTTTTCTACGAGTGCTGGAATTCAACTAAAAGTATGATCTTACATACATATCTACATCCGAATGCACCCTCTCAGGCTTTTAAAATTCCAGCCACACATCCATTAAATATATATCTACCAAAATGTTTACTACACTATATACTCTGAATTGTAGAAATGCAGCATTTTACAGAATTCTAGTTACTCTGAACTACAGGTTAAGAAAATGTTTTTTTCACTGGATTCCAGAGAACTGCTTCAGTTCAGCTGTATCATATAAAAAAGGTAGTTTTTTTTCATCCTACACTTGGTCTCTGGGAACTATGCACTGCAGGCTTTGAACAAGTATGCTCAGGAACTAACATAACCAAAACTTCTGGGTATAGCTCATTGATAATTTCAATGCCAGTTTTCAGTTTGGGTTGAAATAGAGGAGAGAAGATGCTGTGAAATTGGCACAGCTGCAGTTACAAATTAAAGGCAAACTGATTTATTACTGCAACAAGAAGAAAAGAGTCAGGAAATCACTGCAGTTGCTGAAGAATGGTGCAATGTCTACACAGAGTCTCTCCATTCACTGCTGCAGCTGCTCCTTCTAAAATGGAAAAAAGAATTACCCTGCTTGGCGCTGAAGGGCTTCCTCCTCAGATAAGTTATACAGGCTGCATCACAAGTTAATAGAAAGCAGAAGTACTGTGTCTCAAAGAACAGGGTGTAGGTGAAAGAAGTGCCAACACTAAATAAATGGGCAAACACATGCACTAAGTGTTATAGCTTAACATCAGCAAATGCAAAGCAACCAGAAGCATTCTAGCTCTTTCCATCTTCCACATGCACATCACACAGCAACAGAATTACTAGGCTGAACAAAAGCTCTTCCTCTCAGTTGCAAATCGATGACATCTTTCTTTCCAAGATAATTGTCCAGTTGAAATCCTAGTCACTTCCTAATTTTCATAGAAAAAAATGTCAGTGGATTAGATGGTAGCATTATTACCCCAGAAGGTTGGAGGTTTTAAAACCCACTCCAGGATTACAAAATTCTAAGCAGATATTCCACTGCACTACTCAAAGTGCTGCTCTGTCAGAGATGCTGTTTCTCGAAAAGAGATATTAAACTAAAGTCCTATCCGTACTCAAGTTTTCTTTTCATTCGTTCTTGGAATATGGGTGTTTGTTACTGACTGGGTTAGCACCTGTTGCCCACCTTTTATTGCCCTTTTGCTGATTTTGAGCCCTTGTTCTAAATGACTTGGTCACTGGAAAGATCTGTTGTTAGTATGAATTTACATACACACTGTACTTGTAATTGAGCATGCTTTTTAAAAAATCTATAAGCATGACAGATGAACACAAACGTTTACATACAGCAACTGCAATAGGCACAATCTAGTGTTAGAATACAGATGGATTATATTTCTGAAACAAAATTAAACTGACATAAGATCTGTGTATTTGCTCTGCCATCATGAAATAGCTGATCAGGTTGTAGGATTGTAGGCATGAAGCTAAGTCCCTGATTTCAAATTGTCAGAAGACAACAGTCAATGCAAGAGAACCTCAAGAGAAAGAAGGATTTCTCAAAATGTGTATGCTACAAATCTGATTTCAAACTTTGATTTAGGAAAACTGGTCCTTGCTGCATGGAGACTGCTTTAAATTCCTGGCTTTTAAAAGACTTTACAGAATAATCACATGGTCCTGTTCACAACCTGGTACATTTGTGTTCTTCTATTCAAATCTCAACTTTACAATGCACCCTAAAAGACAGTGAATTATTAGTGGCCATTTACAGCTGTGGAAAATAGCTGATTACTAGGATCAAAAGAATACAGGAAATTATATTCTGGCAGTGGGACATGGTATTCTTCTTAACAACACTAAAACTTAGGAACCTATTATTCTTACTGATTAAACTAAAGAGGGAACAAGGAGTGAAAGACTAGTGCAAATTTCTAGAACAGATAACGGGTTATTGAAGATTTTATTAAATAATCTGCCAAGAGTACCAAATGCTTTTGATATAGGGAAAGGATTTTTCAATTGATGGATGAATTTGGATAGGAAAATTTTTAAAAAGTACATTTGCCTTCAAATAGCAGTTACAAATTAACTGACTGTCCTAACCACCAGGAGTTTTGACAAACATCTATCTGACTGAACACAAAACTGAACTTTGGCCTCAGATATCAGAAGTTATTCTTCATAAATAAAACCAAACTTAACATAACACCTTTCAAGGTGAAAGCCATCACAACAGATTTTACATAAAAGGATCCATGTGACCTCTTAAAATCTGCCTATGCTAAAAGTAGTTCAGTTCCATGTCACAATTTACTTAAATGGTGAATTTAAATGTTGAAAGGTGTTATTCAAATCTTTTAGCAGTAAGGTGATTATTGTCCAAACTGTAACAAGCATAAAAGGCAATCTAAAATCCTTAAGTAATTAGTAACAGAATTTATGATAACGATGTATAAAAAAAAATGTGGTTACTTCAACACAAACTATTTACAACTATTCTTGGATATACTTTAAAACTGGCAGCATCCTCTGTAAATCCTGCTTTGCATTGTGGGGGATGTGATGCAACAGCACAATTATTTCAGATAGCTGCATCACCCCACTCTTACTCCACATGCAAAGCACTTTGAATTAGAAGCTGAATGATGCTAATAGCTGCCAAATCAACCAACTACAAGTAGGAAACGATCTCATTCTTCCATTCATTTCAGTCAATCCTGGCTACTGTTTTCTCGCATACTAAGTACAGTCTGCAAACAAACAAAGCACGAGGAGGAAGTAAATCCTGTCATATGCTTCCAAACCACAAGTACTAAGCAGTACAAAGAGTGGATAAACCTTTAGTTTGCCAAAATGTATTAGATGATCCCATCTTAAAGACACTTCTATCCTGATGGAGATATACAGTTGTTTTTACTAAGCATTTATATCAAAGAGCTTACATAGATCCAATATGTAAGCACTTAAGCAAACTGATTATCCACTTTGGGAGGGGATAAAGCATAGGCAAAGAAAGTGAAAATATGAAGATACACTGATCAGCAAGTCTTGCCCCTGAACCCATTGAGTCAGACATAGTCCTAAATTGCAGGCCACTGTTAGTTCAAAGACACAACTTCACAGGCTTTAACATAAATAAATTCAGCTCTTCATTTGCTGATATTTGTTTTGTTCAGCTTCAAGCTAATGCAATGCCAGAACCTAACTCATAAGCACAGCACGGGAAATCAGGATCGAGAATATTCTTGTCCCTGTGCTGCTACTACTAATTGCCTCAAAAGAGAAAGCGCAGAAATCCTGCCCCAAAAGGATTACTTTGTAAACTTCAGACCACGGCCAGGGTGTCTGGCAAAGTTTCAACAATTCCAATGGGTACCCCATCACAATAGATTCTACATGGCATGGTTTTCAGATTCGCATTGTACTTAGTGGGTCAACATGAGGCAAAGCTGTTTCCACACATCCATGTTACTTTTTTATGTTCTAACCAGAAAAGATTAATCAAATCAATTTAGTTATCTGAACTAAAATGGAAGACAGCAGTAGTATTAATATGGTCGTAATAATTCAGAGGCCCAAGCTGGGGGCATGGGCTCAAACTCCAATGTGGTAGCTAGCGGAATTTAAATTCAATAAAATCTACAAGTGAAAGTTAATCTCTGATAGTGACCATGGTATCTATGGTGTTTGTAAAAACACCTACAGGTGAACCAGATGGAAGGAAATGTGCAATTTTCACTTGATCTGGCCCACATGATTCTAGAGAAGAACGCCTCATCTTCCGCCTCGGAACACTTCAACCCCAGGACATCAATGTGGACTTCAACAGTTTCCTCATTTCCCCTTCCCCCACCTCACCCTAGTTACAAACTTCCAGCTCAGCACTGTCCCCATGACTTGTCCGGACTTGTTCGACCTTTCCAGCACCACTAATCCAGAATCTGGTTTCCAGCATCTGCAGTCATTGTTTTTACCTACGAAGTAGTGACTGTTAATTGTCCGTTGAAGTAACCTAATAAGACACGCAGTTCAACAGACATAAGGATTAGCCTACAATTCTTGTCTTGCCAGCATTACCCACATACCAAAAAAATGAAAAAAAAGCCTGGCATTGTACAGTCAACTGCAATTTACAATGGCAAGAGTGGGTCAGTCAGTAACATTTTCATGCCTGAGTCACAAAATTCCAGGTTCAAGAAAGAACCCACCTCAGAGCTTAAGCACCAAAACCAAGGTTAATCTTCTAACACTGACAGCATTGCACTGCTGAAGGTGCTGTCTTTCAAATAAGAAAATAAACTAAAGTTCCATCTACCTGTTTGATGATGCCAAAGTTCTCACAGCATCAATTTGAAGAGCAGGGGAGTTAGCCCGATTATCCTGGCTAATACAGATCTCTTAACCGACATCATAAAAACAGATTATCTTCTTACGTTGCTGTTTTTGGGAGGTGAGATGCACAAATTAGCTGCCACATTTGCTACATTGCAACAGTAACTATCTCAAGTATTTCATTAGCTGTAAACTGATTTCAGATATTTTGTAGTTGTGCAAAGCATCATATTTATGCATGTCTTTTCTTCTACTTAGAATGTAGGTGATATTAATGCAGTAAAATTCCCCATTGAGATGTTGTTGGATTTGGAGCTAGTGTTGGATTTTGGCATTCACTAATTGTAAAACCAAGTCAATTACAATTGTAGTTGGTATTTGAGAGGGGTAACCTAAAATATCTTTTGTTAAAAGATCAATTCCAGTCAAAAGTACATTTTCACAAGTCTCTTAGAATTTGGTTTCTCATAAGTACAGAAGAAATGACACTCTCTCTAAGCAGTGGTTTACACAATCACCTGGGGACACCGGCTCATTTTGGGTTGTCTCTTGTTCTCTTCTGCTGACTCAAGTAATCCTGGTGTCTCCTCTAGTTTGCACATACACTAAATATCACTGTTTATTAATATGCACATATGGTAGTGACTAATCAGGCAGCCTGGACTCTAATGGGGTCGCAAATGCATGAATAGCACATGATCAAACTCAAGTTAGCAAAATACCCTACTCTTAATCCCAGATTGGTTTCTTTGGAAGTAATGAACTGAGGGGTCTTGTGATGGTCGTTGCGTCAAATCCAACCTGTTCCAGAGATCTATGATAATATCACTGAATAGGTTATTTAGAAAATGTCAAAACTTATGGCAGTTTTAATGATCCTGCTTCCTATCTCCCAATTTGTTCCTCGAAATGTCCATTTGTTTATAAGATCTTCCTTATTCCTTTGAGATAGAGCCCTTACCTAAACACTTGTTCCCAGCATCTGCAGTCCTTGGTTTTACCTAGCTCAGTCACAGATATTTGTTACTTATTTGAGTTTACCTACTGTGTTACAAAGTGCACACAAGCAATTTATAAGAATAGAATTATCAATGAATAGACACTGCAGTTCAAATGCTTTAAATCTAATGGACGAACTACCATCTCCCAAACAAGTTAAAATTGCTTCCTTATGCATTGGGAGTTCGAAGAATCATACACATTCTATTCTTACTTATCATAAAATGTTTGCATTTGCCATTCAGGTCATCACGTCTGTTCCATGTCTAAGCAACAACAACAGAGTTGGTCCCTTTCCTCAAGCTCTACAAATTCTCTCCCTTTATATGTTAATCAATTCTCCTTCAAAAGACTCAATTAGATTTACCTCCATCATACTCCAAATCCAAATATAAAGAGGTTAGCATGATATTATTGATTCTGAGTCATTCATCTTAAATCAGTTCCTCTAGTTTTAAACATTTCCAGCAATGAACTCAGTTTCCATCTCCTCCATCTCGACCACTACAACTTTGAATACTGCTATCAAATGTCCCATCAACCATCTACTCTTAAGTGAGCAAACCCAGCTTCTCCATCATATTGAACTGAAGTCCCAATCTCTGGAACTACTCTTGTACCTTTTTTGCACAGTAAAACCTTCAAGTCCTTTAAATTGTGGCGCTTGAAACTGGATAGAATATTCCAGTTGAGGTTGAGCCAGCACAAAGTTTCATCATTACTTTCTTGTCTACATCACTTATAAAACTAAGGATTGCATATAACGTTTTGAACACAACCTTTAGAATTATACTCTTCAGTTTGTTCTTCTTACAAAAAACTGTCCCACTTCAGTTTCACCTAACTGCTCGCATTGGTGAGACCATATTGCTAATATTTTATGCAGTATTTTAAGAAAGGGTGTATTTTTAAAAAGGATGCATTGGACAAAGTTCAGAGGTGGTCTACTAGATTTATACCTGGAATGAACAGGTTGTCTTATGGGGGAAGGGTTGGTCACACTGGACTTATTTTCACTAAATTTAGAAGAGTGAGGGGTGACATGATTGAAATATGCAAATTCCTGAACAGTCTTAAAGTGAATATAGAAAGGATCTTTCCTTTTGTGGGCAAATCCAGAACTAGCAGATACAATTAGGGGGTCACCCTGTTATTATAGAAGATTCTTCTAGCAGATGCACGACTTTGGAACACACTGCCTCAGAAGGCTTTTAAAGGAGGTAGATTGATTCCTTTGCCCAACAAGGATCTACAGCCATCAAAGCTAGATAAGAATATGGAAATGAATTACTAACAGATCAGTCAAGATGTTATTGAATGGAAGAATATTTCCAAAAGTCCAAATATCCTGTTACTGCTCCTAATTTATGTTTATATGTTCATTCCATTATCCTTTTTAAGTACTATCTTTGTGTTTCTGGCAAAGTTTAAAGTTGTGCCCTGCATATCCCAAGTCTACATTATTAATATGAATCATGAAAATCAGCAGCCCTAGTAATGTTTAAGTCAATGTAGTCTTTTTTTTTTAAATATACACATCTTACATCAAATGATTTCCTACATATTTCATGCTATTACTTTACATCAGTAATTGCATCTAATTTGCATATAATCCATTCCAAAGTCCTCGATAAAAACTGCATGTACCCCAAAAACCTAATCACAATGTCCTGATATTTGCAGCTGGCACTTACAAGGCCCTAGCTGGCAAATTTGACTTAAATCACTTGCCATCAAGTTATCATGAAGGTTCTGTAGACAGTTCGATAGCAGTATGTTTTTATAACAAGTGACTAAAATTCAAAGTGGAGAAACTCAGCAGATCTAACTGTATCTGCGACTATAGCATGAATCGCAAAAGAATTAGTATGCAAGAACAGCAAATAATTAGGAAAGTTAACAGAACGCTACCACATCTGGAATACAATGCGATGTCTTTGTTATGCAATTTAAAGAAGAATGTATGGAGCAGTTCAGAGAAGATTTACTAGATTAATGCTTGGAATGGACAAGTTGACTCAAAAAAAGTTGGACAGACTAAGCTTGTACCCAGAATTTAGATCAGTAAAAGGCAACCTGATTGAAAGCTATAAGATCACGATGGGTCTCGATAAGTAGAGGAAGAGAGAACGTTCCTTTTTATAGGAGAATGCAGAACTAAGTGTCACTGTTTTAAAATTAAGAGTCACCTATTTACAATAGAGGTCATGCAAATTTCCTATGAGAACCATATGTTTTTGGAACTCATTTTCTAAGGATCTGGATGCATAGTCCTTGAATATGTTTAAGGCAAAGGTAGATAGATTCTTGTTAAGCAAGAGTTGAAAGATAATCCAAAGTAGGTGGGAGTGGATTTTAGGTTACAATCAGATCAGCATGATCTTTTGAATGGCAGAACAGATTCAAGAGGCTGAATGGTCCACTCCCGCTCCATACACTCATATTCCGCTCTCTAGCATCTTCACTACTTCGCTTTTAGTTGAGTGAGAAGTGTTAAAGGATGGTTGTACAGATCCTCAGAAATAACTCTTTACTGCATAGAAAATGTATTCTTAGGGCATGTTTTAAATCTTTTCCAACTTGGATCACAATTGATTAAAAGTTGTAGACAATAAAAAGAATACTTAAAGCAAGTGTCTTTCTCAACAAAATTTAGAACTATAATATCAAAAACTTGTAACTTCTGAATTAAGAACCAATTAATTAAGTTGGCTCAACAGAAGTGCATCTGATGTGTGTCACCAGCACAGGGTTAGTAGATTCACTGCCTGTCTTCTTGCTCAACCAGTAAAAATATCCCAGCATTTTGCTACAGTTTGGTGATTAATCATCAAGAATCAGCCTTCAGGCAAAGAACTCAAGAAAAATTCCTGAATACACAAAAGCCACTCCAACAATGGCAATAAAAAAATGAAACGTATATTTATTCACATTTCATGCTTCACAACTGTAAGCACACACTGTTGCTTTTAGACAGCACCTCTATTTTGGACAGGAAAATGCTAAACGTAGAGTACCATGTCTGGAAAATAATGTAATGTTAAAGCTTTGGCAAGACTGCAGAAATCTAAAGAAACACTGTGATCATCTACCCTGCCAAAATATGGCTATGATTTGCAAGCAGCAAATTACATGGAAACTGACAAAGCGTGTAGCTGCTTCTCTTTAAAATTTGTTTGCTGTTACTAATTAGTTACGGTAAAAACAGATACTAAAATAATGCGGAGACCTTGAAAGTACAATTGGATTTTATTTCTCCCTGATTCTCAAATGGACTTTGAGCTGATGTAATAAGTTGAATCACAGCCATCTTCTGTGCATTATCTTTTCCACACACTATCTTCCAGTTGAACAGTTCACATGAAAATCAGGAGCACCACAACGTCAACATTTTCAGAAATGTAAATTCTAAAAAAAAATGATTGTAGCTAGTCCTGAGTTTCACAAGTTTAAACTATTACAAATTTAACCCACTCAAAATCAGTTTTTAAGCACTGAGTTTCTACAATTCAATGATAGCAGAATTCCATGCTTGCAGTCCAAATGAGCTGAGACTAAATAACTTGTGATCTTAATCACAACAGCATTGCTACCTGAGACATGCACATTTTTAGTTTCTAAATCAACTTCAACTAGCAACTCAAGTGGTTGAATTTTTATACTTTAAATGATACAAAAGGTACCATGAACATGCAATGCTACTAAGCCAGAATACCCACATTCATGTAGTAGGAGTCAAGCCCCAGTTATTCCTGAGGATAATACTTTGCAAAATCCTTCCAATGTAATGGATTAAGTTATTCACGATTTGGGCAGCACGGTAGCTCAGTGGTTAGCACTGCTGCTTCACAGCACTAGGGTCCCAGGTTCAATTCTCACCTCGGGTGACTGTCTGTGTGGAGTTTGCACTTTCTCCCAGTGTCTGCGTGGGTTTCCTCAGGGTGCTCTGGTTTCCTCCCACAGTCCAAAGATGTGCATGTTAGGTGAATTGGCCATGCTAAATTGCCCATACTGTTAGGTGCATTAGTCAGAGGTGAATGTAGGGGAATGGGTCTAGGTCGGTTGCTCTTCGGAGGGTCGATGTGGACTTGTTGGGCCGAAGGGCCTGTTTCTACACTGTAGGGAATCTAATCTAATCTAAAGTTCACATCTATACTTCTATCTCACTTTCCTAAAGCTTTAGTCATTTAAAGAAATCTTCCCAAAGAGTTTAAATCGAACAATACCCTAAAACATTAGTATACATTAGTTGCACCGAGAGCAAATTAACTCTAGAAGGATTTGCAACTAAGATTGAAAATACTTTACAGACAAGATATTAGTTGCCAATCACCTGTGAGTGTTTTCTCACTAGTGTAACAGGATACTCACCACATCTGTGTGTATGATCTTGGCCAGGTGATCTGTCAGGTTATAACTTGAAAGTGAACTATCACCAACATCCAGCTGAAGTCCACATATTGCTGCCCCAACACTTCCAGTCGCTATCATTGATGGCGGATACATGGCAAACTTAAAATCTGTGGGGACAGGCACAGTAAAGTAAGTTTAAAAACTGGATATGTTCTCAAATAGTAATTTTTACACTAAATTTCCAGAACACAGCACTCCCACCACAAATATTAAACTACATATGAACAGAATGATCCAAAAACAACTCAATTATTATAAAATTATGGCCCACTTTTCAATGAAATGATATCACAGAAATATACTGATCATGAATGACTGAATAAAAAGCCAGTGTCCCTGCCAACCAACATTGCTGTAGGTCTGCTCCTACATATGGTCACATGAACATATTTTACTGCCCAATAACCTTGTAAATTCCTTTAATGTCACCCACAATGCAAATGAGACAGCTAGCAAATGGCTGGAGGCCCAGAGTGACTAATGCCTAGGTTGCAAAAGACTTGCAAAGCTTCTATCTCCCCTCTTCTTTTCCTCTGTAAGAAGCACCATAAACTTGGCTATCAAAGCTCCACATGTCCCCTCTTTGTTGTTCAACAGGCAGTGATTTACATCAGTAGCTCCTATTTTTAGCATATTAATTAACTACTGCAACTGTTTGAGGCAAGTGTCTCCAACTGGAGAGTGTGGCATCAATGTTTGAAACCATCCCCTCATCTTTGCCTTTGAAAATCATGGAAATGACCCTCCTCCTGTTATGAATTCAAGCTGACATACTCAAAAAGGGACTGTGGGGTTGGGGCAGGGCACCAATTTCACACATGTAGCTTGCCAGCTCACCCAACCAAGCTAGCAAGGAAGGGATTTTTAAAAACAATGTCAAAAGGATGGTATCATTGTGGGTCACTTAGAACGGTGCTAGGATAAAAGAATAATTATGGAATGATTGAAATAAAACAAACTATAGGGACTCTCCTAAAATATTAATGTTCTTGTGAATACAAATTTTCCAGCCACTATGTACATTGATTAAAAACTTCAAGCTACAGTTCTATTGTTTACTTTCCAATACACAATGAAATGCAAAAACCATTAAACTGATCATATGTGTACTCCAATTCAGGTGTCACGTATCAACCTGCATTGAAATTGAATTGATAATTTGGGCTATCCAGAAACTCCCCTCATATCCAAAAGGCATTTTCAGACAAATCAGAACACCTGTAAGCCAACTGATCTTAGTTCTAAGACATGACATTGCATTGTAAATTCTGAACTGCAAATCAAAAATTAAGATCTGAATAACTTTAACTAGGCCTTCTGACTTTAAAGTTTCCATTGAATAATATGCGCTGTCACATTTCTTTAAAACACATGATTTGAATTACCATCGCACCAGGAAATCCCATTAAAAATGCATCAGTGCACTGAAGACGTGAAACAATTGCACACTAGGTGCTTCTCTGCTAACAATTCTAATTCAGTACACTACAATCTCAGGCGACTGACTGTGTGGAGTTTGCACGTTCTCCACGTGTCTGCGTGGGTTTCCTCCGGGTGCTCCGGTTTCCTCCCACAATCCAAAGATGTGCAGGCTAGGTGAATTGGCCATGCTAAATTGCCCGTAGTGTTAGGTAAGGGGTAAATGTAGGGGTATGGGTGGGTTGCGCTTCGGCGGGGCGGTGTGCACTTGTTGGGCCGAAGCGCCTGTTTCCACATTGTTAGTAATGTAATCTAATCCATTCTGCAAATTTGCCTGACAAACTAACTAACCAAATGACATTTTTTCTACCATAAAAATGCAAGTACTGTTCTTGCTCATCATCTATCACCAAGAGTTTAATTAATGATTAATTCAACTTTATGGAAAGTTGCTACGTTCACTTTCATTGTCAGTTGGCCTACACAACTACTTCTAATTATAAATAATTGAACAATATTTTGGGACATAGGAATGGAAGAGACATTAAGTAAAAGCAAGTAGTCCTTTTGAAAGACCCACCAGTTTATACAAAGCTCTGTCATGACAGTAGAAATGTACTTTGTGCAAATGATACAGTATTTCTTTCAAAATAAGACACTACACAATTTAAAACAAAGCTAACAGTGGTCATAAAGAAAAATTTAAAGCACAACCTCATGCCCCAGTTCTTGCTGTAATACTTCCAAATGGCATTATATCAAATGTGGGGAAAAAAAGATACTCAGCTGTTGAAGATAACTTACCCAACAGTGACCAGAATATTAATGGCTGATCTAACTAATTAAGTTCTATAACAAGATGGTTTTGATCCACAGCTTAAAACAATTAACCTCACTAGCATCCGCAGAGACAGCTCCACCAGAGAACTTTTTAAAAACGAAGGATTGCTGTTCTTTTTAAAGAGCAAGCTACCAGCTCTTCATGTAAATGCTGTTTACACTACTGTTTGCTCAACCAATCAGCGAAGTTTAGTGGCAGACGATCTGGTGCCACAAGTGTGTACAAGAGGAGATTCAGTTGGCAACAAGTAGCTTACATGTAGATTAGTGACCAATGTCAACAATAAATGCCTTCCAACAAATGAAATTACCTCCCAGCTAGTTGAACAGTTTGTGGGTATGAACGGTATAACCAAACGCTTTGGACTTCCAAAGGAGGTAGTGTCCGTTTATTTCTCACCAATTTTACCTCCATTCATTAAATGCATCTTTTATTTTTCTGTCTGCATGTGCGAAACAGAAATTTTATTGAGCGGAAGTAGAGTTTTACAAGTAAATTTATAGGTCAACAGCTCAAAGTTGCATATCTATAAAAAGAATCAAGTAATATTTCTAGTTAAGTCCAGAAACTCAGCCAATTCTATTAACTGGGGTCTAAAAAAGCAGGTAAATTGAGGAATTTTGCACACTATGATAAAATCTTTAACGTTCCTGATAAATCCAGGAATGGCAGAGCTCGTTTTCCAGTGTACTATCCCAGTGAGGCAACACAGAGCAGACCCAACAATGCCCAATTTGTGTCTTTGAGGCGGTGTTTTAGAAATGAATATTTATCCAATCAAAAATTTCCTCTTTATATTGCATAATTGCACAACTGCATCACAATTCTATCAAACAAACTTCTCTTGATTAATGAAGCATATAGCACTTTTTAGGCTTCTTGGCAAAATAGATGATTATGCTTATTTATCAGCAATTCAAAACAAATTCCATAACTTTCCAAAAAATCCTCAAATGCTACCCTTGCATTATATTTTAGAAGCTGGCGAAAACACAATTAAAATAATATTCTGTTCTGTCAGCTTGCTTCCAACACCAAGTAATGGGTAGATGGGGGGTAGAAGGGAGAGAGAACATTGGGAGGGAGAAAGGGATGTACCTGTTCCAAGCATCAACAATAGAAACTAATTTTTTTTTTCAAAATTTCCACCAAGGTAAAAGCAACAGATTTGCATGCTGCTCTGACTTATTTTCTGGACTGTTTGTAAATATGACACAATCTACTTTCGATAGTCACAATCATTAGCTTTTGATTTGTCCAAGATTAATTGAAAAAATGCTCTAGAAACTCCAAGTATTTCAATAAAACTAGCAAAATATACTGCTTTTCCAAACCAGATGGTCTAAGTACTATCCTTTATCTATACATATCTTTTTGTGAGATTTACTAGCATAACAAATTTTTTTCATCTTAAATTTCTCAGCATCATTCAGACAATAACTGACAGGTTGCTTTAAGACTAAATTATCAATGTTAAATCCACGTACAGGGACCCAGCTGATGTAAGCAGATCACTCTACACATCCTCCATTGTCAGTTATTCTAGCAGTCTTTGCTTTCTTTATTGCATTGTACTTAACAAAAGATATGGCATCCCATTCTGTAGTGTTTTAGCCACCTTTAGAACTATGTTTTTATCAAATTGGCACTTTTTGAAGAATGATTTCTTAATGTTTTTGCTTTAAGACTATTCTAAATACTAGTCTCATGTATTATTAAGATGATCCTTATATGAGGTCCATGTTTTTAATTTTGGGTGTTTAAAACATGAGGACTGAAATGAGAACGTGTATTCTTTAAAAAAAAAAGACTTTTAAGAGTGGTTGCAGTTTTGAAAAGTAAGCAACCCTGACACCCACAAAGAACCATCTCAACAAGCAATAATTGCAGTTTAAGTTGTGGATTTGGACCAAGGGAATTTACCAATGCAGCTTTTGCTGACACCAAGTTAAGTGGTGTATGGATGAGTGACCAGTCATCGATGACAAGATATTTTTGCCTGTCAGAACATGTAATTAGTTGTCTAGTGACTGACAAGCGAGAACAAGCTGCAGTAGGAGAGGGAGAAAATTGTTCAGTTCTTCCCCAGTTCAGAAGCAGTCTGCCTGTTATTACAGTTAAAACTCATTGTAAACCTGAAGAAAAGCAGTTCCTCTTTCCTGGAACTGTTGTTGTACCATGTCACAGAATTTTTAATAAGAGAACCAGCTACCTTGCATCTCTCACCAACCAGTGGAAGCAACGAGAGAAAGACAACTGATACTATATGCTGGCCAACAGAACAGTTACAAAAATCATCTCAACAACAGTACACAAGAGCATAGTCTATGGAACTGTCTTTGCATTCTGTCCACAATCTTAATAACTTACTGGTGCACATGCACACATATGAGAGAGCGAGTGAGAATGAGAGACAGACAGAGGGAGTGAGTGAGGGAAGTGTATAAAAGGGATTAGAGTTTTATTTACACTAATAATTTATAACTGTTAACTTGTAACTGAAGTCTAATTATGTGTAGTAAAATCGTTCTTGATTACTACAGAAATCTGGTCTGTGCTTTCCATCAATCTGGGTCTGAAGGTTAGGTAAATTGGGAACTTCATGTACTTCATAAAACTTTTGTAGTGACTCTGGGAATAGCAGAGCTCAATTTCCAGCACATTATCCCATTGAGTCACAACAAATCATTTAAAAAAATCACATTTTTCAAGATTTAAGTGAACTCAGTGAAGCCGTAATTTAATATTACTATTTACAGGTTTTGTTAATTAATTCACAAACTACATTTCTAATGGAAATTATCCATGTAAATCTATTGCCCTCCAGTCATAGCCACCCCCACCCCCGACAAAAGAACCTACAGCCCTTATATTGGCAGGATAGTAGAACCAGTGATACATGATTTCAGTTTCCTCTATACATGCAGACAGAATTGGAATGTACAGAAACTGACAGGATTCCAAGCTGACAATATTTTTTAACATATAATCGATGAATACATAAAAGAAATAATGAAAACTGATTAAAAGTTCCATTGTAAAAATAATCTCCACCAAATATTAATAAAGATCAATAGAAAAACAAAATAATGCAGATACAAAAAGCCTTATTTAAAAAAACAAAGGAAAATGGAAATAATCAACAGAACTGGCAGCATCAGTGGAGAGAAAATTAGTATTATGCCTCAGGTCTGTGACCTTCCATCATGGCACCATACAATACTGTGGCAATTAATACAAACCCATTTTGACGCGGCAGTAGAATCTCAAATCTTCGAATTTTCCTTTATACATTCAAAACACAATCAAAGCCAAAGCAAGGTTCAGTCTACTTCACTTCTGAATTTCCCCATTCTCCCATCAACGTATTCTCAACCATTGGCCTTAAACAAAACCAGCTCCAAATTTAGATCACTCATACCTGTGGCACAAAGAGCAATAAAGGTCTGTGCATGCTTTCGGATGAGGTGCAGCTTGTCTTCAGAAAGCAGCAGCTTCTTCAGAATGTGTTCAATGAAGTCATGTGGAGTTACAGCTGCAAGATTCCACTTCAACTTTCCTAAAACGATCAACTCCCACTCCTAACAAAAAGGAAAAATGTTAAATGCAGTACAAAAATGAACAATTGAAAGAAAAAAAAATATTTTTAAAAACTGCTACTTCAAACAATTCACCAGCTACACCATTTTTTTATGGCAAAGCACAACTAGCACCTATTCAGAGTGAACTTTTGAATATATACCTCTAGAGGGAGCCACTGACCCTGCATGGAAAGAAGAAACTAAACCAAAAGCCTTTCATTAAAAAGAAAGGATAGTTCAAACAAGCCACCCGCCACACCAATTTTTTTTGTAATGGTGAAAGCACAACTAGCACTTATTCATGGTAAATGTTTGAACATCTATCTCTAGAGGGAGCTACTGACAGTGATTTATAGTATTCACTGTTGGAAAGGCCATACTATACTTACCACTGAACTTCAAATACAAAACTCACCCTATTAACATTATCTACTAAGCACTGACACCAAAAGTGGCTTAAATGATTGTTCCTAAACAAAGAGTACATCTACATCATGTTTTATTCATGTTTTTATTTTAATTTGTAGACTTCAGCTCACCCATCCTTGTTTGATGTCAAAAATCACAACACTGGGATATAGCGGGGGTTCCAAAAGTTTGTTGGATTATAACCCGGTGTGCGATTTTTTGACTTTTCATACCCCAATCCAACAAGAGCACCTCCAAATCACGGTATTCATGTTTGAGACATTTTATCTACATTTATACCAGAGAAACAACTTTGTAACAGTAGCAATTTAACTGGAACCACCCCCTGTCTCACAAATGTCAAAGAACAGAACAAAAAGTGCTACTTATGTCGTAACTGTTCTGAACTTTTTCTGTATTGTGAATGAAGTACTAGAACATAGAAGAATACAGCGCAGTACAGACCCTTCGGCCCTCGATGTTGCGCCGATCCAAGCCCACCTAACCTACACTAGCCCACTATCCTCCATATGCCTATCCAATGCCCGCTTAAATGCCCATAAAGAGGGAGAGTCCACCACTGCAACTGGCAGGGCATTCCATGAACTCACGACCCGCTGAGTAAAGAACCTACCCCTAACATCTGCCCTTTACCTACCACCCCTTAATTTAAAGCTATGACCCCTCGTAATAGCTGACTCCATACGTGGAAAAACATTCTCACTGTCTACCCTATCTAAACCCCTAATCATCTTGTACACCTCTATCAAGTCACCCCTAAACCTTCTTTTCTCCAATGAAAACAACCCCAAGTGCCTCAGCCTTTCCTAATACGATCTTTCTACCATACCAGGCAACATCCTGGTAAACCTCCTCCGCACCCGTTCCAGTGCCTCCACATCCTTCCTATAGTATGGCAACCAAAACTGCACACAATACTCCAGATGCGGCCACACCAGAGCCTTATACAACTGCAACATGACCTCAGAACTCCGGAACTCAATTCCTCTACCAATAAAAGCCAGTACGCCATATGCCTTCTTCACCGCACGTAGTGAGGAAAAGGGAGGCTTGGATTTGTGAATAGTTGTTGTTTAGTCTGCACTGTATAAGTTCGGAAACTAAATTGTTACTTGTCTTGAAATACTGGAATGTAGGAGTTCTCTGCCGCTCATGACAAACAGCAATGGTCCCAAAACAGATCCTTGCGGAACACCGCTAGTGATGGCACTCCAAGATGAACCTTTGCCATCAACTAGTACCCTCTGTCTTCTTCCAGCCAGCCAACTCCCAATCCAAACCTCCAACTCACCCTCAATGCCATACCTCCATATTTTTTGCAGTAGTCTACCATGGGGAACCTTATCAAACGCCTTATCCATATACACCACATCTAACACTTTCCCCTCGTCCACCTCCTTAGTCACCTTCTCAAAGAATTCAATAAGGTTTGTGAGGCACGACCTGCCCTTCACAAAACCCAATTGATTCATCCCAACTGTGGATGTATTTTTAAGACCCGAATGATTTTTGCAACTGAACACCAAATTTCGTAGAAAGCAGACATGGTAAAAGTTTACAATTCTGTTGGAAGTTTAACTTATAGAATCACTACAGTGCAGATAAGAGTCCTATCGACCCAGCGAGCCCACACCAATCCTTAGAACAGCACTCCACTCCCCCAAACCCCATAACCTCATAACCTCATACTCACCATGGTTAATCTACCTAGCCTACACATTCTGACACTACAGGGCAATTTACCACAATCAATCCACCTAAACTTTGAATTGTTGGAGGAAACCCAGGCAGACATCAGAAGAATATGTAAAGTCACCCAACGCTGGAATCGAACTTGGGTCCCTGGCACTGTGACACAGCATTACTAACCATGTGCTCCCTCCTAAAGTACAAGTCAGCCTCATTAGCATTTTTGTATCAATGTAAGTTTTGCACAGAAAGCTGAAGATAGATTACTAAATTACCAAAAGTTCATGTAGTCTGATAGAGTTGTCAGTATATAGGCAAAGTTTTTCCACTGTCAAAGGAATATTTTCTTTGAACTTTGATGCAAGGAACAGACACACAGCTCCAAGTAGCTGCAGGTGGCTTTTGGTAATTGGTACAATCGATAAGAATCTGTCCAGGTAATTCATTGCCAAAGGAAAGACTTCCTCCTCACACCTCTGCTCTTCACAGACCTAAGGGGGGAGAAATGGCTAAAAATGAGGAACAATGAGGTTGTAGAAAGTAGTGAATGAGGCCTTGGCACCATCTATGATGCGCCACATGCCTCCAGGTCATTGAGCAAGAAACAAATTAAAGGGGACATG
>NC_057732.1:20285599-20323419 GCF_004010195.1 Chiloscyllium plagiosum | reverse complement strand
GGGGACAGTGGAGAGGGTGTGTGGGGGGGGGGGCTGATCTCGGGACTGGGGGTGTCCTCCGAATACGCACCTCGAGCATCCAGGCGGCCAACATCCTCCGCATGTAGGGCTGGATGTCCAGCTGCAAGCACTTGAAGTAGGAGCAGGCCGGCAAATAGCGCTCCTCGAGCGCGAGCAGATTGTGCAGCACACGGTCATCTCGCAGCAGCTTGGGGTCGGGCAGCGCCCTCCTCACCGTCTCCGGCTCACAACACAGCAGCTCCATGGCGGCCAACGGCGAGAGGAAGGACAGAGACAGAGAGGGGCCGGGGGGAGGGGGCGGCACGGCACGGCACGGGAAGCTGGTGTCCTGGGCTGGCCTGTCCTGGTCTAACCTCCCTCAGGCGGTGCGGGGCCAAGGCTGGGGCTGGGGCTGCGGCTCCGGACGGGACGCGCTGACGCACGGAGCGGGCAGCCGCTGATGGTGTCGAGCGGCGGCTGGGCGGGCGCAGTCAGCGCGCACATCCGACACGGGCAGCGGGAAGCGGGGAGGCCAGCGGTAGGGGACGGCGGCCATGCACATCGGGGCACTCATGAAAGGCCGCCGCCAGGGTGGCACCCAAGGTGGGCACGGTACATCGCCGGGGCACGATGGGGAGCCGCGGCCGCTGAGAAGGAACCACGCGCGAATCGGGGGGGTGGACGAGCGAAGCTGCGGGTTTAACGGAGATTAAACCCCGAGTCCGCCTCCCTGCCGTTGGCGCTCCGCGTGCTCCCAGAGAGCCCCGCCCCCTCCAATTGTCGCGTGTGGGCCACGCCCCCTTTCTTATAGACTGGCGCCTACGACCCGCCTCCCCTTTTGATGGATAGTCAAGTTGGGGCCCACCCCTTCTGATGGACAGGCGAATGGGAATCCGCCCCCTCAGTGATGGACATGTGACTTGGAGACCGCCCCCTCTGTGATGGACAGGCCGCTGGGAGCCCATCCGCTCTGTGAAAGAATTGCAGTTATGGCCACGCCCGCTTGCTGGTAGACGGTCGGCTAAGACCACGCCCCTCTATTAATGACTGGCGGATAGGTCGACGCCCCCTCCGAGCTGAACGGCGATTCCCCGCCCACCAAGCTGTTGACTGGCGGTTAGGCTCATGCTGAAAATGTGTTGCTGGAAAAGCGCAGCAGGTCAGGCAGCATCCAAGGAGCAGGAGAATCGACGTTTCGGGCATAAGCCCTTCTTCAGGAATTTCTCCTGTTCCTTGGATGCTGCCTGACCTGCTGCGCTTTTCCAGCAACACATTTTCAGCTCTGATCTCCAGCATCTGCAGTCCTCACTTTCTCCGGTTAGGCTCATGTCCCCACTGTGATTGTCACTGGGCTGTGTCCCACTCTCTGCGGTTAAAACCCCGCCCCCGTCGGCGATTGACGGAAAGTTGGAGCCCGCCCCTTTGTGATTGACAATGTTAGGTCTCCGCCCACATCAGAAAAAGCATTAGATACCAACCATGTAACTACTGTATTGTAATCCCATTCTTTCAGTACCAACAGGTACTCACTCGCGCCCCCGCCCCAGTGTTCGCCAGGCATACAGCACCTCCTCCCCCTCAGATGGACAGGTGCAGGTAACCCTCCTCGCAGTGATGGACAGATCCAGGTAGACATTGTCCCAGAGATTGACAGATGCCAGTTGCCACCCCCCCCCCCCCCAGTTTACACCAGGTGGAGAAAGCCCCCCGAGTGATGAACATCTCCAGGAACCTGATCCCCTCCCAGTGACAGACAGAAGCCGATTGCCTCCCTGCCCCCGTGATGGACTGGTGTAGCAAGCTCCCAATGATGCACATCTGCCGGTCACACCCTCCCCAGACAGATGCAAATTGCATCCTTCCCTGTGATAGACAGGTGATGGTATCCCCGCCTCCAGTCGGAGATTGGTCGGTACACGGGAGTCCCGCCCACTAGCCGTGATCGCTCGTCTTTGTAGCCGCGCCACGCCCTGATTGACAGGAGTTCCGTCTCTACTCAGTCGCCGAGAGAGCCCTGCTCATGATCAATGATTGACGGGTGATAAAAGTAGTTGTGTGAATGCTGGAGATCTGAAATAAAACAGAAATTGCGATCTGGAAGCTTCCCTGAACAGGGAAAACCTGAAACGCCAAATCATGCAAGACTGCTCGCCAAGAGCTTTATACCCATCACCAGCGTGGACACGTGGAAACAGGGCCTGTTTCAGTGCTGCAAAACTATGATTCACGTTTCGAATTTGACATAACTTCTTCGAATTGACAGGCACCGAGAGTCTCAGGGATTGACAGAAGGCGAGAGCCCCTGATTGACAGTTTGTCAGTGGTCCACAGAAAGCTCTCCACTGTGCTTTTTAAAAATTGGCTTGAATACTAAAGGCAAAATGTCAGTGTCTCTGCTGTTGTTGACACGCCTGCAACCTTCTAGGAAATCAGATTGTGTGGCTCCTCTCGTTTCAAATACTGTACAATGGCCAAGAACCAGAACGGCTTCAGTAACCAGTGCCATCTGTACGAATCCTTTTAATCACAGTTCAAGGATTTGTTCTGTGTATAAAGCGAGATGGAACACTGGACCAACTTTCCAAATATGTCGCATTAAAAATGCCTTTGATCCGCCGTCATATAGTGAAAGGATTGTGTTGATTTGATGTTTATTGAGCCTTGTAGCTATTTTAAGTTACTGCAACGTGTTCAAAGTACGTGTTAAGCTGATCATAAACCCATAAGTTAATTACAAAGTGATCTCAACAAAAATCCAACATTTCCAATCTGCTAAACGTTGGACTTAAAAATGGCAACCTGTTGATCTAAGTTGTGTAATGTGTAAGTTACTGTTTCAGTTGCGAGTTTGTGAAAGCAACTTTTTGTTTTTCTTCGATTAGCTTCAGCTTTGGGCATTTCATTTTAATTACTTTTCTGAAACATTTGGATTCTACCTATATTTTGCTATCTGCCCTTCTACTTGTGCAGAATAAGGACGAGTTGCACCTGCATTGCATCTGGCCTTAGTGTTTCATTCCAGGTACGCGCACTGCACGCGATTGAGTCTCAGCAATTTTGAGATAAATGGATGATAGTACATTTGAAGCCTTGAATGAAGGCATGAAACAAAAAAAAAGACGCAATAGACCCAGGCAGCATCTGAGGGAAATGAGTTTTCACCAGCATTTCAGATTTTTCATTTCAGATTTTCAGCAATTGCAGTACATAGTTTTCAGGAATAAATGTCAGCAACGATTTTAGACTTAAGACATCCAGTAAAGATACAGGAGGTAGACAAAGCGTGCGTTTACACATGTTTTTGGTAGTTTATTTTTCAGGGTGAACGCCACAGTCCTGGATCTAGTGGAACACAACTCCGAATCAAGATTTCCTGTCCAAGAGTTATTTTGCTCTTACTAACATAGATCCAAACAATGTAGAAAATTGCTCAGGTACGGTCTGTACACAAGCAGCAAGACAAATCCAACCTGGCCAATGCTACTCCATCACTCTTCTCTCACTCACCAGCAAAGAAATATAAGAGTTCATCAATAGTGCTATCAAGCAGCACCTGCTTAGAAATAACCTGGTCACTGAATTCACCACAGTGACTCAGCTCCTGGTCTCATTAAAGGCTTGGGTTCAAACATGGACAAAAGAGCTTAATATTAGGAGTGAGATGAAAGTGACTGCCTTTGAAATCAAGGCAAGGGATGGTAGAGGCATGCACATAAGAAGCATCTGGACAAGCAGTGTAAATGCCAAGGCATAGTAGGCTATGGGCCAAGTGCAGGTAAATAGGATTTGCATTTTTGGTGTTCGTTGGCTGGTGTAGATATGGTGGGTTGAAGGGCCTCTTTCTTCACTGTTTGACTCTATGACTCTATGACTACTTTTAAGGAAAGAAAATGGGAGCCAATAGGAATTGGGGGAAATCTCTCTGTGGTTGGTGTCATACCTAGCACATAGGAGGATGTTTGTGGTTGTTGGAGGCCAGTCAATCAGTTTCAATAAGTTTCAATCACTTCTTAATTCCTCAAAGGCAGTCTACCATCTGCATGACACAACTCAAGAGAACAATGAAATAATGCACATTTGCTTGAATGAGTGCAGTTCCAATGACTCTCAAAAAGCTTGGCATCTTTCCAGGACAAAACAACCCACATGATTAGCACCACATCCACAAATATTCACTCCCTATACCATCATTTCTCAGTGGCAGCAGTACGTGCCACCTACAAGATGCATTGCAGAAATTCATCAAGGTTCCTTAGACAGCAACTTCCGAACTTGTATCCACTACCATCTGAATGACAAAGGTAACAAATATATGAGAACACCACCAAATGCAAGTTCCCCACCAAGCCATTCACTTTCCTGACTTGGAAATATATTGCTAATCCTTCTGGGTCAAAGTCTTGGAACTCCCTACTTAAAGACACTGTGGAACTTAATACATGGAATGTTCTGCTGTGATTCAAGAAGACAGCTCACCAATACCTCAATGGCAATCAGGAGTGGGTGATTAATATTAGCCCAGCCAGCAATATTTGCTTCCTATGAATGACACTTTTTTTAAAAAAAAAGAGTTTTGGCATCATTCAAGAACAGAGGAAGTGCTATGCAGGCAGAATTGAAGTGGTCAAGAGTGGCTTGTAAATTTGGTGTGTGATGAGCAAATGCCACTGCAATCGCCCACAGATATGTGTTATATCCATGGTGTTCAGTTTATTTTTAGTGCAGAGGCAATTGAGATTAAAGGATTTGCAATCTTGTCAGTATTTCGTGCTGACAATAAAAGACAATTGACCTTTGATTAGCTGCATAGCCACTAACAGGTAGATGGTTAATATAATGGGCCTTGATTCACAATGCCTGGACTTCGAATGAGTTTCTCTCAGATCTCCCACTCAAGACCGTTACAGCCACATGATCATTGAAGATTATGTTGAAGATTCTTGGTTACTTTTGTAATACCATCCACAGAGCATGTAGATTTACTTAATCAAATACTTAGATGAAGTTACTGAATGCAAAACTTCCTGGTATTGTTCTTGGCATGTTTCTTAGATTTGTCTGGCAACAAACATCATGTCAGAGGAGTCTTTGTGATCTATAGTAACACAGCACATCGTTATAATTTATATGATTGGTTTGGCATTTTTTGTCTGGATTATCACAATTTCCGAATAGTATCCTTCTCTTCCTTTGATGTGGACATTTCAATGAAAGATATTCTCACGCAATATTGCCAGGGTTTATGTTTTTAAAAAAGTTGTTGAATGACGTGCAACCGCTTTAAACGGGATTATTTGAGCTAAAACTTTCTGGAGTGGACTAAAGGGTTGAAAAAAATTGTTGGCGTTTCTACACTGTCAAAATTCATCTGCGGTGGGTTTACCGAGTTGAAATCAATAAGTTACTCATCGGGCGAAGCACAAAGTCGTTTAAAATGCTGGTTATTTACAAACTGTAAACTGAAGGGGAACCGTCCATCGCAACAATGTTAAGGATCGTTAAACACATTCCATTTTATTTTCCCGAATTCTTTTTCGCAATACAGGAAAGGATGGAGTTTGCCCACAGTCCAGTTTTTAACATATGAGAGTGAAACACTAAATGCGAACACCAGCAGCAGTCCATTGGCGATCTGTTTAGTTAAAAACCACACAACACCAGGTTATAATCCAACAGGTTTGCTTGGAAGCATTAACTTTCGGAGTGCTGCTCTTACGATCTTGTACTCCACAACCACCTCATGAAGGAGCAGCGCTCCGAAAGCGAGTGCTTCCAAATAAACCTGTTGGACTATAACCTGGTGTTGTATGATTTTTAACTTTGTACACCCCAGTCCAACACTGGCACCTCCAAATCATGTCTGTTTAGTGATCGCCCTGAGATTTTTATAGCTGTAAAGTACGGAAACCCATGAGGCAGCGAGCAGCCTGCCCTGTGCCATACCAACTCGAATTCAAGTCTTGTTTGATTGACAATTGTATTACCGGATTCTGTATACAATTATGCACTGCCTCAAAGTTCGCGGTGTATTTATCTTTAATGAAAAACGCAAGTAGGCAATTACCCACATTAAGAATTGAACCAAAACATAGTCGATGACTTTACAATAGCATTGTGCCCGGAGCAGCAACGAAGCGGCTCTGCATCCTGTTGTGACAGTTAGAGGCAGCAGCTGTGGAATTGTCCCGAATTTGATTGCCATATGGCAAATATGAATTGCTTTTTGCATTATTTGGCCCCGCCTCTTGGCTCCTTCCCCCCCAGCCCATACTTGGCCTCTTTTCCCCTGGTTCACCTGCTGGCGGTGAGGCTGGGGTTACCTGTCCCGGGAAGACACCTTGCAGACTCCAAGTACCCTGTTGCTGACAGGGCCGGGCCGGGGTGACCAATACTATTCTTGATAAGTAAAGTGGGTGTAACTGATACGCGTGTGGTGTCACTGAGTGATAGGCTCGCGTAAAATCCACTTTAACAAATAAGAGGCTATGTTCTTTTTTTTATTAATTTCCTAATTCCGTACTGTCGAAAAATATCTTCATGATGAATTGTGCAAATGTGTGGGCGGAAAGTGTGTAATAACATCTGTAAAGAGGTCGATTTAAAACAAAAAGTGAAACATGGCTTCACAGACCAGACATGTTATTTTTCTTGTTTGTTTAGCATGGAGATTGGCCACAGAATCTGTTCACAAGAGGCTGCCACTGTACTTAGACTAAATTGATGAGATCTTCTTTTGGTTGCCCTGGGGTTCAAATCTTTGACTCTGAGTTTTCTTTAAATAATATTGCATGTTATAATTTATACTGTGAGTTTTCTCGCATTGCATCAAAGGTGCTATTTCCGTGGAAGAAAAGATAATCTTACAGTAATTGTATTTTTATAAAATTTAAGATATTGGGATGTCTCCTTTCAGCCTTTGAATACTAACAATAATAGTCATTAACAATCACATCAAATATGTTCCTGGTTTAGAAACAATACGGTTGTGACTTGCCCCACTCTCACTACTCAGGGGAACGTTTGCCAAGGCTGTGTAAGCTTTGTGAGTTCAATTGAAAGCAGCCATACTGAACTAACATTAATACACCTGGATATTTCAAACCTGCTCTTTTCTTTATTATTTTCATTATTTGAAATTAGTCAATCACTTTGTCGATCTTTTATATTAGTTCAGGGTTCACTCATGCGTATAAAGTTTTACGTTTGTGGGATATCCACTTTGATAATTCGAAGTTATGGAAGTTTAAGGTAAAAATATTCTAGAATAGGACACATCAATAGGTCATAGCAGTAAAAACAAATGGAATATAAACCTAATTTGCTATTAAAACTTCTTAATTCATCAACAAACAACAATTTGCTTCTATATAGTGATGTTAACATTGAAAAATATCTTAAAGGAACAACAAAAGGGAAAAACGGAAAATTAAACCAGAGAACATATAGAATACTAACAACAGAATAGAACTTTAAGTGAGCTAACGCAGATGTAATGGGTCAAATGGTTTACATCTATTCTGTAAAATTCTGTTGGCTTAAATTTCCATGGGGATATCCTTGAACGGCTGCTGTAAGTTTAATGGAGTATTAGACCATAAGACATAGGAGCGGAAGTAAGGCCATTCAGCCCATCGGGTCCACTCTGCCATTCAATCATGGCTGATGGGCATTTCAACTCCACTTACCCTCATTCTCCCCCTAGCCCTTAATTCCTTGTGACATCAAGAATTTATCAATTTCTGCCTTGAAGACATTTAGCGTCCCAGCCTCCACTGCACTCTGTGGCAATGAATTCCACAGGCCCACCACTCTCTGGCTGAAGAAATGTCTCCGCATTTCTGTTCTGAATTTACCCCCTCTGATTCTAAGGCTGTGTCCATGGGTCCTAGTCTCCTCGCCTAACGGAAACAATTTCCTAGCGTCCACCCTTTCCAAGCCACATATTGATACTTCATTGGTATTGTTTAAATTTTGTTGCCATTGATGTTATGCCAATTAGATGTGTGACCAATCAGACATGTTCAACTATCCTTTCCCTCACCCAAGTCATCTTTCTCCTAAAGAAATAAACAATGTTTCTGTATTTATCATAAAATAAAACTCAAGTCTAGTCATTCTCATATCCAAATGATTGGAATCGACCATCATAAACAAGTGCCATTACAGCTCTGTATTTTTCTTGTTTACATCTGTGTACCTCACGGTCATCTGTGCATAATGGATGTTCTCAGATTATTGATATTTCCTTGTATTCTTATTTCTAGATACACTTACTGTTCCTTGGTATAAGGAGTCTAATACCACACAGGAAAGCCTGGTATGGCAGTGTTAGAAATGTAAGTCTTTGTATAAGTAAAACAAAAGATCTGCAGAGTTGATTGACTGCAAGTGATGCTCAGTGGACTTTGTATGGCAGTGTCCTTACCTTGGGGCTCTTGTAATACAGTGTTAGTATCCCTACCTTAGAGACTGGAGAACTCAGTTCAGAGATGTGCAATAACTTCTCCAACAGGTTAATTAGAAAAAGAATCTGGAGTTCCTACCTTGTGGCACAGTAATAGAGCCCTTACCTCTGAGCAAGAGGCCTGGGTTCAAACCAATGTAGCAGTAGCTACGAACAGGTTGATTAAATTTTTTTTTAAAAAAGCATGATTCTTGACACATGATAGAGTGGCTCAGTAGGAGCATGCTTGGACCATAACCCAGCAGTTGATGGATTGAAACCACCCTGTGTTATTCTACTGTTATCCACTGATAACAAAATTGGGAAAATAGTATTTATGGTTCCTGTGGTGCAGAGTTCAAATCTCACCTGCAGCAGAAGTGCATTGTAATTTGTCTGAACAATAATATTCAATGAAAGGGCTAGGTTCTTTCCTGGTGAGAGCTGGCTCTGGAAAGGAAAGGATCCAGAAGGGAAACATGGCAACTGGTTTTTATGTTGATCTGTGGATTTATGATAAATCCATGTAAATCTCTGAAAGTCCTTTGCTGCCTAATTCAACATGTGGATATCAAAGTATGAAGCATTGTGGTGTAGTGGAAGCATCCCTATCTCCAGCTGAGAAACGCTTGGTTCAACACCCCCACCAGCACTCAATTGTTCATAATGTAGCCAAGAGGATGACCTATCAGCATACAAATCCTGTCCAGATGCTAATAGCAGGCATTAAGAGTAGGAGAGTCATTTGTTTAGCCATACTGCATAAGACAATGACAAACCACTGCAGTACTCTTCCAAGCGTAACTAAGGATCAATATACATTCAATGGAAGACCAGGATTGGCAGCACCAACATTGATCATCTGATCTGATGTTTGCCCTGAGTTGCTGCTAACAGTTTATTGATCAAAGACCTTTTGGCATAATATGTGCAAATTGATTTACTGTACATGATTCTCTGCACAACTAAAATTGTTTCTTCGTAATTCAATTTCAGCAGTGTAGTTGACGTCACCTAGTTATTAGATAAGCTAATATAATCTCCAATATCATTTAATCACCAAACTTATTTTTCTGTCATCTCACTGACCTTCAATAGATACCCTTAAACAGAATTTCAATATTAAGCTACATTTTTGCTGTACCAATTTTAAGGAAGATCGTTCAAAGTCTAATTATCTCTGACTCAATGAAGTGGATAAATGTGTGAATTGAGTTGAGTGAACATGCAGGTTTCAGGGTAATTAGAAATTCATAGAAAGCTCTATTGTAGCTATGATCAAAAACAGATGCAGATTTAAAATGCTTTAAATACAATGCTGAAAGGGTTAAAGTTAATTCTTGTATACTGGTTCACTTACGTTCCATGTAATTAAATTTATAGCATAGCATTTCTTCAACAATGTGCACACTATGCTCTCAAATTCTACATCAAGGGTTTTAAATTGTAAGTGTGCACTGTTTTAATTTCTTCTGCATTTATAATACTGTACTAAGATGGGAACCATACCTAGAAGAAGAATACACTTTTTCTTAAACTTCAGAATGGAGCAAATTTTGTATTTAAAGTTAGGAATAGAATAGAATACTTTTCCACTTAAAACCACATGATCCTGTTTCCCCCAACCCCATATTCCTCCGGAAACTTTATCCTTTCATATTATACTTAAACATCCTTAGATATGTTTGGATGGGGAAATGTAGAAGTTCTTGCTACAGTACTCCTATAAAAGAGAAAGATTTGCATTTCTGTAGCATTGTTTCTAATGTTACAAATTGCTTTGCAGCCAGTGAATTATTTTTGAAGTGTAGTCCCAGTTGTAATTTAGGCTAATTTGCACATAGCTACCCCCCCCACAAACAGCAATTTAATAATGGCCAAATAATCTCTTATTATGATGTTGATATGAGTTTTTGTGATGTTAATTGAGGGATAAATGTTGGCTAAGGTAAGCACCAGTGATAACTCCTTTGCATTTCTTTGAAATATTCTCATCAGCTCTTTTACATCCAACTGAGAGAACAGATGGCCTCAGTTTAAAATCTTATTCCAAAGATGGCACCTCAAACTGAACATGAGTTTCTCAATAACTGTACTGGAGTCTCACCAATGTTTTTATACTCTAGGATGGCACTTGAACTCATAACTTTCTTAACTCAGAGGTAAGAATGCTGAGGAACCAAGCCAGAACTGAAATACTCAACCATATAACCAATCTGAGAAAACAGTTCCTTACTGTACAGCAGCATGACATTTATGAGTCTGGTTTCAATTCCTTTTATGTCCTGGATGTAGGTTTCTTCACTGGAAGGTTCATTTCCAGATGTTTTGTTACCCTACTAGGTAACATCTTCAATGGGCCTCAGACTAAGCAATGCTGAAAATTCCTGCTTTGTATTTATACATTGGGGTTTCATTGGGTTGGTGATGTTATTTCCTGTGGTGGTTTGGCTTGCCCTAGGATGGATGTGTTGTCCCAGTCGAAGTGGTGTCTTTTCTCATCCATATGTGAGGATGCTAGTGAGAGAAGGTCATGTCTTTTTGTGGCTAGTTGGTGTTCATGTATCCTGGTGGCTAGTTTTCTGCCTGTTTGTCCAATGTAGCATTTGTTATAGACAATGAGCAAAACTACCATCATTTACAAAATACCATGCAAGGACTGCAACAAACACTACATTGAGCAAACATGCAGAAGACTAGCCACCAGGATACATGAACACCAACTAACCACAAAAAGACATGACCCACTCTCACTAGTATCCTCACATACAGATGAGGGAGGACACCACTTCAACTGGGACAACACATCCATCCTTGGACAAGCCAAACAAAGACACACACGAGAATTCCTAGAAGCATAGCATTCCACTGGAACTCTATCAATAAACACATCGAGTCAGTCCCCATCTACCATCCCCTAAGAAAAGGAACAGGAAGTAACTTCACCACAGGAAATAACATCACCACAGGAAATGACAACCCAAAGAAACACAAATGAAAAAATACAAAGCAGGAATTTTCAGCATTGCTTCGCTTGAGGCCCACTGAAGATGTTACCTAGTAGGGTAATGAAACGTCTGGAAATGAACCTTCCAGCTCAGCAAGCAAACCTACATCCAAAACCTCAACTTGAGCTACAAATCTTCTCAAAACTCCTTCTATGTATGTTTTGAACAGGGAAATGTAGTTTAGTTTTCTTAAGGCTGAATTATTGATATTTTAACAGTATCATGCTACTCACTGTTGACTAGCAACAAGCAAAAATGATCATCTATGTCTAAGGAAAACAGATTGGATTGCCTATTTAGGCCTGATTTCTATCCACCAAGACATGCAAAATGGTTTCAACTTTGTAATAAAAGAGCTTGAAGCTTGTGTGCAGGTTGACTGGTTTGAAAATTTACAAATGCTAATTTTCTAGTTACTCTTAATATGTCATTGAATTGGTAAGGAAACATAGGCTATGAGTTTATATTTGCAAATAGGAACTGAAGCCATCCTGCATGGACGTAAACTCCTTTGGTAAGCTATGTATGCACTGGAGAAGTCCTACTCTTGGCTTATATAGGCAGCCAGGAGCATGTTGTTGCTCAGAGTGATGTTTGTAATGGAGGAAGGGTAATTTAAGATTTACCCTTCAGGCATATGGGGTGGGTTTTGTGCAGGAACAGCATACCATTCACCACTGCATTACAAAAGTCATGGAATAATTTTTAAAAAAAGGTCACCTTGTTATCTCATACTTATCATTTGTCAACTATTTTGTGTTATCTATTGCAAATAGGCCTTTTCACTTTGGTACATATGTAGATTAAACCACAGCTGAAGTAGCTCATGTTTGTTATAACTACTTATGAAAATTTAAGGGACGCAAACCAAACTTAAACAGAGCACAAGACAACACTGCTCTAATGGGCATGTTTTGTAAAAGGTTGAATAATTGATATCACACATAGAAGGAGATTCCTAATGATTTAAGACACAAATTTACAAACTTTGCAAACAAAATGAATCAAAACACAATTGAAGGACAAGAAACAGTGTTAGGGCCAATGGACAGGTTAGTTGAATGACAGGCACATTGAAAAAGGTTTGGAAGTGGCATAACTATCAGCGCTTGGTTGATTTTTTAAAATGGTGTTTATGGTTGATAGTGGGAAATATGGACTACTGAATTTTGACTTCCATCATCTGATTGTGATACTTAAGATCTTTCTTGGACTGAAATCTTTTGTAAAAGGAAGAAACATAGACTTATATTAGTTACAACGGTTACCTGATGACAGATTGAGTCAAATGTCTAGAAGCCTGTGTGATAAAACACAGCTATCTGCACTGAAATTACTATTTTTAAATTTTTATTTAAAGACATTAAAACCAGGCATCTAGTCAGTGTCAAGGAATTTCTTAATAAGACCACAATAAATAGGAATAGGAGTAGGCCAATGGAATCATCATGGCTGCTCCAACATTCCTCAAGTCAACTTTCCTGCCTTTTCCCCATAACCCTTGATTCCCCTACTGACCAAAAATGTATCTAACTCAACCTTAAATATACGTAAGAACTCTACTTTCATAACTCTTTTGTTATGGAGTTACAAAAATGCACAATCATCTGGGAGAAGAAGTTCCTCCTCATCTCAGTCATAAAGTTTATTCTAAGACTTTGCCCTCTGGTCCTAGACTGTCCAATGAAGGGAAACATCCTCTCGGCATTTATCCCGCTGGTGAGATGACATGCTCACCTGCCAACAAGCTAGCGTAGAAAGACAATGAAGCTAATCTCTGTAATATGCAGAAACATGTTTTACCAGCATCTCTTGAGTAGAAAAGCAGAGAGAAAGAAAAAATGAATCAACAAGAGCTGGAACTGTCTTTCTCCTTACAAAAATAGAAATTGCTGGAGAAACTCAGCAGGTATGGCAGCATCAGTGGAGAGAAAATAGAGTTAACATTTCGACTGCTGTGACTTTTTGTCAGATGGTTCAGAATGTGTTCCAGCATCTGCAGTTCTTTGTTTTACTCTGTCTTTCCTTGCTTGTTTGTCTCATCATTTCAGAATACAGCACCCATTGAAATAACAAATTGGGAATAAACCATTCACCAAAAATTGAAAAATATCCATAGATTCTACTATTGCTGATAGTCTAAATCAACTATTAAACAATTGTCATTTCAGATTAAGAATCTAATATCTCAAGGACTCTTAAGAATTAGTTAAGTGTAACCTTTATTCTCCCTATCTATACTAGGTACATTGTTTTAAACTTACTACCTGTGTTTGTGTATGTGTCTGTTTGATGTTGTGTTTCCATTTTGGAGGAAATTAGTAGATAATAAAATTCATCTTTTGTTCACTCGAGAAAATATTGGCTATTGTTTTGCTTGTTGTTTTAGCAAATTATATTTTAATTGAGATGTAATAGTTATGTCCAAAAGGAAATTATGACTAAAAGAAGTTAAAAAAGGGAGTAGATAAATCTCCTCTCCTGGTTCTAACACTATGTAGACTTGTACATGGGAAGTAAAATCTGTAGATGGTACAAATAAATTGTTTAATGTGGATGTGTGTGAAGTTATACCTCTTTAGGTGAATAATTAATTACACTCAAATCAAGAGATGCTGAAACCTATGAATGAAACTCAAGACCTTGGAGATCAAATACATAATTTATGAAAAATAAAAATATAGGTAGAGAAAGCTATAAAATGTTGAATCAAATATTACATTTTATAACTGAAGTAGAAGAACAAAGAGACTTCTTTGTACTAGGAGAGATGATTGAGCACTGAGTGGTTTGGCTGGTCCAGTATGGAATGGGCTCAAAAACCAGGATTATATGGACTGTAGATCAATTGAAAGCAAAAGTATACAAGAAAAAGGGCGAGCAGAGAGGCAAAGAAGATACAGTATTTAGTATACAATTTTAACATGACAGCAAGGCTTTAATAGAATGAAAAGGGAATGAGGAGAAAGTGAGACTGCAGATGCTGGAGAGTCAGAGACAAAAAAGGTGGTGCTGGAAAAACACAACATATCAGGAAGCATCCAAGGAGCAGGAGAGTCAACGTTTTGGATATAAGCCTTTCATCAGGAATGTGGAGGCAGAAGGGAGTTATACATAAATAGAGGGTGGAGTGGGGCTGGGGCAAAGGTAATTGGGAAGGCGATAGGTAGATGCAGGTTGGGGGTTAATTGTGATAGGTCAGGAGAGAGGGTAGAGCGGATACGTGGGAAGGAAGATGATAGGTAGGATAGGTCAAGAGGATGGTGCCGAGTTGGAGTGACTTCTATATGCTTATGAAGCTAATATGAATTCAAA
Organism: Chiloscyllium plagiosum; assembly: GCF_004010195.1. NCBI lineage: Eukaryota > Metazoa > Chordata > Chondrichthyes > Orectolobiformes > Hemiscylliidae > Chiloscyllium > Chiloscyllium plagiosum. The sequence continues at coordinate 20,308,653 of NC_057732.1, read as the reverse complement.
CAAATTGTGGAGAGAGTGAGGGGAAAGTTTTGCAGAAATTTCTTTATGCAGAGAATGTTGAAACACAGTATGATTTCTCACAGAGAGTAGTCAAGGCAACAACTAATGCAACGTTTAGAGGAAGTGGAACTAAGCTTCCAAAGAAAAAAGGTAAAGAGAGAGTGCTGAAGGGAAAGAAGAATAGTGATAATAGCTTCCATTACTGTAACAAAGAACTGGCCCAGATACAATAGGCTGAGGTGTAACTTCCCAGTCTGCTCACAGCAGAATATAACATGTGGGGAATGTAATGCCACAGACATCTTTCACAGTGATCCCTACATATGTTGCATGTACATCTTCTCACAACATTCCATTTCTCACATTCTTCTCTCTGTAGGAGAAAAGATTACAGAACATTAGAATTGGCATCCAGTCATTTCCATTTAGGGAACTGCAGAGGCAGTTTCAAAAACAAATTCAGTTTTCAGCACACTGTGACATGGAACTTGGAGAGAAGAGGTCCCACAGAATTAATCATCAAACAGCCTCAGGGCATTCAACATTCATCTCACTCCTGTAGATTTGATGTCAACAGGCTATGAGAAATCATGATCTGCACAAAATGGCTAAGAACCTCTTCATCTTGTCAGTTGGATTCATGTCTTTTATCACCACCACAACCACCTACCCCTACCACCCACCCCCCCTTGCAATCTCCCACCCCCACCCCCACCTGCTCCGGTACTTCAAGTGATCCTCCAGTATTGGTGCCAGAGGAGAACAAAAACTCTTCAGAGGAGACCATTCTGAGGAAACAGTAACTATAACACATGTGCATCCTCCATCTGCTCAGGTATGCATGTTTTGGTGGGACTGCTAAGACAGATAGTTGAGTTGACACATGGTTTTGCACAAGGCAGGTGAGCAGCAGGAAGTATTGGAGATATGTACAGCAATGGAGAGTTCCCTTTGGAGGGCTCACAATCCTCCAAGCACAGCTCAGCTGGACATAGATTCAGGGGGCTCTGAGCACCATATAAGAAAATGATTGAGTTTCTGCCAACCTTTCTAAATGGATTACTTATGCTTGTAGAGAAATTGGAGGAGTCTGTCTTGAACAAGAGTACCATGTCTTCCTCAGACATTCGCAATGATGTTTATATTCATGAAAGGAGCAGCTTCGTGAATGCACCACCGATATAACAGTTCACAGTGTACTTGTTGACCCTCACCAATGGTCTACACATTCAGAATGCCACCTTCAGCAGAATTGAGGAAAATCTACTTTGACCAACTCAGCGGTGCTGTGCAACTGTTAGCTAGCAAGAAAATGTAGGTAAACCATGATAGGGAAAATGGGGAACACAGAAGTGAGAACTCTGCTAAAGTCCATTCACTTCTGAGTTTGCAATCAGAGCTTTACATGCTACTTCTTGTCTCAATGACCAGACCGTTCCTTCACAAGATGGAGCCATCTTTGCAGTAACCTTCTCAAACTTGGAGGATGTTGGATGAAAACAGTTTAAAATTAGAACAGGGATATGAACAGATTGTTATGTAATCTGCTAAAACTATAGACATATAACTGCATCAGAGTAGTAGAAAAGAAACATGAAAGACTTATAGTTGCATAATGGTATTTTGTGCAAGGGTATTGGTTGATTAATGCAGTGTTTCAGTGTCACACTTCTGTCCCATGTTTAAATACGTGCAATTTACTTCTTGAATACATTTTTCTGCCTTGTCCATTGATGCCTGTTGACTGCCTAGTGGCCTTCTGTCTGCTAAAGATGAATGATATGTCAAGATGAACAGTAGGTGTCTGATGAAGAGATGAATTGTTGTTTGTGATGTTGTTTTGTGCTTGGACCTTTTCCTCGGTGGATGGTTGCACTATCTCATTTTAACAAGCAAGCAATCCTAACATTCCTGGCAGCCAAGTGTGCAGCTGCTGGTGCTCTTGCCACATCACTTTCCTCATGCTTTTCCTCTCTTGAAAGGCAGGGTTTTCATCACACGCATCACCCGTGGGCTCCAGTCCTCACTAATGCACAGTGTTGTGCAAGGTGCAACAAATCACTTCCATTCTGAATACTCTAGGTGTGATATATTCAAGGAGATCTACTGAAGCATCTGAAATGCAATATCAGTGCCCCATATGCTTGCTTTATTAAACAGTAATATTCATGTGGCTTCTCCCGAGCGTCAGTGTTTGAACTCTTCCGAGGTTAGACCTTGTCTTCAAGGAGCCATGTGCTAATTTTGATGGAAGGTTTGAATACCTGAGCAAGACCTGGCTGGTGCAGGATGAACACATCATGGCAGCTCCATGTGAACATTGGAAAGGCATGCATTATGATATTTCAATTTTGCAGGCTTGCTGAATATCAATGCAGTAGGATTCTGTTCATTTTATGAAAGCTTCTGGGTAATCTGGGAGCACTTTGATTGTGTCATGTGCCAGTTGATGACAGCGTGGCCTTAACAGTTGTAAAATGTACAATTCCAGTAGAGATAAAACTTTTAGAAACAGATTAATTTACCAACAGAAGGAACCAAAGGTCAAGATTTCACATTTTATGACTTTTGTATAAGGAAAAAGCTAAAATCAATATAAATAAAATATTCTTTAACAGGCAACCAATACATTGAGTTAAAGAAGCAGTACTTTTTCATTAACTGACATAATCAGGATATGTCTTACAACTCCTTTAGCTACGTATATAGAATATAGTATTAGGTAACAGGTATATAGTATTAACAAGAATGAGCTTCATATTATTCCCAGATTTCCGGAGTGCTCACTTCACCCAACAGTGCCAATGTGTGAATTTTGTTAAAAGTTGGTCTAACCAGCCTGAGTTTCCCAGATCCAAATCCCTAATACATGACCCACCTTCACCAAAACATTTCTTAAGTCCCATTTTTTCAATTTTTTTAAACAGACAACCAACTCTCACCAGCATCCTGCTTGATTGCTAATACTGAAACAATCTTTCTCTGCTTACCAAGTAAGTCATTGCTTATCTCCTTCTCTAAAAGGAGAGTCTTTGGATCTTTCCCCCCAAAGAAAACACTGTTGTGTGTCACGATGTGAAAACTATCATTTAGTTTTTGATAACTTTTGGTTTGAGATTCTTTCTCCATGATAATAAGATCACATGGGCTCGTTTCTACGACCACCAACCTCTGTAACCAGAAAATTTTATTTTACTAATGTTAAAAGGGACATTATGAATTGTAACAACATAAACATTGGCCCTGGCAAACATGATATTGTTCACCTGTTAGATGCCCTTGTGAGTTGTAGATCATAATCTGGACTATGTCATTGCCTGTAACGTACAATTAGATTTTGCAAAAATCTTGTTCACTGCATAATATTGGCAGCTTGTGGAAGATCAGTATGGTTAGAATTAAATCTCTCTGGTGTCGCAAAATTTCAATCAGAATATTTTAGTTATCTTGAACTGCATTCAAATTCAACTGTTAATACTTTGTATAAGGTCACATGATGCTTGCTGCAAGACAAAGCCAACTGTTGGGTCACTTAGAGTTTATAAATGATGGTTCTGTCTTACTATGATTCCACCAAACTCCCTCATACATTCTTTGAAATGGAACAGCCTCTGAGATTCCTTCCAGTAAACTGTTATCTTTTCTGCTGTGCATTAATTCAGAATTTCAACATTTAAGAAAAACAGTATTTTTCTTGAAGTAGGCATGAAGCGTTTGAAGTAATATAACCTAATTCAGAGAGAACATGTTTCTTTACTATCAATTTGGGTTATACACCATTACAGGACTTACACAGCACAAACAGAACAACTGAACTCTTACTTGATTAATGAAAACATTGGGGCCTAAATTCAGCAGTGCTGTGCACAGTTAAGAAAACTTAAACTCGGAGAAAGAGAATGAAAATTGATAAAACTCAAAAATGTGTCCAGGGAGCATGATGCACATTTAGCCACATCTATTCATTAGAATGTTATAAACTCTATGCCACCTGACCATTTACATGATCACAGTGTAAAGCCAACACTGCTGAATGGCTGCATGCCTGAGTAGGGGGTTCAAAATCTTTCAAAACTAGCTTGAGTTCAAGCCAACCAATATAAGGCAAACCCACACTTTTTAAAGAGCAAAAGCATTTGCCTTTAAGGACGCACTGGAATTAGTTCCAAAATTGGCTTGGAAAGACATCACGACAGGGGACAGATATGTTATTCTGTTATAAGTATGTTGCCGACGTGCTTGGGTTGCTCACCAGAGTCATAAGCCAGTGGGTTGGTAGGTAGCCCTTGTAGTTCAGTGGTAGCCTCTGGTTTGGTGTGCTGGTTTAAATACTGACATTGAAGTGGACTGATACAGAATGAAGGCATCATGATGACTGCCAAAATACTGGGCATTGACTTCCATCCTTTTCTGAGCGTAGCCGTGCAGACTCAGCGAGTGGAAGTTTTGTCTGTTGTGATCCATTTCTGCATTTGGATGTGACACCTTATGAAAAGCCACATGTGTGCAGGCAATAGCATCTCACAGCACAGGTAAACAGCTATTCTACTGAAGCTACATAAATGCTCAACCTGGATTTCCTGGTAAGAGAAAGCACAACATATGCTGCTCTCCACCCATTCAAAGTAAATCACCTCACTAATATAGCACTGGATAGCCAAGTGGGAACTATTCGAGATATCAGCTGCTGCAGCCTGAAAGGATCCTGATATGATGTTTATTGCTAAGTTTACCTTTGGTATTGCTGGCAACATTATCTTTGCCTTGCTCTGCAGCTACCTGGAAGACAAGGCAGTTTTTAGTGAACCTTCATAAAACAGAGACATTGAGAACACTATTCCTTGCTGATATTCAGTACGAAAATTGCTTTCTGAAGATTCTGTGTTAGAAGGGAAGCCTTTCTCATTGGTATTTCCTCTGTCCAATCTAACTGGCATCCTGCAGACCAATGGGAAGGGTGACTACAGCAATAAAGATTAGGAGTGCCAAAACCTTTGAAGTCAAAACAAAACTCTTCATCACATGCAACACCAGCTTTAACTAAGTGCAGGAATCATGAAACATTTTCTAACCATAGCAAGAACCAATAGAACTCAATCAGCAACTAACCAGAAAGTGGTTGCATATTCCTTTAAAACACACACTTGATGACAGCTCATTTCTGCTGCTGAACACAAGTTCAGCTTTGTTTGTGTTTAACATTTGCTGAAACATTGAGGTTGAAAATGACACCATTCGCTTCAAATCAGAGTACAAGTTGACTTAGTTTGCAATTTGCTAAATATATATTTTCAGCTCAAGTCTCTATCAACTGTACGACCAAAATCACCATCTGGAAGTTACCATTACTCAGAAACTGAACTTGGCCATCCATATACAGATATATATACACACAAAAAAGCAGGTCAGAAGCTAGAAATGCTGGGGTGAGTAGCTCATATCCTGTTTCCCTGTCCACCATTCACAAGGTACGAGTCATGAATATGATCAAATACTGAAACAAAATCTTTTGTTTCTGATTTCCAGCAGCCATAGTTTTTTTAAAATTTTTCACGTAATGGAATATTCCTCACTTGTTTGGATGAGTCCAAAAACACGCAAGAATCTTGACACCATCTAAGACAAAGTAGCCCATTTGATTGACAGTTCAAGCACCACCTTCGACATCCATTCCCTCCACCAATGTACAGTGGCAGCAGTGTGTACCATCCACAAAGTGCACTTCAACAGCACTTTCCAAACTCACGGTCTCCACCACATAGAAGGATGAGGGCAGCTGATGCATGAGAATCCCACCACCACATCCTGACTTGGAACTATCTCACCATACTGTCGAAGTCCTAAAACCCTTCCCAACACCTCAAGGGTGCAGCCGTTCAAAAGACAGCTCACCGCTACCTTCTCAAGGGCAATTAAAGATCGGCATTAAGTGCTGCCCAAGTCAGCAATGCCTACATCGCATAGACGCATATTTAAAAGATTACATCCATTGTGGACTGCATTGGAAGTGTGCCTGCACAATACGGACTGCAGTTTCCATCCAAATTGGAGCCTCTCAATCTGAAATATGGATACTGTGTAGCCAGACTTTACAGCCAAACTCTCAGCGAATCAGGCATAATGTAAACTGGGCTACAGGCATGCTAACTTTTTTATGTTATACATTCATAAGATGTTAGTGTTGCTGGCTAGGCCAACGATTATTGCTCATCCCTAATTGCCCTTGAAAAGGTGGGAGTGAACTACCACACAAGAGAATTTCATCTTTATTAATTTTTTGCTGTGACCTTTTGGATGCATATGCTATTCTGTAAATCTCAATTAGTGCTATAAATCGATCTTACTTTTCAATGCAGAGATCAAATATGGCTTTTAGAGATTTCAGTCTGAGATCACGATCACCATAAATGGTTTTAACTTAACTATATCTATTCATTATAAATGAGTAAATACTTGATACACAAATCCATTCTCTGACCAATGCCTTCACAAGCACACATTGAAGGTTAATGTGCAACCAGGGGTGTAGTCCATTCCTGAAATGTAATCTGGCTTGATGTATATGGGCTGTTTGTTATCAAAATAAACCAATATTAACAAAAATATTTTTTTCATTTCACATAAAAAAACTCAAAACTACAGCCATAGACAAATGAATCTTAACTATTGTAATAATCCAACATTAACTATTTTACATTCTAAATTGTTAGTACTATTACCTTCAATCCATCCATATATATTCACCCACCCCAAATTGTATGTAGGAGGTTGTTGGAAACCTAGAAAAATGGCAGAATGGAAGAAAAGTGGCAAATCCCCAAGCCCTAATGATTTACACTCCATAGTCTTCAGTTACAAGTGAGCACATTGCAGACAAATCAGCCACTATAATAATAATTGCAGGCTTAAATAGGAAGATTGCAGACCTCTAGAGAAAAACTGGGGGAGCAGATAGGGATATTGTAAACTTTGGGTGTTACTTTAAGAGTTTAAGATTCCTAACAAGGGGATCCAAAAAGTTGGGACTGGTATCAAGATGGTGAAGGGAAGTCAGAATCACAAATTAATTTGGAGATCTCAAAAATTGGAGTATCAGTGATTATTCTAAGTAAGTACCTTTTCTTCATTAATAGATGTCTAATGTTGGTTTTCCTGGAAATATTCAGCCCTGTTTTGTTAAGAAAGAGTTTACAAGAGTTTACATGGTGGCTCAGTGGATAGCACTGCTGCCTTACAGTGCCAGAGACCTGGTTTCGATTCCACCAGTGAGAGACTGTGTGGAGTTCGCACATTCCCCCTGTATCTGCATGGGCTTTTGTCTGGTACTCTGGTTTCCTCCGACAATCCAAAGATGTGCAGTTTAGATGGATTGGCCATGCTAAATTGTCCATAGTGCTCAGGGATGTGCAGGCTAGGTGGGTTAGCCATGGGAAATATGGGGGTAGGGGTATGAGTCTGGGAGTCAATATGGACAACTTAAGTCAAATGGCTTGTTTCTACACTGTTGGAGTTTTATGATTGATTTGCAGGAGGATCATTGTTATGAGTATCTTGTAAGGTATTCATTCACACAGGAGTTCATGTTACCAGCAATATTATATGCCCCTTTATAAACTTGTTTGTCTTGTCTCAGTGCAATTTACAATATTCATGACTAACTGCAATTAGGTTAGATTAGATTCACTACAGTGTGGAAACAGGCCCTTTGGCCCAAGAAGTCCACATCGACCCTCCGAAGAGCAGCCCACCCAGACCCATTCCCCTACATTCACCCCTGACTATTGCACCTAACACTACGGGCAATTTAGCAAGGCCAATTCACCTAACTTGCACATCTTTGGACTGTGGGAGGAAACCGGAGCACCCGGAGGAAACCCACGCAGACACGGGGAGAATGAGGTTTCCCATATGGCTGGTTTACACAGGAGATTTCAATGAACCAAATGTCCTACAGAGCCAATCTCTACTAAAAGTACATAGTGTAGTTTGTCCATACCTTTCTGATTAGTCAGTGGGTTGAATTTTTGTGTGGCGCCTTGATGCATGCAGAGAGAACTAGAGCACATGCAGCTGCCAATCATTGGCAGCATCAATGGAATGGAGGATTGTCAGTGGAGAGAAAGAACAACATAAAGTAAGGATGGCCTGATAACAAAGAGATCTTGGTTGGAGAGATTAGAGACAAGCCAACAGGAGGGATTACAGTATGGGAGGGATGGTATCATGCAGAATGACATAGGAGAGGTACAACAGAATAAGGGGAACAGCCTAAGAAGGAGGAAAGTGACATGGGAGACAGGATACAGAGGAGGAATAGAATGGGGATGGAACACGAAAAAGGGTGGTATTCAGCAATGGGATGCAGTAAAAAAACTAGAGGAATGAAAGGAATGGGACAGGTGTAGCATGAGAGAGATGGCAACAGAAGGATAGAATAGAGTTGGAATGGGATTTAAAGAATCAGTATTGCAATAAAGATGTTAATTTCCCTCAAAACGTTTTACAAATCTGTGCTGACTTCAATATTCAAAATTGATACGGCATCGGTAGTAATTGTTGATCTAAAACAAAAAAGATGAAAACAAAAGATTGAATATTTGTGGAAGAGCTGGGAAAGTTATGAGTAAGGGATGGAATTTTGGGGAAAGGTTGCAAATTGTAGGATTATGCCGGCTGTGGTCACAGTCACCAAACATGGCACAGAAGATAGAAACCGAAGAAATCCAAGTGACAGGACCAAAGAATATGGTGACCCACATGCTGTATTCAATCACTTCATCATTTTATAAACCTCAGTCATATTCCTTTACAAGTCTCTTTTTTTTCTCTAAACTACATGAGCCTAACCTTTGTCATTGCAGTACTGAATTATTATTATTCTCATCAGTGCCCTCTGCACTCTCTGAGCTGTGCATTTTCAGCCCTCTTGTCCTCAAGAAGTTGGTGTTAGAGAATCTAAAGAGAGTGAAATTGTAAAGAGTTGCTTAGAGATTAGGATTTTTATTGCAATTGTCCTGAGCATAGAATAACATTTGTTGGACAAGTGCTTCCGGATATAATATCTGCTGATGGGAGTGTGCAATCCAGTTTACAGAAAACCTCTGGCAAAGAGTAAACTCAAAAATTCTTGCTCATATATCATAAACAAAGCTTGTTCACAAATGTGCTTGGTAGCATTGGAAACAAAGTAGACTACGTCTGATATCAGGCAGCAGCTGTTCTAAACAGAGGAACTAGAAGACTATCAATACAAACTTGGGAAAATGCCCCATTAGAATTATGAAGATACAGCAACAGCTGTCTGACAGAAAGTGCTGTTTTATTATTTGAGTGTGGGAAAGACCAGCTAACTTATACAAAGTGTGAGGACCTTCCCTAATACACTATGTCAATAGTGAGTTGATTAGATGTAATAGTAATTTAAAAGGACTGCACATTGAGAAGGTCTTTATTGACTTGTAACAAAACCATTGAAGGAGGTTTAACTTGTGTCCAGTGGGGAGTAAATGATATTTAATTTAGCAGGAAGTAAACACTAGTTAATTTAGGAGTAAGTGGTGATTAATTTAGTAGCAAAGTCTGGTTAAAAAGATCAAGGAATGAATTACCCATTCTCTGTACTTGATCTCTCAACATTTGATGGAGTTAAAGTAAGCTGTAAAAGGATGCTGTATTATTTTATTAACTGTTGTGTGATCCACACATTCGTAAAAGAGGACATATTAGAAACTTTGCAGTAACATGAAAATGAATGCTGTTTGCATCCTACTCATATACGACTACAAAGGTGCAGAGAAAACAGATGCTGGAAGAAATGTTAAACAATATGACTACTGCATCTTAATACAAAAATTCCTAAAAATTATGACCTGAAAGTAAACTGTCAAGCCAAAAAAGCAACTAATAAATATAATAAGGAAACACCAAATCAAATTAAACTTTTACAGAAAAACAAGAAATCTAATCTGTATTTGACACCAAAGAGTTCTGCAGCAAGACTGCAACAAAATTGTAAAACGATTTCATTGTTAAATAATTGTAATTTGTAGTAAAACCAAGGCAGTACAATATGTGAATAGATCCCAAAAACGTTGAAAGTAACCTTATGGGAGGATCCTTCAGTTGTAAAGATAAAAGATTTAATTAAACCATCCCAGTACTGCGTGAATATAGACTTTGACTCTCATATTGTAGTTTAGTTTTGAAATCACAAGTTAAGATAACTTTATTCAATCCATTAGTATTTTCCACATTTCACTTTTCTCTAAAATAGTTGTTTTAATCTTCAGCCTCACAAAATTAAGCACATAAACACTTGAGCACATAAACTTTCCCACTGTAGCCCATCAGTCTTGTAGCCCATACACCACATTAAGAACATTCATAGCACTTCTGTGCCATGGCAGCATCTTCAAGCTACACTGCAACAACTTGCCTATGACAGCGCCTTCTAAACCTGAAACCTAGAATAGTGAGGGTAACATGGATATGGGAACTTCAACATCTGCAAGTTTCCCTTCAAACCATACATAAACCCTAATTATGACCACGAGTTATCTTATGTGTTCTGATTGTTATTTATCCCTCAAACAACATCATAAAAGCAGATTTGCCAATCAGTAAAGCCAATCTTTACTCTGGACAAACTGGCTGTCATGTTCCTCTGTCACAACAGTGATTCAATTTTAAAGGTTCTTTGAGACATGTGATGGTCATGAAGAAAGATATATAATTGCAAGCCTTTCCTTTCACTTTTCCTTAACTGTCACTGAATTAAAAACCTAGATCACTCTTCCTAATAGTGTGGTGAGAATGCCTACAGCTCATGAGCAGCAGTGGCTCAGAGCAACTCACTACAACCTGCACAGGACAGCTACGCACAAACACCAAATTCTGGTCTTGCCAGTGATGCTCACATCCCACAAAATAATGAAAATGCTCTCCAGCAGGTGAATGAGGTTATGATGCTTTAATATGTTGGTTGGTGTTATGTCTGGCAGCACTTCTGTAAGTTTATTAGGGCTCTCTGTTACCAGACTCTGCATCAGGAATGGGCTTGTTGAATAGTTTACAAGAACAAGTGGGCGGCACGGTGGCACAGTAGTGGGCGGCACGGTGGCACAGTCGTTAGTACTGCTGCCTCACAGCGCCAGAGACCCGGGTTCAATTCCCGCCTCAGGCGACTGACTGTGTGGAGTTTACATGTTCTCCCCGTATCTGCGTGGGTTTCCTCCGGGTGCTCCGGTTTCCTCCCACAGTCTAAAGATGTGCAGGTCAGGTGAATTGGCCATGTTAAATTGCCCATAGTGTTAGGTAAGGGGTAAATGTAGGAGTATGGGTGGGTTACGCTTCAGCGGGTCGATGTGGACTTGTTGGGCTGAAGGGCCTGTTTCCACACTGTAATCTAATCTAATCTAAACCAGGACCAAACAAATATGTTTTGAAGCTCCTGGAAGAAGTAATGTTGGCAAATAAATTAAGTTTGAAACAAACATGAAATTGCTGGAAAAGCTCAGCAGGTCTGGTAATATCTGTAAAGAGAAATCAGATTTCTGTTGCCAGATCTGCTGAGCTTTTCTAGCAATATCTGTGTTTGTTTCTGATTATAGCACCCACAGTTTTTTCGGTTTAAATTAGGTTTGAAGTTGCTGTAACTGTTAAAGGTAGAGTGGTAGATATGATCTATATGGACTTCAACAAGGTTCACCATGGGAGACTGATTAGCAAGGTTAGATCTCACAGAATACAGGGAGAACTAGCCATTTGGATACAGAACTGGCTCAAAGGTAGAAGACAGGGGATGGTGGTGGAGGGTTGTTTTTCAGACTGGAGACCTGTGACCAGTGGATCGGTGCTGGGCCCTCTACTTTTTGTCATTTACATAAATGATTTGGATGCAAGCATAAGAGGTACAGTTAGTAAGTTTGCAGATGACACCAAAATTGCAGATGACACCAAGTGGACATCAAAGAGGGTTACCTCAGATTAAAACAGGATCTTGATCCGATGGGTCAATGGACTGGGAAGTGGCAGATGGAGTTTAATTCAGATAAATGCGAGGTGCTGCATTTTGGGAAAGCAAATCTTAGCAGGACTTATACACTTAACGGTAAGGTCCTGGGGAGTGTTACTGAGCAAAGAGACCTTGGAGTGCAGGTTCATATCTCCTTGAAAGTAGAGTCACAGGTAGATAGGATAGTGAAGAAGGCGTTTGGTGTGCTTTCCTTTCTTGGTCAAAGTATTGAGTACAGGACATTGGTTAGGCCACTGTTGAAATATTGCATGCAATTCTGGTCTCCTTCCTATTGGAAAGATGTTGTGAAACTTGAAAGGGTTCAGAAAAGATTTACAAGGATGTTGCCAGGGTTGGAGAATTTGAGCTAAAGAGAGAGGTTGAACAGGCTGGGGCTGACCTTATAGAGGTTTACAAATTATGAGAGGCATGGATAGGGTAAATAGACAAAGTCTTTTCCCTGGGGTCGGCAGTCCAGAACTAGAGGGCATAGGTTTAGGCTGAGAGGGGAAAGATATAAAAGAGACCTAAGGGGCAACGTTTTCACGCAGAGGGTGGTACATGTATGGAATGAGCTGCCAGAGGAAGTGGTGGAGGCTAGTACAATTACAACATTTAAGAGGCATTTGGATGGGTATATGAATAGGACGGGTTTGAAGGGATATGGGCCAGGTGCTGGCAGGTGGGACTAGACTGGGCTGGGATATCTGGTCGGTGTATACGGGTTGGACTGAAGGGTCTGTTTCCATGCTGTACATCTCTATGACTCTATGATTCTATAACTATGGTGACCTAGCATTTCAGACGAATCCCAGGGTTCAGATTAGCAAGTTTTAGATAAACAGAAAATTATTGTGCAAAAGTCTATTTTGATATTCTGCAGTTTGCCTTCAAGTTAGCTGAAATACTGTGGACTATAATCTTTCCAAGTCCACACACGGACAGGAGAACTGATGCAATTGTCAAGGAAGAGGAGATTTTTCAGGCTTTTTTTTCCCTGGAATGTGGGTAATAATGTCGTTGGCTCACTAACAAATTGATCATTTTGAATACTAAGTAATCAAGTTGGTGTTGAGCAATGATAATCAGGAAAAATCCAAAATGCTGAATTACATGTGACCAACTAATTGTCCTAATTAGAATATTAAGCTCAGCTGGGTTGTCTTAGTTGGAATCTAAAAATGCATATTAGTCTCGACATGGCCACCTTATAGGAATTCCTCCTCCAGTCCTGATCTTACATGTTCATGCTCTTCATCAAAATAACAGTGAGAAGTTGGAGTTCTGGCTCTGACTCATTTCCCTCTTGTCTATCCCCTTATTAATACAAATAAGTAATACAGGGCTGGCTCCTGAGATTAAAGTTAGAAGTCCTTGGGAATCCTATAAGTCACTGAATGATAGGATTGGGAGGTAGTGATATTATTAAGTTAGCCCTATCTTGGACCCATCTCTCACCAGTCTGAAGTGAGCAAAACAAAATTGAATACTGATATTTGGTGTTCTTTTACTTTAAATATTCCCTGGCTCTTCAGATATTGGAGTAGCAGACCGACTGCGGTACCAGCAACATCTCCTCTGCAGAGCAGGGTTTTGCTTGCTGCTTGAGTGACCACTGGGAGCCACCATTGGACCCATTAAAAACAATAACCAATGTTCAGGGAAGTGGGTTGGAGCTTGAGTGGATGATAGAATGTGAACTAATTATGATTCCTGATGAAGGGCTTACACCCAAAACATTGATTCTCCTGCTCTTTGTGTGTTGCTTGACATGCTGTGCTTTTCCAGCACCACACTCTTGACTCTGATCTCCAGCATCTGCGGTCCTCACTTTCACCTACAGACTCGTATTTGTTTCTTTATTGCTCCCATTGAAACTCCCATTGCCCCTCTATCACTGAATCTTTTCTCATTTAATGATTCCTGTCTTCCAGCCAATCGCTCCCCCACCCTTTTGTTCTTTTTTCTCCCACTTGAAAACCTTTACAATTTTAACATTTCCCAGTCTGATGATAGGTCACAACCTGAAATGCTAACTCTGTTTCTCTCTCTGCAAGTGCTGTCAGACCTGACAAGTATTTCCAGTATATTCTGAAGAGATAAATCCTATTACAGATTTATGGCCTAGAGTATTTTGTTTTTCTAAGATATTAAATGCAAAACACTCTGCACAATGCAACAATGATGAGAAATATCATTACTGATAGCTCGCCATAGGATAAGTAGAATGTTTCCGTGAATTTAATATTTGTAACGCATGCTTTTATTCACAATCTGGATTGATTATTCAGCAATGAATGAAACTGGAGTTGTTCAAATCCACAGAGCCGGTAGACTGGAAAACTGTTTGTCATATTGCCAGTTGTGCACAAATGCATCCAAGTGCTGATATCATAATGCCACAGGTGGGATTGCAGTTTATCCGAGAATAATGCACTTACTGTATCTATGCAGACTAGCCACAACTGGGAAGACCTGAGAAAACATGGGTCTTTGTGATGACTGACCCTAAAGTAATTGATAAATAGTTTTTTTTTGAGGTCACTCCCTGCTGCCTGATCTGTGCACCATGACCCAACAGGAAAAGATAAATAAAAATGACAAAATATTTCCTTCCTTGCAAATTTGAAACTTTGGAGGATTTTTCCAATCTGAATCGTGCCTGACCACATTCCACAAAGGGTGAAGGAAACTGCTGGCTGTCACAAGCTTGCTTCTGTCAGCTGCATCTGTTCCCATTCCTTTAAAACAGTTGTTGAAAGTCCCTCCGTAATACAGTGGAAAGTATGTAGGAATGCCTAATCTCAGTATCCAGCCATGTTATACACAGTGGTAAGGGGCATTAATGATTAAGTGTTGTACTGCAGTTATCCTATGAGGTTTGGTATCATTAACAGAATAATAAATGTTAATATTCAACTTCAAAGTTAGAATATCTCTCTAATCTTTTGATGCATTTTTACTCTTTAGTTTTTTTGCATTTTGAACTGTATGTTGTGAGTCCAGATTTGTATTGTGGCCTTACTTTGTCAGTGGGAATTGCACTGAGACTGCCAAAACCTATCTTAATTAGGATACAAATAGCCATCAGAGACAGTAGACTTTTATCCCATCTGTCTGATCTGGAGTCGAACCCAGATGTCATTGAGGTAAAAGAACAGGACAGTAACCAATGGACCACCCACCACCCAAACCACCCACTTACTTGCTTTATTGCTGTCATTTTAAGAAAAGTATAAGTGAACAACATGTTCCTCTTCTTTCCAAGCTAAAAGAATCTTGGAGCCTAGTTAACTGTGTCAATAACTTATATTTCAAGTTAGTGTGTGAAATTCAGCTTTTTTTTAATATTGGCAGGTGAGGATGAGGCAATGTTGACTGGGTTCCAAAGTTCTAACTGGGATCAAAACTGGATTATCCAGGCGCCAAAATGCTTCACTCAGTCAACTACACATATCCCCCACCACATGTAACCATGTCACAATTCTTTGTCAAAATGTACCCACAGAAAAATCCAAAAGAATTTTATTTTATGTTTTAAGGTACATTAACACCTTGTAAGCTTTGGATTTTCCTTTTCAACACTTTCTTCGCTCATGGTTTATTCTTTCCCAGGCTATCAACAACCTGGAGTAGATAGAATAGGTTGCTGATGTGAAGTAGTCCAGGATCTTCATCAATGTCATTGATGCCATGGTTTCACTGAGACATGGCCAACCATAAAGAACTCAATAGCAAGATGTGAAGTAGTGTTAAAGAGATTTAAATATAGTTATAAAAACAAAAGGACAAACAGCACCTTGGAATTGAGTGGAG
Organism: Chiloscyllium plagiosum; assembly: GCF_004010195.1. Classification (NCBI taxonomy): domain Eukaryota; kingdom Metazoa; phylum Chordata; class Chondrichthyes; order Orectolobiformes; family Hemiscylliidae; genus Chiloscyllium; species Chiloscyllium plagiosum. Next base: position 20,292,824 of record NC_057732.1, on the reverse strand, counting down.
ATTGAATGTGTAATGATGTAATTTGCAAACAGAGTTTTGTTAAGAGGAATGAATAGATAAGATTGGGGTTTTATTAAGAATGGGTTGAGTACTGTAGTTTCAGACAGAAAGCTTGAGTCACAATGAAGACAAAAGGATAAGTCTGATGAATAATAAATATTGGGATCAAACATTTCTTCAGGTCGTAATATGTCATGTTTTCACAGGCTTCTCAATTTATCAAATCCAAAAAGGACTAAAGTATGTGAACAGCAACTTGCATCTATATAATGTCAGTCTGGATCCAAGTCAGATGCTGTGACAGAAGCTAAGACACTTTTTTGGGGGGGATAGGGTTTATTAATTATTCAGTCTTATAGCTTCTTCCACTCACCAATCTCACCTGTTCTGTCTTTATGTCTACCTGGTTAGCCAACAAAAATCAATTAATCCCAAATCACTTGTTATCTCAATGATTTATCTCAAGATGTTGCATGGGAGCTTCATGAGAACTTGTTCAAACAGATAAGCAAAAGTGTCTGCCAGAGGAGTGAGTTTTATGAAGCATCCTAAAGGAGGAGACAAAGGGAGACAGGCTTAGGTTTAGGTTTAGGAAGAGAATTACAAATCTTCTGGTCTAGTGGTTGACACCAACCTCCAGTATGAAGGGATGCACAGGACAGTAGACTGAGATATTGAGGTTTTTAAGATATCAGAACTTATTAAAGAGTAATCAAAATATTTATAGGTATATAACTTGCAAATGCCATGGATTGGACAGGTTGCAAATTAGGGTTGTTCGCTTAATCTATTAGCATTCACCTGCTCAGCACATACCTGTATGCCCTATGCATCTAATCCCTACCTTTCCTTGAAAAGTTACGCCATGCTTGTCAGCATTTTGGCACCTCAGCCAGAGCCAAAGACTATCAGTGCAATGCTCTTTGGTACAGGCACACAGGCAAGCTGTTTGTCTTGTCAGTAGATATCTCTGGATGGATGGGGTGGGGTGGGAGTAGGAGTATATTGTATAATGGCACAGTAGGCACCAATCTAACATCTAAGCATGTGCCAGTTGCCTGTGTGGCAAACACACTGCACATTTAACTTACCAAATGACAATGTTGAAAATTGGTTAGACCTTTTCCGCAGTCCAAATCAAGACTGGGAGGGGATGGGTGGTGCTGTTGTTCAGGCAGTCCCAGTGTCATCGGTCACAGGTGCAAATGTGAATGAACATACAAACAAGGAACAACAGTGCGCCACTCAGCCCTTCGAGCTTGCTCTGACATTCAATAAGATCATTACTGAACTCATTTTAACCTCAACTTTACATTCCTGCATCATCCCAATAATCCTTCATCCCCCTTGGTAATCAAGAATGTATCTATCTCTGACTTAAAAATGTATAATTTCACTAGGCTTTCTTGAACAAACAATGGATTATTATTTACTAAGCACTAAGCATTTACTAACAATAAATAATAAGGTGACAAACGTTTGTACAGATTAGAAATGGGGAGGAAAACAAAAGTACTCTAAATGTTATAAGATATATAGTTCAGGCTCTAGGTTGTTCAAGAAGAGTAGATAATAAAACTTTGATGGTCAGGCAGTTGATTTCAGGATTCCTGATTTAGCAGATTAGCTGAAATCCTTTTGTACTGTTTCATTTTGGTGGTGGTTGGCTTATAGCACTCAGAGCAAGATCGTCCTCTTTGTCCTATTTCTTTTTAACTAACTAACTGGCTGGTTAGCTTCTATCTAGAGAGATAGTTTCCTTTGCCTGCAATTCTTGGGTGGTTTAGACTTTGACACTTGAAGCGCACTTGTACTTGAGTGTAAGCTAATACACAAGTACCTCGGCCCACTGGCACATAAGTGCCTTAACTAAATATCGCATCTTCTTCCAATAGCACACCTTCTTCTACTTGCAGGCATAGACTGGGATTTAACTGGTTTTCAAACCTTGTACATTCTTGAAAGAAGAAAAACACAAAATATTTCGCTTGTCAAGACTGCTGCCTTTTCTCCCATCATGTTCGCAACCTGAGATCACTCCCAGGAGATTATGGTTCAGTTTGCAATGCATTTTCTGCCTTTCAAGCCCATCCCTTTGAAGAATTCTTAACACTTCATCTGGTGTGACATTCCAGAATCTGTCTCTCTCCAGAAAGCTTCTAAGTTCACATCTGAAGTTAGCTTTTGCCAATATGTCCTTTCTAAAAAAAACATGTTGTAATTAAAAGTTCAATGAGTTCCATAGATGAACCAGGATTATGAACTATGATCATGACAATATACGTACTGTGGTTACAAGAACAGGTCAGAGTCTAGGAATTCTCTGGCAAGTAACTCACCTCCTGTCTGCCCAAAGCCTGTCCACCATTTATAAGGCACAAGCCAAGAGTGTGATAAAATACCGCCCACTTGTCTGGATGAGAGCAACTCCAAAAACACTCAAGAGGTTTAATTCAATTCAGGACAGAACAGCGTTCCTGACTGGTTATCCATCCACCAACTTTACCTAGAAGGTAAAGTGAAGTGGATACATGGGAACACCAACACCTTCCAGTACCTCCCAAGTCACACACCAACCTGACTTGGAACTGTGCCACTTCACTGCTACTGGCTCGAAATCCTGGAGATTCTCTCCTAACAGCACTGTGGGTGTCTCTTCATTGAAATCCAGCCACAACTCAAGAAGGCAGCTCACCACCACCTACTCCAAGACAATTAGGCTGGACAACAGCCACAAATGCTCACATTCAATAAACGGACAAAACAAAATCAATTTATCCAACTGAGTTATTCAATAACAGATATGATCACATGTTTTAGAGATGTAAAAGGAAAAAAGAAAGATTTGCATTTATATGATATTTTTCACAACTTCAGGATGTCATCTTAAATAACTTTACAAAAAGGTAATCTTTACAGCAAGGTAATCAAGGTAAACTTTCAAAATGCAGACACTGTTGTTATGCAAGAAACGTTGCTGTCACATAGATTTCTAATCAGCGAGGGAATCAAGGATTATGGGGCAAAGCAGAAATGTGGAATTGAAGATTAATCTGATCAAACTTGATCTCTTAGAATGGCGGAACAAATTGAAGGGCTGAATGGCCTACATCTTAAAGTCGATTTGCCTGGTGCCAGTTTCCACACATGGCAATATGATAATGACCAGAGGTCTTATCCAGAGGTCCCTGCATCACAGATACGAGTCTTCAGCCAATTCAATACATTCTGTGTGATATCAAGGAATGATTAAAGACACTGCTTACTGCAAAAGACTATGGACCCTGTCAACATTCTGACAACAGCACTGAAGACGTGTGCTCCACAACTAGCTTTACTCGAACCAGCATAATCACAATATTGGCATCTAACTGACATTGTGGAAAATGCTCAAGTATCCTGTGCACAAAAGGCTAGATACACCTAACCCAGCCAATTACTTCCCTACCAGACTGCACTTAATGATCAGCAAAGTCATGGAAGCAGCCAGAAACAGTGCTATAAAGAAGCACTTGCAAAGAAATAATCCACTTACTCTTGCTCAATTTGAGTTCCATCAGGGTCACTTGGCTCCTGACCTCATTATAATCTTGGTCCAAACATGGACTGAAGACGTAAAGTCCAGAAGGGAGGTGAAAGAGACTACCCTTGGTGCCAAGGCTACATTTTACTCAATGTCGCATCAACGCACTAAAACAAAGTTAGATTCAATGTGAATCAGGGCAAAAACCCTTCATCAGTTGGAACCATACCAGGAGAAAGTGAGCACTGCAGATGCTGGAGAGTCAGAGTCAAAAAGTGTGGTTCTGGAAAAGCACAGCAGGTCAGGCAACATCTGAGGAACAGGAGAGTCAACATTTCAAACATAAGCCCTTTGTCAGGGCATATAGGAAGATGGTTATGGTGGTTGAAGGTCTGTTATCCCAGTTTCAGGACATCTTAGCAGTTGTACTTCAGACAAACCACATTCAGTTCTTTCATCAATGACCTTCCCTCTGTTAGAAGTGGGGATGTTCACTGATGATTACACAATGTTCAGTACCAATCATGTCTCTTTAGATATTAAATCAGTCTGTGTGCATATGCTGAAATACCTGGAAAATATTCAAGTTTGGCATAATAAGCGGCAAGTGACATTCACTCCACACAAGTGCGAGGCAGTGGCCATTTCCAAAAAAAGAAGATCTAAAGTATTGCCCTTTGGCATTTAATGGCATTACCATCACTGAATTTACCACTATCAATAACCTGGGAAACAGAACTGGACCAGTATATTTACTGTGGCAACGCAAGGTCAGAGGCTAGGAATACTGTGACAATTAACACATCTGCTTTGGATCCAATGCCTGTTCACAATCTACGAGACAGAAATCAGAACTGTATTGGAATGTTCTCTATTGGCTTGGATGAAATTAGTTCCAACATCATTCAAGAAGCTTTATGCCATTCAGGTCAATGCAGCACTCTTGAGTTTTGCCCCATTCATTACTTTCAACATTCACTTATTCACAGACAGGGTCCTGATTTAACATTGCCTTCAAAAGATAGCACCTCTGACTGTAGCACGCCTACAGTATTGCACTGGGATAAGAGTCCAGATTTTTGTACTCAATACCTGGAGTGGGAATCTGAATGCACAACATTTGAATCGAAAATAAAAGTGCAATCAATTGATCTGCGACTGAAACACAAAATGATGCAGAATGCAACAACAGTAAGTAAATTTATTCCATTTGGAATTTTCTTTCAACTTTAGTGTCAATCTATCAATAATCAAATGAAGCCTGCCAGTCAATTAAACCTTGCCATATTCCCCTCGCTGGTGAAATTCAAGCTCATCCTGTTGAGGTTCTGCTTTCTTTTTTAGCTTTCAGGACCTGAATATAGTTTTAAACAATATAATCCATTGTAGGGAAGCAACCAGAAGGGAGCAACTCTATTATGCAGCTATTTAATATTTATAAAATTCATTTGACAACTATTCTCTAAAATGTGGTGGATTTTAATAGTTTTGATAAACAGATACAAAAGAAACTTGGATTTTGCCAAGTTATTGTAATAAAGACTAATTTATGCCTTCAAGAGATATCTTTTTTCATTTTTTGAAAAGAAATGAGAAACTTGTGCTTTATACAGTACTGCTAAGTTAAATCATGAAGTGCTTCTAACCCTGCAGTATTTTGTATGTCTGAGCTTCTCATCAGTGATGTTGCTGTTCTCCATGATGTAAATGAAGGGTAAGCAAATGTTTAAAATAAAGTCTCACTTAGCTTACTTCAGGGGAAAAATAAACAGTTAAATAATTTTTGGCATGTCTTAAACATATTAAAAGTATTAGTAACCTGGATGCTGCAAAAGTGTTCTTGTTGAAAAACAAACATTCTGAATAAGAGTCTTGTTTCACAGTTTTATGACTGACTGCACAGGGGATGTGAACTTTTGAGATCTCCAGGTATGTTTACACACAAATTATCAACTCTCGTTCTATGCAATTTACAGCATTTTGAGCCATGAGAAACACCTTGGTCCATATTACATGTTAGTAAAAGCACTGCATATATTACAGCACAGCATGACAAATACCCTTCATCAGTAATAAATTTTCTGATTAAAGTAAACAGTTTGCATTAAATTCCTAACCAGTGACACTGACAGGAAGCAATTATAGCTGCTGGCTGGCAAGGAATTTGACTAAAGTTACATTGCTCTTAAGTCCATTGGACACAGTTTGAAACTGTTGAGGTTTTATTTTATAATTTGAATTTGGAATTTCATATCACTGTGTTCTTTTATAAGGGTGAATTTCTACTTTATGCATATGGATATATAACCAAGTTTGTTTTTCACTGTTTAGGCCAATTGGATTTCTTCGTGTATTATTGTGAGGGAAACTTTATTATACTTGATAATTTACCACTTTAATGAGCAGTACAGTAGAACAATCACAGTTAATTCTCAAGCAGATCAATTTTTTCATCAATGAGATCATATCTTTCTTTCTAGCAAGAGGAGCCCTTAATCATTATCCACTAAAATTATATCAAAATATCCACATATGAACCTACAGAGTTTAGTAGGTTCTTTGACACAGACTCTTTGCCAATCTCCAAACTCCAGCATCTCAGACAAGTCCTTCTAGATGAAAGCTTTCTCAAGAGAATAGGATGGGGGTGGGTGTGATTGCGGGGGAAGCAATTGCTTCTTCCCGCTCACATTCCTTACAGAAAGCAGCTGGAATTCTCCTAGAAATGATGACAAATCGGACAGAGAGATGTCTCCTTGGCAGTGGAGAACAATGAAGCACTGACTGAAAGAAGGAGGCTAGTCCCAAGCTCTGGATGACTGCATTGTCCTCAGCTCAAGTAGGTCTTAAGGGAACCTATAGTTGGAATGTAGCTTGCTTGTAGTTTAAACAAAATGTTATTGAGAGACTACAAAGGGATATCTTATCATTTCATTGCATGAGACATCATTGGAATCCAGCTAAGCAGATTTGATGGCATCCCAGTGTACTGTGGGATACTGCTTCATTCAGCTTGTCTTGCCATTAATAAAAACATAACTGAGCAGCTGAAGATTGCAAAAGATTAAAGATTTGACACATGACTTGGGCTTTAAAACAGAAAAAAAATGTAAGGGTCCTATTTTCTAAGAGAGTTTGAAAATATGTTACAGAGAGGAAACCAGCTAAATACAATAAGCAAGTTTAAACAAGGCAGATGATTTCCTGTGAAATACTGGGTATGTTTTGTTTTTCTCTCTCTCTTGTTTAGCACATGAATATGAAGTGAGAGTGAGACAAGGTGGGGGGAGGGGAAATGAGGAAACTTGAGAAATCTGGTTCCCAGGCGGAAGATGAGGCGCTCCTCCTCCAACCGTCGTGTTGCCATGGTCTGGCGATGGAGGAGTCCAAGGACCTGCATGTCCTTGGTGGAGTGGGAGGGGGAGTTGAAGTGTTGAGCCACGGGGTGGTTGGGTTGGTTGGTCCGGGTGTCCCAGAGGTGTTCTCTGAAATGTTCCGCAAGTAGGCGGCCTGTCACCCCAATATAGAGGAAGTCACATCGGGTGTAGCGGATGCAATAGATGATGTGTGTGGAGGTGCAGGTGAAGTTGTGGCAGATATGGAAGTATCCCTTGGGGCCTTGGAGGGAAGTAAGAGGGGAGGTGTGGGTGCAAGTTTTGCATTTCTTGCGGTTGCAGGGGAAGGTGCCAGGAGTGGAGGTTG
>NC_057732.1:20253443-20285190 GCF_004010195.1 Chiloscyllium plagiosum | reverse complement strand
CCCCCACCCCACTCCGGCCTATCACCCTCACCTTGACCTCCCTCCACCTATCGCATTTCCAATGCCCCTCCCCCAAGTCCCTCCTCCCTACCTTTTATCTTAGCCTGCTGGACACACTTTCCTCATTCCTGAAGAAGGGCTTATGCCCGAAACGTCGATTCTCTTGTTCCTTTGATGCTGCCTGACCTGCTGCGCTTTTCCAGCAACACATTTTCAGCACATGAATATGAACTCAATGTAACGTGTGCAAACAACTGAGCCTTTAAAACTACAACTAATTATATGAAAAGTTCACTTTTACTCTGTGAAATCTCTGAAGGATTGTGCATTTATATTGTACAGAATTTGCAACTGTCAAGTTGTTCATGTTTCGACAAATTTTTAAAAGGATCATGTTGCCCAAAATGAATGGTCATCTCAAATTACCCGTGAGTTCCAACTTGTGAATCATACTTCATGTCACTTGGTTTAACTGGTACATACCAAGCTTACATGGATGGGCCAACTTGACCAAGAGTAGTACTCTCCAGCTCCATACAAGTCAGATATTATGTAACACATGTAGGAGAGGTGTTCATATTGCAGTATTGAAGTCATTTATTTCATCCATGCAGATTCTCTGTTGATTAGATTCCAATAACATTTTGCCCATTCTTTTAATCTATTTGCTTCATGGTTGCTATAGCATTTTTATTGTTAGAAAATTAAGTACATGGTATATCTGTGTATGGCTTGGAGACAGTAAGGATTGCAAATGCTGGAAGCCAGCGAATGATTTCACTAGTTGAGACATCCTGTGGGTGTTTTTCAGTGTCAATGCATTAAATCTTTTTACAGAAGTATTTGGTGTATGTTTGAAGTTGCATTAGCTATAGCTTAATTTGAAATTTGAAATTGCTCTTTCTGCCTGAAATGAATGCTCCTAGACTCACAAAAATCTTCTAACCTGCTTTTGGTCTCTTTCCATTCCCATACACTCCCCCTCATCATCAGATTGCTTATCTCTTTTTTTTATGTATTGGTTTGGTGAGTTTCATACCCTAGCCACAAATGATGGATTTCCTGTCACTCCGTGTTAGCAGCTCACCAAACCTAATCAATGATGAATGGCTAGGTGGAATACAGGCTATGATGGGGTCACAAATGGTTTCTTCTTTGACTCCAGGCTCAGAGCAAATGCAAGTTAGAAGGGTGGAGGCAAGAGTGATCATAATTTTGAATTTCCTCAATGATTTCCCCTTGTTAGCCATTTTCATTGGATCTGGAATCATGGCAGATTGTGACTGAAACTCACTTCAAGTGATGTCAAGTTACGAATTTAAATCCCGGCTGGGAATTCAGTATCTTCTTGTAGATGAGTGGGTTTCTGACGACTGTGGGAACTCTGCTAGTTAGGTCAGTGTGTGAACCTTGAGGGAAACCTCATGTGGAATCAGGAAGCTTTTCACAGGTAAATTTGGAAAGGTTTGCTAATGCTCCCTGAAATCCTGATAACTCCACTATGGCACCTCATATTTATGATGTCCACTCCACGCTGCTTCATATTCCCTTGACACCTTCATGTTCCTTAAATGCACCATGTGCATCCATACCTCATTTCCTTGCATTACTATGTATAGAACCAATGATGCATAGGCAAGATTGTCAAGTCTTTGAATGCTCCTGAAACTAATATGATAAGGAAAGGGCCTTTGAGAATTTACTGTTTGCTGAATTGAAATCTTAATTACCTTGGAACAAATTATCATTTCTTTGTGGTTTTTCAACACTATTTTTTACTTGGTCAGCAGTAAAGTGCCATTGATTCTTTTGATTGGGGGGGGGGGGCAGTTGGCACTCAGCTAATGGACTGACAAGAAGCCATATCTCTCTGCACTAAAGTTTGGCGAGACGGTGTGCAGTTTCAGGCTCTATACTTACTTGCATTGGAAATGGTACAGTGATTGCTCACCAGATTGGCCCTTACTATGAAAGGCAAAAGGCTGTGTAAATTAAGTCTATGCTGTTTGAAGTTTAGAAGAATGAAAAGTAGTAAAATAAAACATTAAAAATTCTGAAGGTTCTGAAAAAGAGTCACATGTGATTTGAAACATTAACTCTAACACTGCCAGACTTTTGAGTTCCTCTAATTCTGTCATGTAAATTGTTGGAAATTTCAACTGCAGAGGTTTGTGGATGCTCCATCATTGAATATATTTAAGAGATGGACAGATTTTTGGTTTCTCATGGAACCAAGGGATACAGAGACCAATTGGGCAAGTGGAGTTGAAGGTATATTTCAGCCACATTCGCATTGAATGGCGGAGTGGGCTTAATGAACTATATATTCTACAGCTGCTCTTAATTCTTATATTCCTATGAGACCCAATCATAAAAAAAATCAGGCCTTTTACATGGTTCATTGGTTGGACTGTGCAATCCTCTTTCCCAAAGAGTGTATCATACTTTGCATTATATAATCTTAAGTTTTCAGGGACTATATACTTACAGACAGTCTTTCAGTGTCATGGCTGACTTTCCCCTCTCTTGCACCACTGTAGCATGGGAGGCTAGGGACATAAACTAAGGTTGAGGATCAGTGAAACCAAACCTTTAGTTATTTCTATTGGTCAAGATCTTCACTGGGAACCCGTGTTGCTCCAAAAAAAGTGCCTGCCTACTTATGTACAGATGTATGCGAATAATGCAGTAATAATGAATGACATCCTCCATCTAATTTCCTGTCATTTTCTGCTTCATTTGCATTGAATGTAATATATGCTTGTTTAAAATGGACTTGCCAGGATCAGCTGCTAAGGAAAAGTGCAATTTAAAGGGGCAAAACTAGCTTGAAATGAAGACCTTATTTCTGGATTTAAGTATGTGTGCTTGAGCAATGATCCTCCCGATAGGCTTTGCAAATTAATTTCGGTCAGACTTAAACGCTCACCCTTTCTTAGATTTTGTTAGACTACCACGTACCACAGCACGGACTCAAATTATGGTGGCTTTACTCAAGTTTACTGTCAATTGTTCAGTCATTGCAAGTCCATGCTGCCCTATTTACCCTTTCCTCCTGTTTAGGATCTACACTAAAGCACCATTTCCTTATCCCAGTGTCATTTCCTGTCATCCTCTCGCATGCAATGTGTGTGCATGTAGCATTCGAATTAAGTACTTCTCCATTGTTAATTGGGTGTACTCAATAGCTCCTGATAGCCACTCCAAACATCACTGTCTCTTAATGACAACCCCGACTTTCATTTGTAAAATTTGAGAGGTCTGCTTCTGCTTAGCATTCGATGTTCTTCCTCATCTTTGCTGTCAGCATAATAATATTTTGTGATCATTATAAAAAGTCCATACAAATGAAGGTGTGATGTTATTTGCACAATATCCAAGATTCCACAGGGTTATACAGAACTTCTTTGTTGCTGTAGCTTAATTGGTGTGAGTTTCTTTATGGCCATGTGGCTTTTGCTGCACTATATTTAACAGATATATTAAATGTAAAGAATTAAAATACACAATGATCAACACAGCAAATTACACTACAGCAACAACCTTTATTTACTTAATACCTTTAATGAAATGAAATGTCCAAAGGTGTGTCACATGAGCATTATAAAACAAATTATGATATTAAATTACAACATCTAACTTACTCATTCATGATTTTGAAAATAACATGTACAATATTTCAATCTTTCTCTTCTAAAACAGTACAGTGAAACAGGATAAATCGATGAACTAGAACTGTCAATCAATTGAAAGAAAAAACATTGGAAAAGTTTGGCTGGCATACCTATTGTAATGTGCCAACAAATCTAACACCCTCTCCTGGTGGATCAGGAATGAGCATTTATCTGTCTTCAAAGCTGCAGTAAATGGCATTTCAAACAATAACACTTTCCTGACTGGAAATGTAAGCAGGTAATTGCCGTCATCTGATCATATTTGCATGGTTGTACACTGAGCCTTTCACAGCTATTTGTTTGTGCAGTTGGGGCCAGCCACCTTCGACAGAAGGTGACCCTGACACAAGGCAGCAAACATTTCCAGTCAAGGCCAGAAACCTTCTCTCATCTATTTTAATAACACTTGACTACCCAGTGCAAGAAAATGTCTCTTTTACTACCCACCTCCAACACCAGCAATCCAATGGTTTCTTTGCGTGAGATTGTTAACTTCTCCTAAAGTAATACATTCTCTCCATGTCTGAGTGGGTTTTCTCTGGGTGCTCTGGTTTCCTCCTGCAGTCCAAAGGTACGCAGGTTAGGTGGGTGGCCATGCTAAATTGCCTATAGTGTTTAGGGATGAGCAGACGAAGTAGTTTAGCCATGGAAAAGCAAGGTTACAGGGATGGGGTAGGGGGTGGTGAGTCTGGGTGGATGCTCTTTGGAAAGTAAGTGTGAATTTGATGGGCCGATTGGCCTGCTTTTACACTGTAGGGATTCTAGTACAGGAAACTGTAGACATCTGACTACTAGGGACTGGATTGACACTGCCTAGAGCCACTTCTCAAAAAGGATAGAGACATTCATCCTGTCATTCTGGGATGGGTTTAAATTCAGGTCCTAAAGGTTAAAAGGTCAGTGATTAATGCACTGTATCATCCAATTTTTCTTCAAACGTCTTTAAACTTTAAGCAGTGATATAAATAGATTCTCTCCCAACACTCAATAACCATGTCTTTAGGAATCGATTTAAAGTAGCACACACGTCTTAATTTTAAAACATATAATTTAATACATTAAACTGAAGTGATTTCTGGTTTGTCACAATTATGTTTGCAATAATATTTTTTTGTAGATGCTGTATGGAAACATTTGGAAAGCTGTATAACCATGCCGTACTCAAATGAGAATGTTTCATTAAAGATGAGTTTAGATGGGAACTGTGAATCCACAGGGACATCAATCCCCATAACAAAAAAGTCAAGGCAACCTAGGCAGTCTGAATAAGTGACCACAAAATGTTATTAGCTATAAAATACGAATCAGCTGGAAACCATTCACGGAATTCTGAAGGAAGTGAGTAACGTAATGAAAGGATTTACTTTACTACTAAGGTTTATTCCTTGACATATGTAGGCTCTGAGTAAGACATAATAAAAATTACTATAAACTGTATAAAACAGAATAGTAAAGTTTCAAAACAGACCTTTCCTGTACAATATTTATTTAAAATTGAAAAACATATCCTATTAATTTGGACTCACCTTTGGCTTTAATAGCCAATGGACAGTGAACTTATAATATACATTGATTCGTACAGTTAAGGCACAGCAAAGTATTTTGGGCTTTATAGTACAAATATTAAAACCCAAAGATTCACCAGAATGGTATCAATACTGAGGGATTAAAGTAATAAAAGCTGAAAAGTAGGGCTTTCGTACTGGGAAACAGAAGGTTAATCTTGTCTTCTTATGTGGTTCGTGTGTGGAGTGTTACATAGGACCATCTAGTCTCCCAGTAGTATGCTGCTTGTGACCACAGTCTTTTATGCAAGAACTCTTTATTTACAGCAAAGGATGCACATAAATTGTGCCTTCATAGGAGGTTAGAGTGTCTGCCACTTTCCAGATCTAACCAGATATGCAACACAACATCATTTGTTTCATTGTCACCATGTATGCTTCTGAAGCTAAACCGTTACTCTACAAATGTATACTTATGTCAGAAAGTGTGGTGCTGGAAAAGCACAGCTGGTCAGGCAACTTCCGAGGAGCAGGTGAGTCGATGTTTCGGGCATAAGCCCTTCATCAGAAATCATTCCTGATGAAGGGCTCATGCCCAAAACATTGACTCTGCTACCCCTCAAATACTTTCTGACCAGCTGTGCTTTTCCAGCACCACACTTTTTGATTGATCTCCAGCATCTGCAGTCCTCACTTTCTCCTAATAAATGTATACATATGGTCTATGGTTAAGTGATTATGCAGTACAGGTATGGGTATTGGACTTCTCTATACCTATGCACAATGTCTGCAGACTGTTTGACATATTCTCAAAAGTGTGCATGAAAACTGATACTCAAACATCAAAGTTAATTTGTACATGAAAGGCTTCCAGTTGCTTTTGGAGTCTGCAATGGCCATGAGTTGGATTGCCAACTTTGAAAAATGATTTGGAATGAATAGGAAATTAATTAGATCCTTTCAGTTTCCCAAAAACCTAGATGATCATGATCACAGTAATAATGGCAAAGAACTATTTCTATTCATTGCAACCAATATTTGGTGGCATGATGATAGATAAAATTCACCAAATAGGATGCAATAAGCAGAAAGCGTTCTTCAAATTCTTGATGAAATACATTCTCAAGTGCAGGTACTATTTTACTAATAACATCTCTAATTGAGGCTGCAGTTGTCATTTGTTTTATTTATTCATTTTGTGGGCATCGCTAACTGGCCAGCATTTATTGTTCTTCCCTAGTTGCCCTTGAGGAGGTGGTGGTGAGCTGTCTACTTGAACTGCTGTAGTCCACTTGCTGTAGGTTGACCCATTAGGGAGGGAATTCCAGGATTTTGAACCAGTGACAGTGAAGGAAGGCTGAAAAATATTTCCAAGTTGGGATGGTGGCTGGCTTGGAGAGGAACTTGAAGGTGGCAGTGTTCCTATATATCTGCTGCCCTTGTCCTTCTTGATGGAAGTGGTTATGGGTTTAGAAGGTGCTGTCTGAGGATCTTTGGTGAATTTCTGCATCTACCTTGGATACTAATGCTCAAGTTCAACCTGTGGAGGAATCAGATTGATCAAGCCCTTTTTCATTGGCTCAGTGATCTCATTGGGGAGAAAGTGAGGTCTGCAGATGCTGGAGATCAAAGTTGAAACTTTATTGCTGGAACAGCACAGCAGGTCAGGCAGCATCCAGGGAACAGGAGATTCGACGTTTCGGGCACAGGCCCTTCCTCAGGAAGGGCCTGTGCCCGAAACGTCGAATCTCCTGTTCCCTGGATGCTGCCTGACCTGCTGTGCTGTTCCAGCAATAAAGTTTCAGTGATCTCATCACATAGGACAACTTCAGCAGAATTTGTTGACCATGTTGAGAACTGTCCAATGTCAAGAGAATGGCAGGAGTTGTTAGAGTTGCTTCTCCATTATATACACAAAATAGAATATCTACTGTGGAAAAAAAAGTTATATTCAAGATATCAAGCAAGCTATGGGCTAATAATTTTATGATTAAACTTGGCATGAACAGCCTAAGCAATTCCCACTGACTGATGGCACACAGTCACCTCAGATCATTTTCCCACTTTATATTTATATTAAGGAGAAATAACACAGAAGAAATACAGAATACACTGTATGCAGGTAAGGAAAGTACAGTATGGTCACAGCATTTCAATGTTGTGACAGTTAACTTTGGAAAAGACAGCTTAAAAGACAGCTATGGTACAGGAATGTTACATAATATAAACAGAGGGTAATGGTATGTCATTATGTTCCAATGTATTGGGCACAGGTAAAGTTGTCTATTTACACATTGTTTGGCACAGGCCCTTTGTAAATGTGTCGTTCAGATCCTGCTTAGATGTAAAGATAAATATTTTATTGATGGCAAACTAATGTAGAGATAAATTTGTGTACCAATGCAGGTGTCTTACACTATTGCAAAAATGTTGCTATGTTAGAGAGAGTTTGGAGACATTGGCAAAGGAAATGACTTGGGTCACAGCGTAATCAGCAGTGAACACTTCATGACACCAACAGGTGAGACTGCGCTGCCCACTTATTAAAATAAATGCTTTCCATTTTTGCAAAAGGGTAATGGATTATCTGTCCCCAATTTATGAATTAAAAATGTTAACATGCAAATTGCAGTCTCTACAATGAACGTGGGTACTTAAGGAGGAAATGCATGTAAGAGTTTGCAGCAGCATTGGATTGGAGGCAACTGGGGCTTAACTACTATCTCCCTTCTCCCAGTGGCTTGGACGTGGCATGATTGATACAATTCATGTGTTCTAACTAATTATTTGACCTGTGAGAAAACATTGCAGCCAACAGACATAAATGAATACTTCCTCATACAACATTTGTGAGCAGTAATGACACCAATTAAAAATGCAGTAACTGTGGCCATGAGAAGTCACTACATTGATTCACAGAAGCACTCAACAAAATTAAACATAATAATGAAAGAGGGAAAGAAAATCTAACAAGGCCCTATTAAGCACGAAGAGCAGCATCAGGCACATGATAGTTAAAAAAAAGCACAGGCCAACTGGAATAAGCCGATGGCTAAAGACCAACAAGGAACTGGCTTCCTGCAGCCAGCTGCTGTATGACTTAGGGAAGAATAATTGATTGCTAAATGGCACTTCAATTGGAAGAATAAATGAACAAGAAAAAATCACTGACTAAAGCAAAATGTTGTGGACACTGAAAATCTGAAATGGAAACAGAAACAGAAAGTTTTATAGATTTCAGCAGATCTGGCTGCTTCTGTGAAGAAGGAAACAGAGTTAATGTGTGGAATATTCTCAGGCTCTGAACAATATGGGTTATGGTGAGATGAGAGCCAGAATTGGGTAAGATGATCATTAAGCCCCATCTCCATGTTGAGATTATCCTGCTACAACTTGTAGTCTTTTCTGAAATGGCTTGGCTTATTCTCACTAGACCACAGTGAGTTCCCAACTAACATTCATTATTGGTTGTTAAATGCTTGATTGACATTCCTACTCACCACAGGCTGAGATTTTACCAAACTCACTGTAAAAACTAGCCATCAGGAAAACTCAACATGGAACCAAAGCCTGGTGCTATATAAATTGCTCTTAATGAGGCTTTGTTAGATTTTCTTTCCCCCTTTTATTGTTATGTTTCACTTTGCTGTGTGCTTATGTGAATCAACCTTGTAAATTCTCAAGTCCACAGTTACTGCATTCTTAATAGGTGACTTTATTAGTCATAGCTGTTGAGTGAGGAAGTATTCACTTACGTCTGTTGGCTGCAAAGTTTTCTCACGAAATTCATTGAAAACCATAAATTGCATCAATCATCCATGTCCAGGCCAATGGGGAGTAGGTTGGTAGTAGTTATAAATCAACTGCCTCCAATCGAAAGCTGCTGCCAACACTCACGTACATTGTTGGTGGGATCAACTCTAAAAGACCTCCATATTGGTCACCAAGCACCAACATCTCAGGTACACTCAATGGGCACCAACTACATGCACTCATATCCATGGACATTAGCATCTGACAAGTGCCAGACTCTAAGAACCCTCATCTCTTATCCAGTTACAGTGTGCTGCAGAATTTCAAAGCTGGAACTTAGAGTGTACTGGCAACTATCTTTGCAATGCTGCAGCGAGGAAACACCCTTCAAGCATAGATACCCAGCTCATTCACTGGACCAGGCGGCATCTCTGTGCTCATTGTTTGTTATTATAGCACTCACTCATGCTTGCAGCATCTCTGCCTTGCAATGACATTTTGTGCACTGGTCACCTCAGCCAGAGATATCAGGCTTAAATTATTACTGTCTTGCATGTCATTTAGAGCAGGACATTACAAGGGTTGTTAGCAGGCCTCAGTCTGAACATAGATGGCACAGTTAGTACTGTTAGTGGTGGTAGTGAGGTTACCTGTGCAAGTGAGTAGACCCATATTGAGGGCACAGAGGGTTAATGGTATCACAGACTGGGTGAGAGTGAGTGAGGAAGACGTTACAGGTAATAGTGAGAGTGGTGAAGCATGAGCTTTAGTGTGAGATAGGTCCAGTTGAGATAAAAAGTGATAGAAAAAAAGTGATATAAAATATTTGAGTCTCCAACATCATTCTCCGTAGCTCCAGACTACAACAAGCTGCCTGAGACTGCTGCATATTGGCTTGCAAGATATCTGCAGCCTCAATCAGTGATTTTGTTAGATAAATCATAGCTGCACTTAAGAAGGCATTCTCTGGAGTGGAACATATTTCATCAAGAATTTGAAGAACACTTTCTGCTTATTGCATCCTATTTGGTGAATTTTATCCATCAGAATGTCATCAAATATTGGCTACAACAAATAGAATTAGTTTTTTGCCATTATTACAGTGACCATGATCATCTAGGTTTTTGGCTGATGGAGATCATATTGATGCAACAGCACAGTAATCAATACCCTTACCCATTGGATTCTGGACCTGTCTTCTTGCCTTATCCATGGTGGATATTGCAGTGCTGTGGGTCAGATTTGTCTTTGGGTGAAGAACTGAAGAATAGATTTGTTGCTTTAAATGGTGTGCATTTATCTAAAGAAGGATATCAAAATGTTGAACATTTTGCAATTAGTTGAATATAAAAATGGATGTAGCAGACATAAATGTAGAAAAAACATGTGTCTGTATTTAGATTATAAAATGAGTCATTGGATGTCAAGGAGCTGAAAATATATCACCATTCTAGTAGACTCCTGCATTAAATCTAGTAGTGGGCTGACTAGAATGGTCATTGGCTGAGACTTAGTCTTATAGCCATCTTTCCAAGATGATCTTTTGATAGAGGAATTTCCATCCACCTCTACAAACCAGCAACACAAAGTTAGTAGGTGCTGAGATTCTCTAATTCAGGACTTATTGCTCCTGGATCTTCAATCAGGATCCAAACTTCAACCAGCACGTCTTTTTAGGGGAGTTGCAAGGATATAAAAATTGCTGTTGTTGTTGAGGCAGTGGGGGAGGTGCACAGCAGTTCCCTATAGCTGTCCAGACACAGCTGGTGTTTCCAGAGTTTGTGAGAGACAAGGAGAAGATAGGTGCACTGGTAGATGTCCATACAAAACTGAAGATCAGTTTCTCTGAAGCTCCTGCAGATCACCCCACACCACTGAAGGCCTTCCTTCCTTGGTCCACATTCACTTTACCCACAAACATCGTCAATATCAACCCCTCTATGCTTCTAGGATGTTGTATGACTCTATGACCCTATGACTATGACTAAAGTCTGATGCATCTTGGCAGTTGTGCTGGGAAGTGTGACCCTGAGATTTACAGGGTCCAAATGCAGATCTGGCTCCCTTGGGAAGTAACGGGAAATAATTGATTTGTTGCATGAAAGTCTGAGAACAGGAAACCATGAACTTTAGGTTCGTTTATCCTCAACAAATGTTACTGAACAGTGGGAGCTTGTGGAAATGTCATTGACAGGTTAGGCATTCACAGTATTACAGAAGAACATTCAAAATCTTCAGAAAAATGTTCAGATTCATAAGTTACTAAAAGCTTACCTTTTAATTCAGAGATACAGTTAAACACTAAGATCAGAAAAAAACCTTTTTTACAGTCAATCATTTGAGTTTTTTTCAGTTATCCAAACAAACTCATAAATAATGTGAATTTTGAAAACCTTTCCCCAGTGGGTTTACTGGCTAGAGAAATTCTGCAGGCCTACTCCTGTATTCAAGTTGTGTGAACCTGTTGATAATATCTACATGCTGGCTTTTTACAATGAAGTAAAATAGGAGGACAGTTCAAATCCAGGTGCTTGAAGGACTTCAGAGGCAACAGGGATAGTTTTGTTTTTCATTGGGAACATTCTTGAGTTCAATGAAATGAAGTGAGGATGAAGAGAGCTCTAGAACAACTTTGGTTGATGTCAAGGTGTTCATCGAATGCACTGTTTTAGAAGATGGGGGTAATAAGGAAATGAGAAAGATTTGACAATAACTCCAGGTAAATTATAATTTTGGTTTGATTATTCTTATTACCACAATTGACATTCACAATTAAAAATAGGTATAGTCCTGTAATCTTCAAATTTAACAATTTCAGACATCTTAAATGTTTGAAATGAAAGTGAGTGACAGACACAAAGACAATTGTTTTTTCAGCCCTTTTCCACAACAGCCCTTGTTGCTTCAAATATTTATCTTATTTCTGGGTTAAGAAGCAATAATGTTTGTTCAACAGCTACTGTAGAAAGGATTTCGTGCTTCAACAGCACTGAGGAAAGAATGTTTACTAACCATTTTCCCATTTTTTTAGGGATATTTTCACTTTAAACCACTCCTTAACACCTAATCTCCAAACAAAGGAACTGGTCTCGCTAGTCACTCAATCAAAGCACTTCATAAATCCTTTTTAAAAACCTTTATTCAATCTCCTCTTAAACCACGTTGCTCTAGTGAAAATGGTCCAGGTACTTCAAGTCTCTCCTCATAACTTTACTTCCTCAACCATGGCATCATCCTGGTAAATCTTTACTTAGTACTCTTGATCATTTTAGTGTTCTTTCTCTTGTAGGTGCCCAAAAATTTAACTGTAGCCTGACCAATCCATTTTTTCAACAAATACATGATTAGTTCTTTACTCTTTTCATCCATGTTGTTAAACTTAAAACCACAAGGTTTATTGCAGGGTACTATCTAAAAGCATGGTTAACAAAAACAAATAGGAAAGTGATCAAGGAGAATATCACCTGTCTAAGGATAGGTACCGTGTACTTAGAAATTTACACAGAAACAATCATATCATATCAACCCAAAGGGCTTATATATTTCTGTTATGCTGCACATGAAATTCCTCTCACCCAATCCATATAACCTCCATTATTTTGCATTTACATAGATCTTTTAATACATTAGTACTATGCACCTGAACCATTGCATGCATTAGCAATGATGTGGAGGTGCCTGTGTTGGACTGGCGTGGAAAAAGTCAAGAAGTCATACGATACCAGGTTATAGTCCAACTGGTTTATTTGAAATCACAAGCTTTTGGCGCACTGCTCCTTGTCAGATCATTTCACCTGACAAGGGAGCAGCACTCCGAAAGCTTGTGATTTCAAATAGACTGCTGGACTAAAACCTGGTGCTGTGTGACTTTTGACTTTATGCATGAGCAAGTTCCACATTTTAGACATTCTTTGAATAAAGAAGTTTCTCTAAATTCCTCAATGTGTTTATTTGTGGCTGCCTCATATAGCTCAGGCTATTGACAGTTCAAGGTGTAGAGAAGAGCTGAAGCCTGATAGAAACATTTTTCAACTTGAGAATGGCAAGGCAGTTTTGATGAGGAGGATCAGCAGCTAGTTGATGATGAAGGAACACAATGAGAAAACATACAGGAGAATATTACTCTTCCTGATGAATTACGCAAGTTAGAAATGTACGTAAGTAGAAAACAAAAAAAAATTGTTGAATTTATGTTTCATTCATGAGATTTGCATTAGTAGTTGCATTGGAATTCCACAACAGAAAATAGCACATTTGTGAAGATATGGGTGTTGAACTTGCACATTTTCTTTCTATTACTGTCTTTAAAGTCATCTTTAATATGGTTATTTACTTTAATACTATAACAGTTTTAAAATTCATTAATCACACTAAAAATATTACAGCTACTTGCTTCATTATTTACTAAATATTTCATTATTTAGTGAAGTTGTTCAGATATTTTTAACTGTAAAGGGAATTGACAAAGATGAGTTACCAACTCAATGGGGTGTTTAGGGTGTGGACTCTCAGATTAATGAAGACATTAAGAAGAAAAGAAAGACTTGCATTTATAAAACATTTTTCATGGCATCACAATGTCCCGAAGCACTATAAAGCCAAAGAAATGCTTTTGAAGTGTTGTAGTCTGGGGAAATGTGTTCAACCATGTGAAGTACAGATTGTGACATTGCTGTGCTCCATTAAATTGTACTGTTAATTCTGAACATCGCATAAGAAAAGTGAGTTCAATTTCTGACAAAAGAACACGTAACTCAGAAAGAAGAATCACTTTTATTCACAGCCACCACTAGCAAAATGTAACAATTCTTACACTTCATCAAATGAGCTTTTCCTCCCGATACATGATAAAGTAATGATTCACAAAAACATTCTGCAAAGACAAGTGTTAAACCAAGTTCCATTTAGCACATTCATGAGCAACAAAAAAAAACTTTTTGTATTCTAGTATGCTGCATCCTTTGTGTTTTCTTGTAAGAGGAAGCAGAGACCACACACATGACTGCAGTGGTAGGGCAAATGCGCTGTAAAATTGAGGTGAAAAACCAGGCAGCCGGCATTTACTGTCAATTTCAAAATATACAGAAAGACACTGCAAACAATTGTCATTACAGCCTACCAGCATTTGGTTACGTAGTTAAATTTGATCCTCAATTAACCAAACAAATAAGCTTTACACCAACCCACTTCCCTCTCAGTCTTGCCTATGAGAATTAATATATCGAGTCTTGAACTTTTCCACATTTTAAACAAAAATCCCTTAATTAATGAACCTTTGTAATCCTTGGAAAAATAAGTTCATTGCTGCAAAGAAAAACAACATACAATATGGAACAAATGTTCAGATGTTCAAAGAAACACTTGGAATCAGCAGGCATTAATATTACATGAAAGAAGAACAGGGAACAAAGCAAGGAACATAAAATCAATTCAATCGCGAACATAAATAATCTGCCTGTAAATGCATGGGCACCGAAACTGCCATAGTGTTAAGGAATGTAGCCATGTCAAAAGAGACTTTAAAAGACATACATGAAGGAAATGATTCAGTACAGCTCTGCATTGTATTAAATTGGCATTCATCTCAGCATGCTCAAGTGCTATAGTTGGGACTTGTTAATCAGTTTGAGCAAATTTAGCTCATACTCAGAGGAAACTGGCTGTACATGTGCAAGACCTACATATGGTTGCGCTGTGATCACATTGCCATTCTTTACTGTTCACTAACTATTCACAGAAACCCACAGAATGCCAGAACCTTTGAAACTCCCCAGTGGAGCTCTTTAGATACTTATGCTTGTAAAGCAAGTTAAATGGCAAATCAATTTTTCAGGACTGGTCAACTGTAGAGTAGCCTCAGTATTATTTAAATCGATCCAAAGTAGTTTAAAATACTGACCATGTCCCTTTATGTTATAAAAGCTGCAGTAAAATTAAGCAACACATAACCACCGCCAGTTTTCGACTGCCCAGAAAACAGATTCTAGGAGCAGCTGGTAGTTCACGGCTGCAGTTACTCATTTACACATGAGAAGCTTTTCTTTCTTTCAGGCTCTCAATCAGAGAACACAAGAACAGATGTTTCCTTTATTCAGCAACTGATTATGGATAAATTAAACGTTATCTCAAAGACCCTACTGACTGTTGGAATTAGGCAGCCCTTTTCTTCTGCACCATGAAGTTTAAAAAGGGAACATTTTCCAGAATGAAAAAAAAACTATGTGACAAGGGGAAGTACTCAAACATGTGCAAGCAAGTACTTTATTCACCATTTAAAAACGTGGTTACTTTTTTTGTAATCCAGCATCATAATAGCATGTGCAGAAAAACGAAAAGGAAAGTACATGTATTGCAAAGCTCTAGTTCTATTAAAAAGTGTCTTGCTCCTGTTTATTGTTGACCAGTTTTTCACCTCAATAATCTGTGCAGTGAGCAAATGAACCTGGTTTTTTGTTTGTAAGTGAGAGAAGCTATTTAACCATGAACAGTTTGTTTTGCTTTAGTCCTATTCAAGTTGCTAAAGTTCTTGCCTTACTGCCTTAAAATGGCATCAGCGCTCCAGTCGCTATTTATTTTCAGGAATCTCTTTTTAAGATGCAAGATCATAAATGGCAACAATAATTACCATTAGATGGAATCAAACATCCCGGTAACCCCTTCCCCACAACTCACTAGGAGTGGTGTAAAGTCTGGGTGTAAAATCAGGTGGCCTGGCTCCCTGTCTATCACTTGCTCTCTCCTGCTGGTATTTAGCAGAGTTAGGGAAGACTTTGGGTCACCTAGCTGTTGCTAATTAAAGGCTACTTAAGGATGTCCTCCCACTGCCACTGGTATTCCATCAGTAGGTAGGAGGCTTTTGTGGTGCAGTGGTAATGTCGCTACCTCTGACTCAGAAGCCTGAGTTTAAGTCTCACCTGCTCCAGAGGTATGTAACAACTTCCTGAATAGATTGGTTACATGCATGCTGAAATTATACTTTCTTTGGAGGTAATAATATTCTCCCATCCCTTCTCACTATACCTCTCTCTCTCTCCTCTTTGGTCGCTTGCATTGCCCTTGATGGGCTTTGCATGTAAATTAATCAGTTGGAAAACATGCATGATTTATTGATGCTGCTCAGTATTTGCTGTCCACAAAACAGTCACTTTAGTGACTCCACTCTGCTTTGAGGATCTCGGGTGTCCTTTCTAATTTGCTCAACCTTTCCTTTTTGGAACTTTGGGTTACATTATCGGCTCTGTCTCCTGACATTTTGTGATGAATTCTAGAATTTAAACCAAAGGCTAAGGGCAAAACCTCCTCATCAGAAGCTTCAGGGTAAGAGCACTTCAGGATACAAAGGGAAATTTTATCAGTGGCAGAAAGTGCACAGGCCACTCAATATCTGACAGCATTTCGTCACTCTCTTGGGTTCAGGCAAGGTCCTGCCCAATGTTATTACTCTAGTCAGGCTTATTTCATCTCCACTGCCCTTCCAAACTTGCTCTCTCACCAGCCTTTACCAGCGATCTTCGAAGTTGTCTTCTTTAAATTTTGACTGTAGTCCTTGAGTGTCCTGAGGCAGCACTTGCCACAGCTTGACCCATGTAAAATCCATTCCACTCAATTTCCACCACTCCCTTGCATTCTAAATTACAGAAGAATTTCAAAATGACCTGATTTCCATTTAATTAGCACCTTTCACATTCTTGGGACATTCCAAGTTTCTCCTCAGCAAAACGACTACTTTTGATATGTAGCCATTGTTGCAACACTGGGAATCTTCATGTCATAGTCTGCACCTCTATCAGTAGGACATTGTAGATCCACCCAATTCAAATGGACTGTAGTTGTTCAAGGGAGGCAGCTTACCATCACCCTCTCCAGGGTAACTAGACAAGGGCAATAAATACTGACCCAGCCAGCAGTGCCTATATTCCACGGATGAATGAAAAAAAGAATGTTCTAAACCAACTCAACTGGAAAAAAAGCTTCAATTCAGAATTTTGGCTTAAATATCCAGTGGAATACTTGCATCCAGATGGTAGGGTGTCCCCATTGAATATTACTTAACAAGGTATCTCCTTAAGAAGTACTTAGATGAGCATACAGCATGTCATAACCTCCAAAGCTATGGGCCAAGTGCTGATAAATGGAGCTAGTGTGGATTCAGAGTAGTTTTTGACAGTGTAGACTTGATGGACTGAAGGGTCTTTATGTACTGTATGATTTTATAATGCTACAATTCTTTGTGGTTTTGGGAACCTATAAAGTTGTCCAGCCAATTGGCAAAACCATGGTACCAGCTGAGATGAAGATGTTGCAGGCAACAAATGAGTGTTGACACTTGTCAGATTATAAACCAAAATTGAAGTTTAGATATGACCCATAATTAGGATGAGGATAGACAGCGGAGGTCTAGAAGTCCCTGGTTGCAAATGGATTCCTTTCTTGAGTCTGTTCACAAATCGATTTGTACACAAGTTGGAATCCAATGCAGGACAATATAAAACAGCTGTTCATAAGAACAGGAAGCATTCATATGTCAGATTGTTAAAATTACAACCCCTCACCCCCCCATGTTTGTAAGTAGAAGCATTCATAAGTCAGGTGTTCATAAATTTGGGACCTCATGTATCATACAATTTGATCAGTATTGCCACTGACTGACTAGTACATCTAGTGGCTAGGGATTGTAATTCCACAGCAATGGGAGCCAACTGATATTGAGCATGTCCATTCCAGTATGGACATAGGCATCTGAATGGAAAGACTTACGGCAGGGTACGACAACTGGATTAAACCTATTTACAGAATTAAAATGCCCACAAACACAAGGGGTTAAAAATTGTATTGGAATATTACTTGGACACAGGGGTCATGGGTTATAACCAGCTAACATTGATTCTATATATTCACATAGTTTTGGTGCTGCCATCACAATTACTTGATTGTAAGATGGGCTCCATCTCTGCTTTAGGCTGCTTCTGCACTCAGCATGGAGCCAAGCAGCATTTTCTAATTACAAGTTTTACAGCCAGCATTCTGGCCCTCTTAAAAGAATAACTACATGATCTTGCTTAATATTATTATCATAGCCCTATAATCAAGAAAAATGGAACATCAGTCCGCAAAGGGGGCTCCAGGTATAAGAATGCACGTCTTCCATTGAGCTGGAGGGTCATTGGCTGTTATAAGGCCACACCAATGGAGATAATCTGAAGGAAGGAAGGATACCTCAGTTCCATGAAGGGCCCAGGAGATGATCCAAAATGACCCCCAGAAGTCTTGGTGGCCAGAAGAGGTCACAGCAAGTCTGATGATCACACATGGCTGATTAATGTGTGTCAATCTATCCTCAGATAATACCACCTACCAATTGCTCCACCAGCCTCTCTTGCTGTTTAATGCACTGCAACCAACACCACGTGCCCATCAGCAGTGTTTGTTGCTCAGCTCTTACATCCCAATACTCCAGCTGACTCTCACACACCTCCCAATGCTACCTGCCTTACACACGCTTCTTGCTGCTTCCATGTATCTCCAGCTGTTCAGCTATGGAAGGCACATCACTTAAACACAACTGTTGGCATTCTGTCCTCCCCTTTGCAGGAAAAGGTGGCACAAAAGAAAATGGGGCAGTGCCAAACTGACAAGGAACAAGGAAACCCACATCTCTTGAGCCCAATGGAGGAGATGGATATCTATATCATGGGGGTAGCTGTGAACATTGTGAGGATGCTGGCATGTTCCCATATTATGCCTCTTAGCTCACCCTCATCCTGGCATGACAAGTAAGCTGCAGATGGCATTACCATAGACCTCATCTGGTTTTCCACCACTTCAATTCCATTTTAATCAGCCTAATGTTCTCCTTCTGATTTACTGCTGTCAGACACTCAAGGAGCGCCTAATGAGAACAACATAAGCAGCAGCAGAGCAAGCACAGCACAGCACTGATGAAGAGTCCTCATCACTTTATTTGATACTTGCAGTCAAAACTTCAGGTAGTGGCACTGCACTTATCTCAAAAGCTAGTACAATGATGGGTTCAATCAAGATGAGTCACTGGGTAGAAGGGAACTGCAGAACATTAGATGGGTTCATGTGCTAGCTCACCGGAAGACCTGCTCAGGTGGTACATAGGAGAGTACAAACAGGCATCTGCAGTTGGGTGCAGGGTGCATGGGCAGGCCTACCTGACAGCCACCTTCCGCTATCCAGGAGCACAGTTCAAGCTGCAAGTCTGGAAAGGTCATCATATCCTCCCTCTTCCTGGCCTCCACACCTTCTCCCTATAATGGTACAATCACAGAGAAACTGGCCCCCATAACTGTTATAATCTGTATGGATAGGTTACCCCAGGGGATATAACAGTCCATGACAATTCCAGAAATGTGCCAAAACATTTGCAGAAACACTCCAAGCAACCTCCAGGTTCTTTGCAATAAATGTTCTTCAAAAATCATCTTATTGGCAAGTTGGGCACCTGGACCTTTAAGTAACATGAGTGCAGGGTACCTTTGGCTGGCAAATGCTTGAACATTTGCAAATGACCTGTGAATGGATCTGCTTGGTTCACATTTGAGAAATGGGCTTCCCATCTGCCAGTTGAACTGTGTGATACAATGATAGCATTCAGTTGCTTTGGGTGCTCACAAGGAATGTCCACGGGAGCACCTAACCCTAGGCATGTGTGACATGCCAGAAGAAACTGGATGTGCCATGAGCACCAACAGTGGAATATTCAACTTCAGTGGAAGCACTTCCAGCAGCACCACTAATCCCAGATTCCAATCCTCCCACCAAGACAGTAAGATGCAGCAATGCACTGGGCATACGTTGTGCCTGGGAATGGACTTTAAAGTCATGCAGCAGCCTAAGCGCAGTGCTCAGTGAGTGAATCTGACCTGGCTTCGTGGAGCTGACATCCTGTCTTGCTATTGTTGGCTTAGCTTTGCTGTGGTTGCCTGGAGGTTGACACTGTTATTTCTGCTTTCCCCTTAGAAATGCATGGCCCTTGATGTTATTTTGTTTCAGTGGAATGCTCTTGTTTTATTCAGTGGTAGGGCCATGAGCCGAGAAAGCAAAATTAAAGTCTGTGAAGGAAGGCTAAAATTATTTCCGGGTGCAAGAGGGTTAAAAATCTAATTTGAAGAAAGAAAATTGAAAAATCAAGTGCATTCTTTTAAATATGATTCCCTTACTTTCCTCATAATTATTATTTTTGCTTCTGAATATCTGAAGATATTGCATTTCAACTTCAGTTGTGCAATGTAGAATATATGCAGTTCTGATACGTAGCTAACTTTAAAAGTGCTATTATTCTTATTTATATGTTTGCAAAGCCTGTGAGTCCGAATAATAACCTTAAGTGAAATTATTTAAGTTAGATTAAATCATTAATTGAAATCAGTAATGATTGAATTTGCTAGCTCTGCGTTTCAAAGATGATATGTAAGTGAAATGCTCAGCAGATGAGTAGCAATAATCTACAATGGATAAACAAACAAATCAGTAAAATACTATTTTAGAAATATTGGTTTTATTTTTGATATTATACAGAAATTACATGAAATAGTTACGTAGAGTCACAACATTCAAAACCCCAGCGCAAGTAAACCCTTTTACTTTTAGAAACTGGGTTTGGCATTGAATCTCTTTTTGACAGGTGGGGTGAAAATGCTCTTTACAGAGTGGAGCTGGACCCATTGGACAATAAATGTTGGATATGATTGTTTTCCTGGCACTACTTGATACCATATTTGGGAACCACTGCAACAAGAGACATTAAACCCACTTGGCAGACACACAGTCTACACAAAGCATTAAAACCCAGTGTGCCACACAGAGCGCTTCCTCCAACTGCTACCATAGCAGCACACAAACATTCAACTAACACATCGCAACGTGCACCAGGAAAACAGCAGAGAACTGGAAAAGTATCATTAACAACAGAGAAGTGAAAACAATTGTAACAAAACAAAAATGGATACACAAGTTTAAATACAGAGATGATAAATGCTTTCCCTCCACCATCCCTGAACTTATTAATATACATGTCACTGTTTTGTTAAATAGAAATAGCAAATATTGAACAGTTAAATCTCAGTAAGACAAGAAAAACAGTGAGAATCAAGGAGACTGACTGTTCTGCAAGAGGATGGAAAGACGATGGTGTGTTGTTAAGAGAATGCAGTGAATGAAACGTTTTAGGAGCACAGAGAGAGGGAAATGTGAAGAGAGTTAGGCGTTACAAGACCAGAGAAAGTGAATCATGAGAAAATGTTAGTGGGCTTCAGATCATATCATGTGGGTGTGAACTGTGACCACTGAGCAGATTACCTTGATCCCTTTACTGTTTCATTGGTGGATTGCTAGCCTGACATCCAGTACTGCAATAAATATTGGGCAGAATGAAGCCATTGTTTTGGATCTCTTCCACAAATTGCATTCGCTATGAAACACGGGCAACTATCTTCCCAACCAACAAAAAAACAAATGTTTTGTGACCCTCATGACCCAAAGATGACCACAGGTCTACAAATTCATGCCATCACTGAGACCATCTATTTCCTCCACAACAACAGCACCCAGGTCCACCTGTGACTCAGCTTATCTGCTGCTGAAACTTATCCACATGTTTCTAATCTTGACACAAGACTGTTCCAATGCATGCCTGGCAGGTCCCACATCTCCCATTCTCCACAATCTTAACCTTATCAATGAGCTACCCATTTTTAAAATGTACCAAATCTCATTCACCCTATCGGTGCTGTGCTTGCTAACTTCAGAATGCCAGAAATTATACATAGTACAGAGCAGAGGGAGGCCATTCTATCCACTGTGTTTGTACTGACTCTCCAAATGAGCTGTTCACTTGGTGCCATTCTCCTGTCTTCTCCCTGTAACTCTGCAGATTGTTCCTTTTCAAATAACTACCTCATTCCCATTTGAATGCTTCACGGGAACCTTGTTCCACCAGACTCTGAGAAAGTGGATTCCAAACGCTAACCACTCATTGTGTGAAAAAGCTTTTCCTCATATCACTTTTGCTTCTCTTACAAATTACTTTAAATCTGTGCCCTCTAGTTTTTGATCCTTTCGCGAATGAGAATATTTTGGACTGATTCTTATATATTGGCTGAGTCCAAGTTGCCTCAAAGTACTTGGAGGCCTTCCAAGTTGCCTCGAGTCTTTTTGCTGCAAGGCCTAACTACCTTTCTTACCAAACTTGCCACATTAACACCCATCTTGCTCCAATGGTATTTGTCATGTCTGATTCTGGCCCCATCTCAAGATGCCAACTTGCCACTTAATGATAGATGACCAGATGGGTCTGCGTGTAATGTTGCTTTCCTTTAAAGATTCTCACATTGATGGGTCCTGCAAACTCCTTCCTCACAGGATGATTCACTTACCCGGCTGCTCTGAATATGCTCACAGCCAATTTTTCCCCAAGGCGCACTTTCATTTTCCAGCTGTTCCACCAGTAGTGCTGGTGGCTTGCATCCTCTGCCTGCACATGTCAATGAACCCCCAGATATCCACATTCTATTCATAGTAGCCCATCCCATAAGCCCTCTAGGATTCACACTTTCCCAGATTCCCAGCCAAACCATGTACATGTACCTGCACCTACCCATCTTTCCGACTCATCCCCTGGCAAATGAGGTGACAATACCAGTGATGGTCATTCACTGTCCCCACTCCCATCCTTTGAAACCAGAGTGCTTCTGACCACACAACTCTCTTTCCCACATTAACCACCTCTCCACCATGCTTTACCATGTACCTCCCAACATTGCAGATACTGTAATGCCCCTTCACAACTGTAATCCTCAATTTCCTAGCGCCTGCAGCTCCAGTTACAAAGACTAATATGCTAAATCTTCCTGTACAAGAAGTGCCAAGACCCCTGACTGGTTGCTGTACATTTCCCCAATCACATCAGGCCTCATTCAGATTGGCCGCTATCGACCCAAAGGATTGACAATGATCCACTCCCAGAATGCAGAGGCATGGATTCTCTGACTGTGACCAACTGCCTGGATTGATATCGGAGTCTGCCCTTTACTTACTGTGCCAGAGGCCCCTGACTGACAGGTGTTTCCATGGACTTTGGTAAGAACCATTCCTAAGACTTTGAGACATGGCTGTCTGCCTGCTACACATTCAGTATATTAGTTGCATAAGCTGCTGGCACATGGTATAGGAGTGAGATTGACATAACACACTGCTGTACAGGAAGAGCTTGATTGAGCTCTGCTGACAAACAAGACCAGATGCCTGCAGTATTACGCATGTCAAGTCAATGCATGAATACTATGAGAATCCAGGTAGACACTAAGTGAACAATCATGAAGAGAGCAAGCAAGCAAGTGTGTGGAAAGTATCCCTACTATAGCCTTTCAATTCTCCTTGTTGTTGTGCTCTTCAATGCAAGCCTGTGCTTCCATGGAATGCTGCAGGTGGGGACCATGATAGTCATGAGAGGTGGACAGATGCCGGGTAGCATGTCCATAGAGAGGGGTGCTTGTGGTTGGTGCCTGTGATCATACCCTGGGCTGTTGTTTGGTTTCAGGCAACATGGAGCCGGTGATGAGCTGAACCTCGAGATAGCTGCTCTGGTTTCCATGTTGAGTTTTCTTGACGTCTAGCTTGCTTGGCAAGTTTGGTAAGATAGTAAGCAAGTTAGTGAAACAAGTTATGCCATCAGCAAGGTATTTAACAAGAATAAACCCCCTTTAATGGCACCTCACTGCTACCTAGCAAGGGGTACCATACAAGTAATGAAAAGCAGAAAAGATACAGTGACCTCCTCCCCACATCTAGATTAGCCTCATTGGACGTCTCATCAGATTCTGTCATGACCCTTACCACAGTCCAAGTTGCTCAGACTTCTATAAAATTCCACCTTCTCTCTCTATCTGTTCTGTCCTAGCCTTTGATGATTTTGAATGCTTCAATCAGATCTTATCTCAGACTTCTCATAGAGTCATAGAGATGTACAACATGGAAACAGACCCTTCGGTCCAACCAATATCCCAATCTAATCTAGTCCCAACTGCCAGCACCCGGCCCATAGCCCTCCAAACTCTTCCAAATACCTCTTAAATGTTGCAATTGTAGCAACCTCCAACACTTCCCCTGGCAGCTCATTCCATACACATGCCACCCTCTGTGTGAAAAAGTTGCCCCGGAGGTCTCTTTTATATCTTTCCCCTCTCACCCGAAACCTATGCCCTCTAGTTCTGGACTCCCCCACCCCAGGGAAAAGATTTTGTCTATTTATCCTATCCATGCCACTCATAATTTTGTAAACCTCTATCAGGTCACCCCTCAGCCTCCGACAATCCAGGGAAAACAGCCCCAGCGTGTTCATCCTCTCCCTATAGCTCAAATCCTCCAACCCTGGCAACATCCTTGTAAATCTTTTCTGAACCCTTTCAAGTTTCACAATGTGTTTCCAATAGGAAGGAGACTAGAATTACACGCAATATTCCAACAGTGGTCTAACCAATGTCCTGCACAGCCACAACATGACCTCCCTACCCCTGTTCTCAATACTCTGACCAATAAAGGAAAGCATATCAAAAGCCTTCTTCACTATCCTATCTACCTGCGACTCCACTTTCAAAAGCTATATTCCAACAGTGGTCTAACCAATGTCCTGCACAGCCACAACAATGACCTCCCTACCCCTGTTCTCAATACTCTGACCAATAAAGGAAAGCATACCAAAAGCCTTCTTCACTATCCTATCTACCTGCGACTCCACTTTCAAAAGCTATGAATCTGCACTCCAAGGTCTCTTTATTTAGCAATACTACCTAGGACCTTACCATTAATTGTATAAGTACTGCTAAGATTTGCTTTCCCAAAATGTGGCACATCGCATTTATCTGAATTAAACTCCATCTGCCACTTCTCAGCCCATTGGCCCATCTGATCACGATCCTGTTGTAATCTGAGGTAACCTTCTTCACTGTCCACTACACCTCCAATTTTGGTGTCATCTGCAAACTTACTAACTTATACCTCTTATGCTCACATCCAAATCCTTTATATAAATGACAGAATGTAGTGGACCCAGCACCGAACCTTGTGGCACTCCACTGGTCACAGGTCTCCAGTCTGAAAAACAACCCATCACCATCACCCTCTGTTTTCTACCTTTGAGCCAGTTCTGTATCCAAATGGCTAGTTCTCCTTGTATTTCGTGAGATCTAACCTTGCTCACCAGGGTCCCATGAGGAACCTTGTCGAACTCTTCGAGGAGAAAGTAAGGTCTGCAGATGCTGGAGATCAAAGTTGAAACTTTATTGCTGGAACAGCACAGCTGCTGCCTCACAGCACCAGGGTCCCAGATTTGATTCCAGCCTTGGGTGACTGTCTGTGTGGAGTTTGCACACTCTTCCCGTGTCTGCATAGGTTTCCTCCTGGTGCGCCGGTTTCCTCCCACAGTCCAAAAGATGTCCAGGTATGGTGAATTGGCCATGCTAAATTGCCCATAGTGTTAGGTGCATTAGTCAGAGGGAAATGGGTCTGGTTGGGTTACACTTCGGAGGGTTGATATGGACTGGTTGGGCCAAAGGGCCTGTTCCACACTGTAGGGAATCTAATCTACTCAAGTTTGTGAGACATGATTTCCCACGCACAAAGCCATGTTGACTACCCCTAATCAGTCCTTGCCTTTCCAAATAAATGTACATCCTGTCCCTCAGAATTCCCTCCAACAACTTGCCCACGACTGATGTCATGCTCACCGGTCTATTGTTCCCTGGCTTCTCCTTACCACCCTTCTTAAACAGAGTCACCACATTAGCCAACCTCCAGTCTTCTGGTACCTTACCTATGACTATCGATGATACAAGTATCTCAGCAAGAGGCCCAGCAATCACTTCTCTAGCTTCCTACAGAGTTCTAGGGTACACCTGGTCAGGTCCAAGTAATTCCACCTTCTTCAGTCTGTCTTCATAACTGAAATCATGACATTCCTCACATCCAGAGATGCTGGATTTCAGTACCTGCATTAGTTTCTGGTTATGGAATGCATTGAGTTTAAAACTCTCAAATTTTTGAGATCCCATAAGACATTATCCTGCTCAATCTTCGTAACATCCTCCATCCTTATAACACTTAAAGATTCCTGAGTTCTTCCAATTTTGACCTCTTGTATGTTCCTGATCTTGATCACATCACTAGAGATGGTTGTGCCTTTAGCTGACAAGACCCTAAATTTGAATTCCTGAAGCATTCTGGTCCTCTGAGTTGGATTTTATGAGGCACTATGGTTCCCACTAATCCCCTTTGTTGCTATCTAACAAGTATGGAGGGGTGGGGTGCTTGTCCATGGCTGTGGCTTTCCAGAGCCATTTAATGAATAGTTGGCCACTGTTAGGCTAAAGGTTGGACGTCTGTCCCTAAAAGACAGAAAATCCCAGTTCAAATAGCTGCTGGCCAATAAGAGGTCAGCAGTTATCCAGTACCAACAGCACTACCAGGAACAGGAGCTTGATAAATGCTTAGAGTCTTGCCAAAGCCATGCCTGCTTATGGGCACCAGGTCAAGGAGAAGTAGAAAAATAAAAACAGAAAGTGCTACAGAAACACAGGTCTGCTCACATCTCTGGCGAGACAAAGACAAGAATCCAATATGAATTATTTAGAACTGAAAGGACTGGAAGAATGATCATTTTTAAGCTGTTGACTAATGGGGAGGAGGAATAAGTGGAACAGATGGTGAGGGAGTGCAGAGCAAATGGCAAAAGGAGTGCTATTGGTGCTAGCAGAGTGATATAGACGCAAAATAGGTATTGATGGTAATTGTTAATAGCAGAAAATAAGTCAGTTCTGCTCAGAACAGAATCATACAAATAAGACATTGGGTGGGGGAGGTGAGTAAAAGCGTGTAACCAAAATGAATGTTCTGAAGTTGTTGAACTCAATGTTGAATTCTGAAGGTTGTCAAGTAAAAAATGAGGGGCAAGAGTTCCCTCAATTTTGCTTACATCCCTTATCATCCCTCTCCATCTTGTTTGAATGAATTTGTTCCAGCAGAGGTGCCCATTTTTTATTATTAACACCTAACATCAGTACCTTTTCTGAAACCATAAACCTTTTCTACTACCATATTCCACTCAAACATTGGCAAATAGATGGTTCAGGTAATTGCAAGAAAGTCTGTCAAGGGGAGAGTGTGATTGCATTATAAATGCTCAAACATGAATCTGAACTGAGTCCACACAAGCCATGTGCAAGGTCAATATAGTCTAGATATCAACACATTGGCCAACTTTAGCATATCCATAGCCTTATGGCCTGTAACTGAATTCCTCCAAGCTGGGCTGCAGCAAAGAGGTAGGAGCAATGTGCCACTGACACATGAAAGGGAAATGGTAATAAAGGATTAGAAGTGTTAATTCCACTCAGCATGCTTATCCATATTACCTTGTTTCCTGATGGACAGGTTGACCTCTATGGATCACATTTAGTGGTGTAGTGAGGGGCTGCAAATGTATGCCATAAGCATCTCAGCAGTAAGGGTAAGCATTTGAGTTGCATACTGAAGCTACATTGGATGTATCAGATAGAAACAACAAGAAGCACAAGTTAAAGTAATGGTGATTCATTAAAGTGTTTCACACAATACTATGTTGTTAAATTTAGTTATTTTATACCACTATAACATTATAATTGTAACACCACTACCATTTCTTGTCCATTACTATGGCTTCAGTGTTTACTTGTTCATTTGTTTCAATGATGGACATCAATTCATTATGATGTCCATGGGTAGGAGTACAATGAGTGTTTGTGTGGTTTGGTTTGGTGAAGGGGATGGGAGAGTTGGTTGGTTTCAGCTGCAGAGTTAGCTGGCAGCTTTCACTTAGTTTTTACAGCTGCAATTAATACTATCTGAACCTTTGTGCTATGAAGGCATGCCAGGCATCTCTGGTATCCCCATTATCAATTGCACTATGTACCTGTGGGAAACCAACCAGAACATGAAACAAGTGCCTACATACTGGTCGTCACAGGGAACATTAAAATAATGGTCTTCATTGACCATCTGCCTGCGGTAATGACTGCTGTCAGTAGGTTGGTCACACATAGCAAAACACACCTCAAAATCTGGAGCATTGAAACTGTGTTGAAGTTAATCTTGGGTTTTTTTTTAATTTTAAGTATGTCCTCAACCCAACCCAAGATATTGGTTTTTGCCTCTTAAAACTATCCAATCTCTATATGTCCCTGGAAGATTAACCAGGGAATGCTTTTTCCATTTTCTTATTGTATTAAATCTGTGGCAATATATTAAATGTATTACAGCGAAAAAAGGATTGAACTCTCCACATTTTAGCATGTTATCCAGTAGAAAGGAATATTCTGTTTGTTTAAAAGTTGTTTGACAATGAGCATACAAACTCTAAAAATACAACTTATTGGATAATGTCCATTTACAAGAGTACAGAGGGTCAGCCTCTTTATTTGGCTTAATACAACAATTGTAGGAAATCTTACATGTGGATGCATGGTGCATGAGTCGACACAGGTCCACAATATCAACGGTACAGAATGATCATGATGTACCTTGGAAAATATAACAAAAAACCAATATCAATACCAGTAAATAAGTAACATTGACACCAAAGTGCAAATACTGAAAGCTCTATTACCAGACATTGCATAAAGCTGACAAGTCCAAGCCCAAATATAGTTTTCAATCACTTGAGCAGGCAATGTCAAAACAATTCCATGGAAAATGATTACATTGGAAGTAATTTACTGTACAACTGGAATATCCTTGAAAATCTGGATAAACTGTGACTGAAACCACAAACCATGTTTTCTATTATTGATTACCTGGCGTCTCCCTAAAGCTGTTTCACATGAAAGCGACGCCTATGCCTTGATCATGTTCACTGATCAAATAATCCTGGCATGTGGAACTCTGTTCTCAGTCTGATAGCAGCTTTAGGCAGCCAAAGTTCAGCCACATGGTGAAATAGTCACCTCAGGATTTCAGGCCACATACCAGTCAACACGCCTTCAAGGGTTGTGTTAACCTCCAAAGAAGGGGTCTGGATTCTCTACCATCAAATTTGAGTTGTTTCAGAACACCAGAGTAAATTTTTTGTCAATAGCAATTGGCCATCATCCATGAAGGATACAGTGTATCTCTCTCTCTCTCTCTCTCTCTCTGTTAGAGAGAGGCAAATAGTGATACAGCAATAGGGATACAAGTCAACAGGAAATAGGAAGCAAGTCAGGAAGCAGGCTTCTATGAACAACCACTGCCCTACAGAGATTGAACCTGCCATTGGAGTCATTTTGCTCTACTCACCAGCAACCTAGCCACTGAGTGAACTATCCCTCACACATCAAATCACCATTCCTAACATTCTCCTTGGGATTAAAATCAGTAGTCAGTAGCATCCATCCAAACACTGACCAGCTAAAGTTTAAATGTCACTGTGATGTCAACCACCAGTTACTCCCATTTCTACTGGTGAACTACCCATTGCTAAGGAAACACATGTGACTCATTTAGCATTGCTAAGTCATTGCATTTTATTGGAGCCTTCACAAAATCTTGAAATTCTGAGAATTTTGGTTTTGACTGAATGCGGGCAGGCTTTTATTTAATCCAAGCCTGTTATGATCTTCAAGAATTTTCATTTTTGGCAGTGTTTTCCAACATTCATGAAGTACGTCAATTCTGTCTTAAGCTAAAAATGTAGGAATCATTGCAATTACTTTAAATATCAACCAAAAAATAACTATCATGAATTTGACTCTTGATTGTTGTTCTATCTGAAGGTAAAATAGAATGGTCCTGGTTGGGCCCGGATAGCCAGAAAATGTGCATCTTCTAGGAGCTCTGAGGGATTTTGCATAAGATCAGAGGTGATGCAAGTATCAGTGGGATCAATTGTACTTAAGTGTTGAAGTGAGGCCCAGGTTAAGATTCAGACTAGAATTGCAGCCTGGATTGAAGACCCATTCCGA
The DNA here is from genome assembly GCF_004010195.1 of Chiloscyllium plagiosum. NCBI lineage: Eukaryota > Metazoa > Chordata > Chondrichthyes > Orectolobiformes > Hemiscylliidae > Chiloscyllium > Chiloscyllium plagiosum. Next base: position 20,255,265 of record NC_057732.1, on the reverse strand, counting down.
TGCATTTTTGAGGAAACACTGTAACCTAAACAACTTAGGCCGATATGTTTTAGCTGTTGGTGGAAACTAGAGCACCAATCTATACAAAAAAGCTTAGAAACATTAGAACCATTAGCACTGAGCAATGTTCCGCAGGGTGGTTTCAGTGATGCACAGTAAGATAGGTCATGGAAATATTTATCCTTTACCTTTTAACTCTTGTGTTTAAAATCTGCAACAATTATATCTTGATGTAAGAAAACTCTTGTTGAGATAAATTGGTTCCAGTGATTTTTGTTGCCTAATAAATCAGCAGCTCCATGTGAACTTTTCTGTGTTCCAGCACAGCCTTAGATGTAAGTCTTTAAATGTAATCTTTGAAAATTGCCAATAAGAGAACAGCTATTTACTCAGGTGCAGGAGCAAAGCAAAGACTGTCAGACAAATACATGATTTGTGAATAGAAAAAAAAAGGAAAACAGAAAAGTTTGGAAAGGTGAAATATAAACAAAAAAGTTACAAAAGCAGAACAAATATTTTAAGGGAAAAACTGGAGTACAATGTTATTGGCATTACACAGTTCACTGTGTAATTTTGTTTTACAGTGTAGCATCTTATGTTGTGTTAAAGGTGCTATATAAATATATGCTGTAGTATATCATCTATCAGGTTAATTAGCAGGGGTTTTCTTTTAAGATTTAAAGGACCATTTCATTTGATCTTTGCCCCAGGTACTCCAATACCCCAATGAAAATATTCAATCAAAATGTGTGGAGGCAGGTTTTGACCTCCATTCATTGTATGGCAGCGAGAATGTCTAGAGCTTTCTAGAGGTGGTAACCTGGATCATAACTGTATTAGAAAAGGATTAGATAATGCCATTAGATTATCCCCAGCCTTGAATAATCTCCATTTTTATGATTGCTTCTATTGATCATATTTGAAAAAGTACACATCACACCAAATGTATGGGGTTCTGGGTGAAGTAGAGTGTCAGTGTGTAGAGGTTGTGGGTTGGGGTCAGGCTAAAGAGGAAGGTCAATGTCACCCTTTAGGATGAACTTTGGGCATTAAGGCAGCAGCCAGAAGGCCTCCAGTGTTGGACTAAAGCAAGTTGTCGGCTATTATAGTGTCTTCCCTGCTTTCTGGTGAGTAGGTCTACAATATTCAGAAGCTATATTAGTAGTCCAGAACACAATGTCTCCGTAACCCTGGGCCTGGAAAATGCAGTGTATTTCAGATTTATTACCTTGGTGCAAAACTGGAGAAAAGTGGTACTGAGGAAATGAATCATGATAATAACATGGGAAGGAGGTCCTGTGATAGAGTGGGTAGTTTCCCTGCCTCTTATCCAGAAGCCAGTTCCAAAACGCAGTTCCAAACCAATTCCAAAAACGCACATCCCAGATGGCCTCCTTCTTCAAGGACCGCAATTTCCCCCCCAACGTGGTTGACGATGCCCTCCACCGCATCTCTTCCACTTCCCGCTCCTCCGCCCTTGAACCCCGCCCCTCCAACCGCCACCAGGACAGAACCCCACTGGTCCTCACCTACCACCCCACCAATCTCCATGTTCAGCGCATCATCCGCCGTCATTTCCGCCACCTCCAAACGGACCCCACCACCAAGGATATATTTCCCTCCCCTCCCCTAACAGCATTCCGTAAAGACCACTCCCTCCGTGACTCCCCCGTCAGATCCACACCCCCCACCAACCCAACCTCCACTCCCCGCACCTTCCCCTGCAACCGCAGGAGGTGCAAGACTTGCGCCCACAAGGATATGCAGGTTTTTGGACTCCTCCATCACCAGACCACAACAACACGACGGTTGGAGGAAGAGC
>NC_057732.1:20247347-20253245 GCF_004010195.1 Chiloscyllium plagiosum | reverse complement strand
CCCCACCCCAGTCTGACCTATCACCCTCACCTTGACCTCTTTCCACCTATCACATTTCCGACACCCCTCCCCCAAGTCCCTCCTCCCTACCTTTTATCTTAGCCTGCTGGACAAACTTTCCTCATTCCTGAAGAAGGGCTTATGCCCGAAACGTCGATTCTCCTGTTCCCTGGATGCTGCCTGACCTGCTGCGCTTTTCCAGCAACACATTTTCAGCTCTTATCCAGAAGCATCAACTTGTAAATTTAAATATCAACTTGTAAATCATCTTTATATATGCTGAGGGCAGGTGGTAAAAGCTGGAGAGATTCCTGGTCAGTCGTGTGATGGAAAGAAATTGATGACGGTCAAGTAACACTGTCCATACAAGGTGCATACAAAAATGTTGCCATAGCAACTCAAACTCCTTGGAGGACTCAATTGGCTGTGGATCAGGTTGGTGCAACCAGCACAAGGTTCAATCCTCATTCCAGCTGAAGTGGATTCAGGACCTGACCTCTTACCTTCCCATGGATAGAAATCACAGCAGGATGTCTGACCCACCTTCAGGTAGATAACTCAGGAGGAAGAGATTAGCATCAGTACATCAAATCATATCAATACATCAAAACAAAATGATGTATTGTTTAGGTTGCAGTGTTTCCACAAAAATGCATCGGAATGGGTCTTCAATCCAGGCTGCAATTCTAGTCTGAATCTTAACCTGGGCCTCACTTCACACTTAAGCACAGTTGATCCCACTGATACTTGCATCACCTCTGATCTTATGCAAAATCCCTCAGAGCTCCTAGAAGATGCACGTTTTCTGGCTATCCGGGCCCAACCAGGACCATTATATTTTACCTTCAGATAGAACAACAATCAAGAGTCAAATTCATGATAGTTATTTTTTGGTTGATCTTTAAAGTAATTCAGTTATAATGTGTGCAGTTGACAGATGTATGTAGCACACAGGAGAGCAGTTATGGTTTCAGTTTCTTCTTTCAAGTTACTTATTCTGCAATTTTGCAAGTATGTGGAGAAGAGTTTAGCTGCTGTACAGCACAGTCAGATCCAGCACTGCTACCTATTACTGATTAGCTAGCCAACTGAATGGTCAGTCTGTCCTTGGCCAGGCAAGTCACATAAAAGAAAGCCGCATATTTTGAAGCAAGCTTAAAAGCACAGTAGCTATCTCAGGAATTAGGCTTATCAGGAACTGGGCAGTTTATGAAGCAACAAGGACACACTATTTCTAGTCTGGAGACAGTACAAATACTCTGTTCAGAGTAACAAGCCAGAATGTGACTTGTTTTGTAATACCAATCTGTCAGCTGCTCTCCTATCAGCACAGTAAGCTGAAGTTTTATTAACACTAAAATTGAAGTTGCTCCAAATTAAAACTTAGCATTTGAGTTATCTTTTTTGGATTGGATTTGAAATTATACCTGAATCAAAATGTGCTTTGATGTTAGCAAATTAAGATTAAGCTGATATGCACAATGCCTGTGTTAAGTATTTTTCAGTGGTACTATACATCTGATTTAGTTCCAGGTGCATCAAGAATGTGGTTTAGATTCAGCTCACCCAGTGAAGGGATGTATAATCTGGATTTCTTAACCCCAAAGTTCAGCACTGCTTTGAGGTGGAACTCAGGTCTTCAATTTGGCGCAGTCTCTTCTAACAAGGACAGAAATTCCTAAGCAGACCTAATTTGTCTCATGGGCCCCTTCCCTATGTTCCTGCCTCAGTTTAAGATTGTGTGTGGGATCTAGGAATCTACTAAATATAAAAATAAAGACTTGCATTAATATAGTATCTTTCACAACCTCACCAAGCCCACGGCAAAATAAACATTCTTAAAAGTATAGTAACTGTTAGATATGATGTGATTGCCCTGGGGGTCTTAGTCACATGAAGCAGGAATAGAAGCTGTTCTAGGCTACAGGTGATCCGGGAGGAAAGGAGATAATTTTACCAATTGATACTGGGCCTAATACAGAGGGAGTAAGGAACTGTCAAATTTCTAAGCCAAGTTGCTATTAAAAAGGAAGAGGTGTTGTGCATCTTAAAAAGTATTAAGGTAGATAAGTCCCGAATCCTGATGTGATCTACCCCAGAATATTGAGGGAGTCAAGAGAACAAATTGCTGGAGCACTGATAGACATCTTTGTATCCTCTTTGGTCATAGGTGAAGTCCCAGAGGACTGGAGAATCCCATTGTGTAAGAAAGGTTGCAGGGATAAACCAGGAAATTACAGGTCTGTGAGCCTCATGTTGGTGGTAGGGAAATTATTGGAAAAGATTCTCAGGGACAAGATTTATACACATTTCGGAGCAAATGGACTTATGAGTGTTAGACAGCATGGTTTTTGTGGGGGATGTCGTGTCTCATTAACTTGATCAAGTGTTTGAGGAGGTGATGAAGCTGATTGATGTGGAAAAAGCAGTTGATGTCTACATGGACTTCAGTAAAGCCTTTGACAAGGTCCCTCATGGCAGACCGGTACAAAATATGAAGTCATATGGTATCGGGGTGAGTTGGCAAAGTGGATACAGAACTGGTTTAGTCATATGAGATGAGGGAAGCAGTGGGAGGATGCTATTCAGAATGGAGGGTTGTGACTAGTGGTGTTCCACAGGGATTAGTGCTGGGACCACTGCTGTTTGTTGTCACATAAATGGTTTACAAGAAAACTTAACTAGTCTACTTAGTAAGTTTGCGGACGATACAAAGATTGGTGGAGTTGTGGATAGTGAGGAGGATTGTCAGAGGATATAGCAGGATCAATTGGTGGGCAGAAGATGGGAAGGAAATAGAGGGATATGGATCCTGTAAGTGAAGACAGTTTTCATGTGGAATGGCAAAATGTAGTGGTGCAGGCTTGGAGGGCTAAAGGGCCTGATCCTGTGCTGCATTCTTCTTTGTTCTAAATAAGTGTAAATTCTTTCCAGTGCAATTGAGCTGAGGGGATTTTCTTTCTTCCTAATGTCCCTTAAAGCAGGGAATAATTACTTAGTAGTGAAGCACCTGTATGTCACGGTGTCCTTACAGACTCTAACTTATTCCAGCAGCATGTCCCTCTCTCTGTCAGAATGCTGATGCTGTACTGTTAATGGCACACTGATTTAGCTAGCAGCATCAGGAGTCCACCACCATCCTTAACAGGATTGTGCTATGGAGGCTGACATTTCGGAGGATTGCCTCCTGGAAAATTGTGTCATCCGTCTCACAGCAGCAAGTGCAATCTTGTTACCTTGATTTGTTGCGGCACCAAAGCTCATGGGAAAGTTCAGCTCGGAGAGTTTTCTTTCTTTTTACAAGCAACAACCTTACACTCTAAATGCTAAGTATCACCCAGTTACAGATATGGTATGGACACAGTTCTAACTTGCAAACCTTTGCATTCAGTGTTCTCACCCTGCAATGGCATTTTTACAAAAACCTTTAGCATTCTGATGTTGCCTTGGTAATTCTGTGGAATGATTCCAGACAAGAATACAAGAATTAGGATCAGGGCAAGCTATTTGGCTCATTAATCTTACACTGCTATTAGATAAGATCATGGCCAATTTGACTGTAGCCTCAATTGCAGTTTTCTACCTACCCGATAACTTTTGGCTCTTTTGCAGATCAAAAATCTATGTAACTCAGCTTTGAATATGATCCACGTTCCACTGATTTGTGGGGAAGGGATCCCACAGAAATTATCTGTTGAAATGAAAAAAAATCCTTTTCGCTGTCTTAAAATGAGAGACCCATAATTTTTAAACCATGACTCCCCCACAAGGATACTTCTCATGATTCATAAAGCAGGAGACCTTGATCCCTCCATACAATAGAGTCTCTGTCCATTCAAACAATCTATTGTTTCTCTTCTCTTCTTCCTGACAAAGTGAACAAGTTCATAGCTTTCCACAGCAGAATCCATCTGCAAATGGTTTGCCCATTCATTTAACACATTAAAATGCCAATGTGTATTCTCTTGACAACCGACTTTCCCATCTATCTTTTGTCATCAGCAAATTTAGCAAACGTACATTTAGTCTCTTCATCCAAGTAGTCTATAGATTGTAAATAGTTGAGGGCCCACTGAATCTTGTGGAACACCACTAATAATAGCTTGCAAACCCAAAAAAGACCAGTATCCATACTCACTGTTTCTTGTTTGCCAACCATTCCATGATCTACGCTAATATGTTATTTGTCTGCACTATGAGTTTATTTTGTGACCTTTGATGTGGTATTCTTGATTCTAATAAATGATTTTGATCTTGCTTTGATTAATTCACATTTTACAAGCAGATGAACACAATGATATTGATACTACCCACTTTGAATATTTTAAGGGTAATAAAACAAAGGTGGACAAGAAAAAAATGTATCAAAATGATATTTTATACTAAACAGCAATTAGATTATGAACTTCAATTACAGAGTTCTTAAGGAAAGATAGTTTTTATTGTTGCTCAGCTTACACTTAGCAAGGGCACCATTTCCTAAACTACATGTCATGCACAGAAATGGTAAAGAAAAATCTCAGCTATCAGGGGGATCAGGTTAAAAGTCTGTTACTTATAAGAAGTGGGAGTTTTCATTGATAGTGAAACATCTAGAAGGCATGCTGAGGATGGAGAAATGTGTGGACCAGCATCTCCCAGCAGGTTCACAACAGATCCAGCACCAGCTCAACAGAGCCTTGTACAGCCACTTCAGAGCTACAGGCATGCCTAATCCAATCACACTTGTATGCTTGCTGTCTGTCTACCTCCCACACAGCACAGTTTAGGAAGCTTAAAACAAACTTCAGCTCATATCACTCTTCCCTGTTGTTGTCCTCTCATTCTGTAAAACCAATCTGTCTGCTTCAGCCATACAGAACTAATCCTCTTTACTGTCCTCATCAAATTAACCATATTCTATGTTCACATCCTTTGAAGCATCAACAAACACAAAAGCATGCAGATCATTTACATGGTGACATGTAAAATCCTGAATATTTTCCATTCTGCTTTGATAGCAGCTCCAAACATTTCCACATTAACTGCTGGCAATAATCCGCTGACTGTTGGAAATCAGTTTGGCATACATCTTTGTTCAAGCAATACCCAGTTAATTGTGGAAAATAGTTATTTAAGATTTCTTCCATAATGGAAACTCAGGTCTTGCAAAATACTAAGTACAATACATTTAGCATTTCTAGCTTGATAAATAAAAACATTTATCTCAAACCTGGATATATAAACACATACTGTGTAATTATTTCAATAGTGTAATTATTGCTTTACACATGAAAACAGCAAAGGATCAATATAATGCAAATAATCATATGTAAATGTATAGTGTAACTTTTGATACAGTTAGTGCATTTTGTAATATGTAAATTGTTGTGCAATTATGCATATGTTCAGTTGTTGTTGCACATGTTTTTATACAGTAATGGAGAAAAGATAATGAAATATCTCTTCACTTAAAATATGGAACTAGCCACTGCATGGAATGATTGATGTGAAAAACAAGCCATTTAAGATGAAACTAGTTAAATACATGGGGGAAAAGGAATTGAAGGTGATGCTGATAGAGTTAGATGAAATTAGGAGGAGAAATGAGTATGTAGAGCATAAACACTAAGATTAAGCTGTAAGGTTGACTATGCTGTAAAATTCTATGTCAGAATGTACTGTAAATCTTTTGATATTAATACATTGTAGGGTGCACTATTCATATATTAAGAATAAAAATTTACTGTAAGTACTTTTTTTTTCACAGCAGAGAGCGGCGCAGGCTGGACGGAAGTGAGGTTGGAGCGCAGAGGTGGTCGGGAAGGTAAGTGATTGATATATAAAGAACTTACCTCGACGCCAACGGTCTTTTCACAGCAGAGAGCGGCGCGAGCTGGGCGAAAGTGAGGTTGGAGC
>NC_057732.1:20243453-20243653 GCF_004010195.1 Chiloscyllium plagiosum | reverse complement strand
TTGGAGTACTGTGTGCTGTTCTGGTCGCCTCACTTTAGGAAAGATGTGGGAGCTTTGGAGAGGGTGCAGAGAAGATTTACCAGGATGTTGCCTGGAATGGAGAATAGGTCGTACGAGGATAGGTTGAGAGTGCTAGGCCTTTTCTCATTGGAACGGCGAAGGATGAGGGGTGACTTGATGGAGGTTTATAAGATGATCAG
>NC_057732.1:20239029-20243285 GCF_004010195.1 Chiloscyllium plagiosum | reverse complement strand
GGGGAGATGTTAGGGGTGGGTTCTTTACCCAGAGAGTGGTGGGGGCATGGAATGCGCTGCCTGTGGGACTGGCAGAGTCAGAATCTTTGGTGACCTTTAAGCGGCAATTGGATAGGTACATGGATGGGTGCTTAAGCTAGGACAAATGTTCGGCACAACATCGTGGGCCGAAGGGCCTGTTCTGTGCTGTATTGTTCTATGTTCTATGTTCTACTTTAGTAAATTTTGAAGCATATGCTGAGAGCTTAAATGTTGATATCATGCAAACTTTGATATTTAGCTTAATGTATAGCAAAGCTTCTTTTAAATTATAAATACCTGTATCTAGAATGTATTAAAAATCTTGCATCTTACAATTAACAGGTAAAAGAAACAGCCAAAAGTTAAGAAGAGAATAAAATTTAATGATGTTTTATTTCAAGAAATAGGGCAAAAAGTGAAAATCTGATCGAACTGGACCATCTGTGTTTTGGGTTACAGTTAGACCATAATAAGACCATAAGACATAGGAGCAGAAATTAGGCCATTTGGCCATCGAGTCTTCTCTGCCATTTAATTGTGGCTGATAGGTTTTTCAACACCATTTTTGCACTTTCTCCCCATAACCTTTGATCCCCTTGGCAATCAAGAACTTATCTATCTCTGTTTTAAATATACTCGATGACCTGGGCACCACAACCTTCTGTTGCATTTGTGACAGTTGACATATAAAACTTTAATGGGAAATATTGGCATTGTAATTCAAACTGTTGGCCCATGGTTTCCTGGAGGAGCACAAATAGCAATATACACTGTTAACTTTGACAAATGTTTTGCTGTGAAGCTTTCTAAATAAAAATTGGTAAACTAATTTAAATTTAACACAGGAAGAATAGAGGTAAATCAAAAGGGGGTGGTGGTGAAGAAGTCAGTTTATTTTGTATATATAGGTCTCCAATAAATATGTTTATTCTAGAAAAATGAGAACAGGAGTGGGCCAGCCTTATGAGACTGCTCCATCAATTAAATCATGGATGATTATCTACCTTAATGCCGCTTATTCATGCTATTGCCACATCTTTTGACATCATTAGTCTTCAGAAATCGATTAACTTTTGTCTTGAACATGCACAGTAACTGAGCTTCCACACCTTAACATTAGGCTAAAATTACATGATTTTGAAAACTATTACAGTTGAATCATTTACTAATGGGAAGAAATATTTCCTAATTGAAAACAGTGTTGCTTTTTATACTCTATCACTTTGGACCACAAGCATCTACTCTATACAATACCCATGATTAAATAGAGTCATATTAGAGACCTTGCCATTTGAAGCAAGGATGCTCCTGGTGTTCTGATGCGGTATCATGAAATGTCCTGTATCCTGCATATTTTCTTCCTCTACATCTTATTGATGATTGTCTTGCCACTGTAGAAGGTTTTTAATATTAATTCAGCATTGTGACGAATGAAACTAACTATAAAATTCTCCAGAGTTAAAGGGTTTTGTTTTTGAGAATATTTACTGTGATTTGCTTCAATGTGGACTCAGGATGTTGCACAATGGTATTGTATCAGAGTAGTCAAATTCAGGGAATTAGATGTGTAAGGACATGTTGTTTCCTTTGCATTTTGGGATTTTATTAATCTGAAATTCAACTGTTTACAGATGTTTCTATAAAATTACATACAATGGCATATTTAAATATTAAAGCATAAGAAGTGTTAACATCATTCTATCTTGAAGCACAGGAATTATTCAGTGCATCAAAATTAATTAGGATGAATAATTACACAATTCACAGTTGGAGTAACAAAGGTACTGTTAATGATATAATCATGTCAGTTCTCATATAATTTATTGCAGGTGTAAACATTACTGTTGCACAAATCTGCCTTTGAACAATCCATTGTAAACTCAGCAGCAGCTGAATTAGACACGTCAAAAGCTTCTTGATTTTTCTGCAAATTGTCTTTGGGAAACTTCCAGGCATTTTTATTCACAAGGGAGTGTGTGAACAGGTTTCAGCACAAAATTGAGAACTCTTTTGGGCTACTTCATAATATATCAACCAAAATGATTATTCAAATTAAGTATTATGTTAAGTTTTAAATGGTGTAAGCATTATCTAATCTTGTGAGTAAGATTGGAGGACTCACAGATAAAACATCACAAGCAGATGGTGATGCTCTTTTAATTTCCAACAATTTCAGTTAGTGGTGTACAACAAAGATTAGTTCTGGGAACGTCACTGTTCATCATTTACACAAATGATTTGGACCTTGGAAATATAAAATGCAATATCAAAATTTATGGACAATACCAAATTGGGGTATATAGCTGATATCCAGTAGATGTCTAAATGGATGAGAGAAGCAAAAGCAAAGTCTAGAGACTAGAGACATGTGAATCTAGTCTCTAGTCTCAATCTAGACTTGAGACTACATTCACAAGTCATTATATGTAGCAATGCAGGTGATAAAACCATAAAATATACAAAGGATTAGCATTTACTTGCACTCGAATAGAATTATAAAACAAAAGAAGTTATGTCAAACCTATATAGTACGTAAGTTAGGACCACACTTGGGATTGTTTTTGTACAGCCTACAGGTAAATCTTGATATAACAGAAATCATTGAGTCATAGAGTCATACAGCACGGAAACAGGCCCTTCATTCCAACCAGTCCATGCCGACCATAATCCCAAACTAAACTAGTCCCACCTGCCTGCTCCTGGCCCATATCCTTCCAAACCTTTCCTATTCATGTACTTATCCAAATGTCTTTTAAACAATGTAATTGTACCCGCATCCACCACTTGCTCAGGAAGTTCATTCCACACGCGAACCACCCTCTGTGCAAAAAGTTTGACCCTCATGTCTTTTTTAAAATCTTTCTCCTCTCACCTTAAAAATGTGCATCCTAATCTTGAAATACCCCATCCTCAGGAACAGACAGCTACTGGTAACTCTACCTATGCTCCTCATTTCTGTGAAACTACAAATTGTTGTTCTGTTTCAGATTTGGTAATTCTTTCAATTTTGTTCTGCTGAGCACAACATGAAAAGTTTTGAAAGCATGTCGCTTTTTCATCAATATTCATGAAGGGGAGGTAATGGAGTTAGTGGTATTGTTAAGATAATGCATAAATGACTACACCAGATGGTGGAATTTTTTTAAAATTTGGAATTAATAATCTAAAGATAATCATGAAACCACGGACGTAAAACCCATCTGGTTCACAATGTCCCTGAGGAAAGTCCTGATGAAGGATTACACTCCAACCGTCAACGTCTGCATCTCCTGATGCTGCCTGGCTTGCTGTGCTCTTCCAGCCTCCTGCCCGTCCTTACATTGTCTGTCCTAGACGTGACTCCAGACCCACAACAAAGAATTTGACTGTGAACTGCTGTCTATAATACAAAGCAGGTTGCTCAACTGTAAAAAAAAATGAAATCAGATAGATCATCTGCCACCATCCCAAGTAGTGGAAATGACAACAGCAAATATATAGAGTCATAGAGATGTACAGCATGGAAACAGACCCTTCGGTCCAACCCGTCCATGCTGACCAGATATCCCAACCCAGTCTAGTCCCACCTGTCAGCACCCGCCCCATATCCCTCCAAACCTTCCTTATTCATATACCAATCCAAATGCCTTTTAAATGTTGCAAATGTACCAGCCTCCACCACTTCCTCTGGCAGCTCATTCCATACACGTACCACCCTCTGTGTGAAAAAGGTGCACCTTAGGTCTCTTTTATATCTTTCCCTTCTCACCATAAACCTGTGCCCTCTAGTTCTGGACTCCCCAACCCCAGGGAAAAGACTTTGCCTGTTTACCCTATCCATGCCCCTCATAATTTTGTAAACCTCTATAAGGTCAACCCTCGGCCTCCGACGCTCCAGGGAAAACAGCCCCAGCCTATTCAGCCTCTCCCCATAGCTCAAATCCTCCAACCCTAGCAACATCCTTGTAAATCTTTTCTAAACTCTTTCAAGTTTCACAACATCTTTCCGATAGGAAGGAGACCGGAATTGCCCGCAATATTCTAACAGTGGCCTAACCAATGTCCTGTATAGCCGCAACATGACCTCCCAACTCCTGTACTCAATACTCTGACCGATAAAGGAAAGCATACCAAATGCCTTCTTCACTATCCTATCTACCTGCAACTCCACTTTCATGGAGCTATGAACCTGCACTCCAAGGTCTCTTTGTTCAGCAACACTCCCAGGACCTTACCATTAAGTGTATAAGTCCTGC
>NC_057732.1:20227270-20236442 GCF_004010195.1 Chiloscyllium plagiosum | reverse complement strand
AGATATTTCTTCAGCCAGAGAGTGGTGGGTCTGTGGAATTCATTGCCACAGAGTGCAGTGGAGGCTGGGACGCTAAATGTCTTCAAGGCAGAAATTGATAAATTCTTGATGTCACAAGGAATTAAGGGCTACGGGGAGAATGCGGGTAAGTGGAGTTGAAATGCCCATCAGCTATGATTGAATGGCGGAGTGGACTCGATGGGCCGAATGGCCTTACTTCCACTCCTATGTCTTATGGTCTTATGGTCTTAAAAAGTAGAGGACCCAGCACCAATCCTTGTGGTCACAGGCCTTCAGTCTGAAAAACAATCCTCCACCACCACACTCTGTCTTCTACCTTTGAGCCAGTTCTATATACAAGTGGCTAGTTTTCTAGTAATCCATGAGATCTAATCTTACTAATCAGCCTCCTATGGGGAGCCTTGTCGAATGCTTTACTGAAGTCCATATAGTTCACATCTACCGCTCTGCCCTCATCAATCCTCTTTGTTACTTCTTCAAAAAACTCAATCAAGTTTGTGAGACATGATTTCCCACACACAAAGCCATGTTGACTATCCCTAATCAGTCCTCGCCTTTCCAAATACCTGTACATCCTGTCCCTCAGGATTCCCTCCAACAACTTCGCCCAACACTGATGTCAGGCTCACTGGTCTATAGTTCCCTGGCTTCTCCTTACCACCCTTCTTAAACAGTGGCACCACGTTAGCCAACCTCCAGTCTTCCGGCACCTCACCTGTGACTCTCGATGATACAAATATCTCAGCAAGAGACCCAGCAATCACTTCTCTAGCTTCCCACAGAGTTCTAGGGTACACCTGATTAGGTCCTGGGGATTTATCCACCTTTATGCGTTTCCAGCACTTCATCCTCTGTACTATGGACATTTTGCAAGACGTCACCATCTATTTCCCTACAGTCTATATCTTCCATATCCTTTTCCACAGTAAATACTGATGCAAAATACTCATTTAGTATCTCCCCTATTTTCTGCGGCTCCACACAAAAGCCATCTTGCTGATCTTTGAGGGGCCCTATTTTCTCCCTAGTTACCCTTTTGTCCTTAACGTATTTGTAAAATCCTTGGAATTCTCCTTAATTCTATTTGCCAAAGCTATCTCATGTCCCCTTTTTGCCCTCCTGATTTCCCTCTTAAGTATACTCCTACTGCCTTTATACTCTTCTAAGGATTCACTCGATCTATTCTGTCATAGCCTGTTGTCACTGCCCAAGGTTTCCTTACTGAAACCTGGAGGATAGTGCTAAAATTGGGAGAGCTGTCTCAAAAAGTAAAATCTTACAGGGGTCAGAGAGATGTGGGCTCTGAAGAGATTTGTGGCAGAATCGGTTGAGATGTCCACTGAGGGTCAGCTTGACATCAGGGCATTTTACTTCAGAAGTGGCATGGAGAATTTCCCATTAGGCAGCGGCCAATTGTCATTTAAGGGGAAGCATTGCTTCCTTGTTATTTGTCCATCCCATCTCATTAATATTCAGCTTTCTATCTCATCAAGCTTGCCAAAAAATCTTAATGTTGAGAAATCTTGACATGGAAACCAAAGCAGGTATCTAGAGAATTCAGGCTACCTTTTTCTCCGAAGGACCTTCAAGTTGGTTATGCGGTTCCAAAGTTCAGGGCACACTCCATGGGCAGTGGCTACAAGCAGACTACCCCCATGGGTAATGGCATCTGATATGTGCTAGTCTCTAAGAACCCTCATGGCACATCTCTGATATACATACAGGACGCTGTACCTTGGACTGCATACACCATTTCCTCTGGAAGTTCATTCCACACATGAACCATTCTCTGCGAAAAAGGTTGCTCCTCATGTCTCTTTTAAATCTTTCTCCTCTCACTTTTAAAATAGCCCCCAGTCTTGAAATTGCCCACCATAGGGAAAAGACCCCTACCATTTCCCTATCCATACCCCTTATGATTTTATATCTATCATTGCCATGCCGCTGCAGGGACAGTGTGCACCGAGCTCATGGACCATGCTGCATCTCCACAATCTTTGCTAATTGTTGTAGCACACACTTACTGAGCCTATCTTGGATGCAAAAAGCAGAGATGCCTTGCCTTGCCTCACCTTGGTTTTTTGCACTTTGCCTCCTCAGCCAGAGATACCAGGCTCATGTTACTTCTGAATCCACTCGTGTCAGTCAGTCAGGGTCAGCTCCTCATAAAGGGGAAGGAGACAAATGTTGGGTTGCCCATCACTTACCTTGAGTCTTTCATCCCTTTTGGGAGGCTGTTTTCCTCCTGAATTAGAGAGAGTCGGGTATTAAGGGAGACATTAATGGTGGAACAGCAGTTACATTTGGTGCAGATAGTGCAGGTGTCCCAAATGAATTGCAGCTCAGAGGGCATGCAGAACTGTCGGACGTTAAGGGCTGTCAGTGAGTGAGGGCTGAAGTTACAGGCAATAGTGAGGGTGGTTGAGCCTGAGCCTTGATGGGAGTTGGGTGTACTAGCAGAGACAGAGAGTGTTATGAGGTGTTGGAGAGAAGGTGGTGATACTTATGCTGGCAGAGTGAAGAAGGTCATTGATCTTCGGCTATTCATTGCTTCAGACAGCACTGACCCAGGAAGTAACCTCAGATCAGACTGGCGTGATCTGGTGGCATGCCCAGGGAAGAGGAAGCCCCAAGTCTGCAACACCTTATCCAGTATGTCCTCCAAGTCTCTGCCCACAGAATGGTGGGAGGAGGGCTAAGATTTCTCCTGCCTGACATGTCTGTAACCGGACAGCTCCAGACTGATAGTACCTTTTCAAATGCTCAACGGACATTTAAAAGTGGCACAGTTGCAATGGATGCTGCTGAATTCTGATATTCAGTGAGTGGCGAGGTGTTCTGGGTACAGCATGTGGTAGGGTGGGGTGGGAATCAGACATGAGGGATACCATAGAGGCAGGGTAGGTAGGTAAGTCATGGAGCGAGTTTGGTAAGATACAGAGAAAAATTTCACTAGACCTTGTGGCAGAAATCCCTCCAAAAGACTTGAAGCTGATCAAACTTGCCAAAAAACGTCTAGGATTCAGCCCAAAGAGTAGTCAAGCAACAGTCTAACATAGTCATACTGATGGAATAGTACCGTACAGACAATGGTCTAGGCAACACCATCTCCAATTCCTGGGGATGTCCTGTCCCACCAGCAGGTCAGATCCTGCAGAAGCAGTAACACAGTTGGATAGAGTTGTGGGTCCTTGACACTGACTTCAATCAAATGTGGACAAGGAAGCTTCCTGCTGATTGCCTCATACACCTATGTGCACCATGTGATAGACAGCGCTAAGTGTTTCCACAAACAACAGATCAGATCTAAGCTCTCCAGTCCTGTCACATCCAGTTATGAATGATGGTGGACAATTAAATATCTTGCTGGAGGAGGAGGCTCCACAAATATTCCCATCTTCAATGATCGAGGAGCCAGAATATCAATGTTAAAGACACAACTGAAGCATTTGCAACAATTTTCAGCCATAAATACCAAATGGAGATCCATCTCAGCCTTATCAAGGGCAACTATGGATGGGCATTAAAAGCTGGCCCAGCTAGTAGCACCATAAACCATAAATGAATGCAATACAAGCTTAGAATGACATCAGTTTGCGTTGTAGACTAGGAAACCTCCTGGCACACAAAAATGTAACATATAAGTTGTTTTGGAGCTACATTTGCAGTGACTATCCGCAAACCTTAGAACTCAAAATCAAGTCATATGGACAGAGTTGATAGCAAAGGCTCCTTTAAAACTGCAAGCAGGATTCTAAGTGCATCACAGCACCCTATTTACACAGTACGAGGCACTGCCATTGTTTGATCACAATTTGTTAAAATTAAACCTTTTTTGCTGTAATTTTCAAATAGTGTTTGACAATATTCCACAAGAAAGCTAATGAGTTAAAAAACTCAAGGCACAAGAAATTCAGGTTAATCCTGGGCACTTCGACAGAACTGTATGAAACAGTAAGCATTATCAGTGGAATCATATTAGGTGTCAAAAATAGAAAACAGGATATTCCAAGACTTGTTTCCAAAATCCAAAGTGGGGAATTTTAAACTAATCAATCCAGTGGGAAGCTGCCACGACCAGATCAGATAGCCATTGCACAGATCCCCAATGATTACTGAATTTAATGGGAAAAAAGAATGAGCAGGGTGCAAAATGGAGAGGTTTGTGTTCTATTGCATGGTGTTCTGCAGGCATTTGTTTTTCAATAACTTAATTTTTCAGAGGTTTGAAGTATCACTAGATTATTGTTGGTGTTGTGAGGGATTAGTTCGAGCTTAGTTCTTCTAAAACTATGTGTTGAGCATGGGTACAGGTTTTCCAAGGATATGAGTTTAGATTGGATTCCATACAGTATGGAAACAGGCCCTTCAGCCCAACCAGTCCACACTGACCCTCCGAAGATGAAGGGCTTTTGCCCAAAACGTCGATTTCGCTGCTCCTTGAACTGCTGTGCTCTTCCGGCACCACTAATCCAGAATCTGGTTTCCAGCATCTGCATGCATTGTTTTTACCTCTGAAGAGTAACCCACTCAGACCCATTTCCCTCTGACTAATGCACCTAACACTATGGGCAATTTAGCATGGCCAATTCACCTGATCTGCACATCGTTGGACTGTGGGAGAAAACCGAAGCACCCGGAAGAAACCCACACAGACACAGGGAGAATGTGCAAACTCCACACAGACAGCCGCCTGAGTCTGGAATTGAACCTGGGACCCTGGTGCTATGAGGCAGCAGTGCTAACCACTGAGCCACTTGAAGATATGTGTTTTCTCAGTGGATGGGTTATGTCAGAGCATGAACTTTACAAAGCCATAGGGCTTAGCGGGTTTTGAGAAGATTTGTATCTCAGGTTAAGGTTTTTGATGTAGGTTTGCTCGCTGAGCTGGAAGGTTCATTTCCAGACGTTTCATCACCCTACATCTTCAGTGGGCCTCAGGTGAAGTACTGCCGATAATTCCGGCTTTTTATTTATATGTTTGGGTTTCTTTGAGTTGGTGATGTCATTTCCTGTGGTGATGTTATTTCCGGTGTGAAGTAATTTCCTGTTCCTTTTCTCAGGGGGTGGTAGATGAGGTCTAACTCAATGTGTTTATTGATAGAATTCCGGTTGGAACGCCATGCTTCTAGGAATTCTCGTGCATGTCTTTGTTTGGCTTGTCCTAAGATGGGTGAAGGGCTTATGCCCGAAATGTCAATTCTCCTGTTCCTTTGATGCTGCCTGACCTGCTGCACTTTTCCAGCAACACATTTTTAAGCTCTGATCTCCAGCATTTGCAGTCCTCACTTTCTCCTAAGATGGATGTGTTGTCCCAGTCGAAGTGGTGTCCTTCCTCATCCATATGTAAGGATACTAGTGAGAGAGAGTCATATCTTTTTGTGGCTAGTTGGTGTTCATGTATCCCGGTGGCTAGTCTTCTGCCTGTTCGTCCAATGTAGTGTTTGTTACAGTCCTTGCACAGTATTTTGTAAGCCATAGGGCTTCCAAGTGCCCAGATTTGAGGGAATAGTTGAACCAAGAGTTTAGCTTACAAAAGGAGCTGAGTTTATCAAGGGCTTTGGCTTTTCAAAGGCAGGAATTTGCCAAGGGGATAGTAACCATTTTGTTTTATGTCACTAGAGACCAGTCAGTGCATATAAAATCATCACTTTGTGAATGTACTCTCAGTTTGTGAGCTTGCTTGTTACTGTTTAACAGTGGCACCTAGTGATCGCTCAAAGTTCATTCAGTCGTTCTCTTCTAAACCAAACTGGTTCAGACTGATAATACAAAGCTGTCCCGTGACCAATTTAGACTCTATTTTGAGTCCAGACATTATGCCACATTGGAAACACATAATTCTAGCATTAGATAAATTATCTGTAAATATGTGGAAGTACGATTTATTTAATAGGGAGAAATTAAGTAAATAAAGTGAAAAGAGCTCATAAGAAGCACCAGTGAATGGCCTGTTTCTGTAACGTAAGTTTTATACAATTGTTGTAATAATTCACAAAGCTTTGGATTGTAAAACTCAAGTGAAGATTTTTAAACGAAATAAAATCACAGTACCCAGTATTTGCTTCTATAACTTTATGGAGTGTAGATAAAGAAGAATAAGAAAGAAGTTGTGTATGTAGTGCTTTTCACAATCTCAGATTGTATAAAAGCCCATAAACAGTTATTTAATCATATACCTATATCACATGGACTGCAGCATTTCAAGGAAGTGTCTCCCCACTACATTTCTCAAGGGCAGTTAGGGATTGGCAACAAATGCTGACTTAATCAGGGATGTCCATGCCCCAAGACATTTTTTTCAAATTACTTTTTCCTGTTGTCATGAATATTAGATACATTTTATTACATTTTGAACTTTTTAACCATTTTATATCCAAATAAGGAAGTGGTCAGTATTTTAAAAAAGACCCTTCTGGTCTTCTATCAGTGACTGAATTATCCACAGTCATCTTTTGGCTGGAGCAGTCCTCCTTTAACAACACACAAGTTGGTATGAAAAGTGTAATATCCATCAGCACTTTTGGATTCTGTTGTCCTGACGTTTACCCTACGGGATGAATAAAATGACATCTATTCTGATTTCATTACAAAAGGTGCAAATGTATTATTTCAATAAAACAACACACACACGCAAAATCAGACACACACACACAATCATTATCTTAGTACTGACTGTGGCTATCTTTTCAGTTATAACTGCATTTAATTAAGTTCTGAACAGGGCCGCTGCATTTATAGTTGATTTCCAAGCAATTTGGGCGGTTTTCAATGATATTGTTGAAGGAACACCTCCAGTGGAATAACTTGGCTCTTTAAACCTTCTACAAAGTGACTGGGCTGTGGTCAGTATAAACCATGGTTTCTCCGTACCCATTTTTGACAAATATCTGAAAGTTTTTCAGAGCCAGTAGTTTTCTTCTCTGCTGCAGAGTACTGGCGCTGGTGCTTGTTTCATTTTTTTTGGAAATTGTCTTCCTGAAGGAGAACAGAACCTATCCCAATGTAACTCGCATTGATGGCTACTTTCAATACTTGTTGAAAGTTTGAACCTCCAAGTACAGGCTCACATTGAAATGGTCTTCAGAATTTCAGAAATAATTTGGTATTTTTCAGTCTATGATGCTTTTCCGTCATAAGCCTAGTATATAGCTACATCGGAAAAATAGCAACTGAAAACCCTTTTCCTGAAAATACCTGATCTGAAACATCTGATCTTATCTGACCTAGTGGTCAATCTCACAAAGATCAAATATACTAAGGCCCAAGTGACCTATCTAGGACATGTACTGGGCCAAGGACTGTTACAGCCCATGGCTGGAAAGGTAGAAGCGCAATTCTTCATTTTTACCACAAAATGGGAAACTGTGAAGTTCTTGAGAATGTGTGAGTTCTACTAAATGTTCATCTAACTTCAGCAATGCAGCCAAGGGAACCTATCTGCATTTCTTTTTTTTATATATAATATATTTTTATTAAGAAAAAATAGATTTTTAAATACTACAACAAATACAAAACAATGCAATTCAAAACAGTACAAAAATAGTACAAAACTAAACCCAAATAATAAAACAAATTCCCCAACCCACTCTCCTATACGAATGTATAAACATATATAGAGAAGTATAAAATTTAAAAAAACCCTAAACTAGCTATTTAACTAACTAAATAAATACCTAACAACAAACAAATAAATAGTAATAACTCAGCCTAGCCAAACAAAACACTCATACATTCACAGTTCCTCCTCCCTTGATACTGGACTCATGAAAAACAGTCATTTCCTCACTTTCTCCTACAAGAACAAAGACAATGGGTAAGAGTACCCGTACAGACCTTGCACTTGGTACATGCTGAAGATACCCCTGGTTTAAATTTTGACAAACGGTCTGGGGCTAAGTGGACCCTGTGGAGAATCTTCAACTGTAAAGCATGGGTCCTATTGCAAATTGATATCTTCCTTGCATTCTCCCAAATATCCTCCCATGCCTCTGAAGAAACTTCAACACCCAGCTCTCTTTCCCACATCTTGCAGAGTCGATCAGACTCATCTGAGGTGGCACCCCCCAATTGGTGATATAAAATACTGACAGAGAGTGTACTTTTAGCCCTTAGTACCCCTCTTTCTATGTCAGATTTGTAGGATCAGTCAAAAGTGTGGTCTTTTTTTGAATAAAATCCCTAACTTGAAAAAAACGAAAGAGGTCTCTATTAGGTAACTCGTACTTCCATACTAACTGATCGAAGGACATCATTACATCTCCCTCAAATAAATCGCCCATGCAAGCTATACCCCTAGCTGCCCAACATTTAAATCCTGAATCGATCATACCTGGTTGAAAACTCGGCATACCCACTAAAGGTGTAAACAAAGATGTTTTGCCAATATTACCTTTCCTCTTCCGAATTGCCCTCCATGCTTTAACAGTATTGATGACTATTGGGTTATAATCTTCCAGGAGAAAGTGAGGACTGCAGCTGCTGGAGATCAGAGCTGAAAATGTGTTGCTGGAAAAGCGCAGCAGGTCAGGCAGCATCCAAGGAGCAGGAGAATCCTTGGATGTTGCCTGACCTGCTGCGCTTTTCCAGCAACACATTTTCAGCGACTATTGGGTTATGGCAATATTCCCTAACTGTCCTCACCTTGTCCAAAAACAGCAAACTGGTAAGGGGGCATCTTGCCTGAGAGACTTCGATATTGAAGCCATATTGAAAGAGGGTCCCCACAAGCCCAATCACTTACGTAGGTCAAAAGCGAGCTTAATTGGTAAGTTTTAATGTCCGGAAGGTCTACTCCCCCCAATCTGTGAGGCAACTGCAGTTTGGCTAATTTAATGACGGGCCGCTTACGGTGCCAGATAAAGGAGCTGAACCAACTGTTCTGTCTCCTGAGTGTTTGTTTATTGAAAATCAGGGGGAGCATCCGTATAGGGTATAGCAAACGAGGGAGAATATTCATCTTAATAAGCGCTATCTGACCCAACCACGAGACTGGAAGTGCTTCCCATCTTTGGAGATCTTGTTTAATTTTTTCAAATAATTGAGTAAAATTGGCTTTGAACAGCCAGTCCAGAACTGGAGTAATGAATATGCCCAAATACACAAAACCCCCCTGTGACCACCTAAATGGAAATCTATAGTCACTCTCAAG